>NW_027532954.1:0-544 GCF_008692635.1 Crocuta crocuta | reverse complement strand
TGAAACCAAGAGTTGTTTTTTTGAAAAAATAAACAACATTGACAAACCTCTGGCCAGGTGTCTCAAAAACAAAAGAGAAAACACACAAATAGACAAAATCATGAAGGAAAATGGACCTATTGCAACCAACATCTCAGAAATACAAGCAATAATCAGGGAATACTATGAAAAATTATATGCCAACAAACTGGACAACTTAGAAGAAATGGACAAATTCCTAAACACACACTCACTACCAAAATTCACATGGGAAGAGAGAAAATCTGANCTGAACAGACCCATAACTGGTGAAGAAATTGAATCGGTTATCAAAAATCTCCCAAAAATTAAGATCCCTGGGCCAGATGGCTTCCCTGAAGAATTCTACCAAACATTTAAAACATAATTAATACCCATTCTTCTTGAGCTATTCCAAAAAATAGAAATCAAAGGAAAACTTCCAGACTCATTCTATAAAGCCAGCATCACTTTGATTCCAATGGCAGACAGAGACCCAGCAAAAAATAGAGAACTACAGGCCAATATCTTTGATGAATACGGATGC
>NW_027532953.1:324-590 GCF_008692635.1 Crocuta crocuta | reverse complement strand
GCAGAAAGGAGAATAAGTGATTTAGAAGACACTATTATAGAAAAAAAGGAAGCTGAGAAAAAGAGAGAGAAACTGATCGAGGAACACAAAAGGAGAGTTCGAGAGCAGAGCGATACAGTTGAATGGAACAATATCCGTATCATAGGAATTCCAGAAGAGGAAGAAAGAGGGAAAGGTGCAAAGGAGTCCCTGAACAAATTACAGCAGAGAACTTCCCCAACCTGAGGAGGGAAGTAGACGTTGAAATTCAAGAGGCACAGAGAACT
>NW_027532953.1:0-267 GCF_008692635.1 Crocuta crocuta | reverse complement strand
AAGGACAAAGAGAGAATTTTGAAAGCAGCCAGGGAGAAAAGGGCCCTCACATACAAAGGGAAACCTATCAGAGTGGTGACAGACCTATCTACTGAAACTTGGCAGGCCAGAAAGGAATGGCAGGAAGGCTTCAATGTGATGAACAGAAAAAATATGCAGCCAAGAATCCTCTATCCAGCAAGCCTGTCATTCAGATTAGAATGAGAGATAAAAGTCTTTCCCAATAAACGAAAATTGAAAGAATTCATCACCACTAAACCAGCCCTA
>NW_027532952.1:0-483 GCF_008692635.1 Crocuta crocuta | reverse complement strand
TATGGGTTTAGAGTCATTGTGTCGTTTGTGGGATTCATGCTTATGATGGTGCCTCTAGCATCTTGTGTTCCTTGCAACATTTCCCTCAGAAAGTCCCCCTAAGGATTTCTTGTAGGGCTGGTTTAGTGGTGNCAAATTCTTTCAATTTCTGTTTATTTGGAAAGGTTTTTATCTCTCCTTCTATTTTGAATGACAGGCTTGCTGGATAGAGGATTCTTGGCTGCATATTTTTTCTGTTCATCACATTGAAGATCTCCTGCCATTCCTTTCTGGCCTGCCAAGTTTCAGTAGATAGGTCTGTCACCACTCTGATAGGTTTGCCTTTGTATGTTAGGGCCCTTTTCTCCCTAGCTGCTTTCAAAATTCTCTCTTTGTCCTTGTATTTTGCCAGTTTCACTATGCTATGTCGTGCAGAAGATTGATTCAAGTTACGTCTGGGGGGAGTTCTCTGTGCCTCTTGAATTTCAACATTTACTTCCCTCC
>NW_027532951.1:301-860 GCF_008692635.1 Crocuta crocuta | reverse complement strand
AATAAATAAATAGTATATTCTTTTGAGTCCGGTGTCTTTCACTAAGTATAGAGATTTTCAGATTCAGCCATACTGTTGTACGTATAAGTAGTTATTTCCTAGTATTTCTGAATAGTATATTCTATTTTTTCAACATAGCAGTTGTTACCTTTATCATTTACTTCAGCCCTTCTAGTCTTCTTCCAAACATATCCACTTCTTACCTGTGTTAAGACTTTGCTCTAAATCTTCCCACATCCCCCAGCTGTTATTTTCTAGAACATCCTATCTTCCTCTCAACATCCTTTAGATCTCAACTAATACCACGTCATCAGTGAAGTATGCTTAACTTATATACGTCGACTAATTCTTGCCCCCCTGTGACTTTCTTTTAAACACAAATATTTTACTTCCTCCTTATCTTAACATGATATATAAATATTTATATATGTATTCATCATCAGTATCTATTCTTTTTTTTTTAAATGTTTGTTTTTTTTTTTATTTCTAGGAGAGAGAGAGACAGCGTGAGCAGGGGAGGGTCAGAGAGAGAGGGAGACACAGACTGAAACAGGCTCCA
>NW_027532951.1:0-293 GCF_008692635.1 Crocuta crocuta | reverse complement strand
AAAAAACTACTTTACATGTATGAATGATTAAATTTTTACATGTGCCTGGCCCCATCAGCGCAACAATTCCACTCCTGACCACGAGTTGGGATTGGGGGTCTATTTTTGCCTCATTCCTCCCAAGTGGGATACCAGACTTTTCAGTCCTAAGGCCTCCTTTCAATATTTCCATGGAAACCTTGAAAGTTGTTGTTTGTCTGATAAGATACCCTTGATGTATAAATAACGGTTTATGCCTCACTCACTTCTATTGACAAATATCAAATATTTGGAACATTTTAAATTTCTCTTCA
>NW_027532950.1:0-804 GCF_008692635.1 Crocuta crocuta | reverse complement strand
TTATTTTAGGTCCTTCTAGTTATCATAGATCCAAACATCACATGCCGCGTCCCAGAGATCAAGAAATTTGAATCTCAGAATGTCCTGAATACACATGGATAGTGGGGGCGCCCCCTAAGCTCTTCCTCCCCACTCTGTTCTCCTCTCTCACCCCTCCGTCCTCGCCTGGGAACCAGAGCACCAGCAGCACCAGCAGCNCCAGCAGCTGAGCAGGGAACCTCATTGTGAGGAGTGAAACTGGTGCCTCCTGATGAGTTGAAACAAGACTGGAGCTGACCTTTTATCTCAGACTTGCAAGAGGGTCCTGCCCAGGGAACTATTATGCAAATTTTCCCATGTGTCTTCCTGCCTGTGGAGAGGGCCACCAGGAGGGTTGGGGAGCCCTGGTGTGAGCCAGGTGAGTCAATCATCTTCTCTTTGGACAAAATCCAATGGAGACAGAATTCCTGCTGCCTAAGGTGGTAGGAAAAGGGTCTGGCTGTAAAAGTCTAATTCTGTGGCAAGGACGTGATGCATATTTCCTTGTCCTCTAAGAAAGCATCAGAAACAATGACAATGTAGATATGTGTGTGCATGTCAATCTTCTGGAGGTCCACGGACGTCTTGTGTGGCTCCCTCCAAGCTAAATGTGGTAGCAGCTCCCACATTCACGTCCACTGCAGGCTAAAGGCATGACAGTTCACTAGCATCTGACTTTCCTCTTTCTCTCTGTCTCTCTCTTTTTGTGTCTGCCAGTAACCTTGCTGTGTGGCCCCGGGCATGACGTGTCCCCTCTAGGAACTGTGAGTAATAAACCTGTTTTTT
>NW_027532949.1:333-837 GCF_008692635.1 Crocuta crocuta | reverse complement strand
AAGTATAGCTACTCCAGCTTTCTTTTGACTTCCAGTAGCATGATCCATATTTCTCCATCCCCTTAGTTTTAATCAGATGGTGTCCTCCAGTCTAAAATGTGTTTCTTATAGACAGCAAATAGATGAATTTTTTAAATACATTCCCCTACCCTATGTCTTTTGATTGGAGCATTCAGCCTATTTACATTCAGCGTTATTATTGAAATACAGGGGTTTAGATTCATTGTGTCCTTTGTAGGATTCATGCTTGTGGTGGTGTCTCTAGTATCTTCTTTTCCTTGCAACATTTCCCTCAGAGAGTCCCCCTCAGGATTTCTTGTAGGGCTGGTTTAGTGATGACGAATTCTTTCAATTTATGTTTATTTGGAAAGACTTTTATCTCTCCTTCTATTCTGAATGACAGGCTTGATGCAGAGAGGACTCTTGGCTGCCTCTTTGTTCTGTTCATCACATTGAAAATTTCCTGCCATTGCTTTCTGGCCTGCCAAGTTTCATTAGATAGGT
>NW_027532949.1:0-312 GCF_008692635.1 Crocuta crocuta | reverse complement strand
TTAGGGCCCTTTTCTCCTTTGCTGCTTTCAAAATTCTCTCTTTGTCTTTATATTTTGCCAGTTTCACTATGATATGTCATGCAGAATATTGATTCACGTTACGTCTGAGGGGAGTTCTCTGTGCCTCTTGAATTTCAACATCTACTTCCCTCCCCAGGTTTTGGAAGTTGTCTGCTATAATTTGTTCCAGACTTCTTCAGCACCTTTCCCTTCTTTTCCTCTTCTAGGATCCCTATGATACAGATATTGTTCCGTTTGATTGTATCGTGAGCTCTCGAACTCTTCTTTCATGTTCCTGGATCAATTTATCTC
>NW_027532948.1:18896-27609 GCF_008692635.1 Crocuta crocuta | reverse complement strand
AGGAATGGAGATTATATACTGACCATCCCAGAAGTATATTAGATTGACAACATCCCCACGACCTTGTAACACAAGACCACTTACTCAGACTACATGTTTGTGTTTACCATATATGGGGAGGCAAAGAAGTGGCAAATATATAAAGCACTACACCATGTGGCACTGGGGGTCAATTCCACAGGTATGAACCCAACTGAGCAGTGCCGGCAGGAATAAAGTTGCTTCCTCAAAGAAAAAGCCTCAGTATCAAAACTCTGCACAAGATTCCTGACACATTACTTGGGGACTCATCTGGGGGTCGCAGACAGTGCATTTCCACCTTCTTTATGAACCTCAGGGCGCTGGGAGACGCAACCTCCTCTGGCGCCAGTGGACCGCTTGACCCACAGGAGACCAGCCCTCCCTGCGTGCCAGGTCGAGGACCCAATGTACGCCAACAGAACCTGTGATGCCCAGGAACCAACTCAGGGAGTGCTACCAGTCAGAGTGGTGGGTAAGAAGCCCGGTTTGTTTTGGCACACCTGACCCTAAGTGGCAAAAGGAGAGCCTGATCACCTCCCAGAGTTGCCACAGTAGCTCCGCAGGGGAAGAGGAATGAAGTTGCAACTCTAAGGTGCTGGGGCGGTGTACTGGAGTCCCTGCTGACTGTGCGTGGAAACGTCTCTCCTTCATCTCTGGGGTCAATGACTATGATAATTAGAGCCAACTGTCTCTGGTTATTGTAGCTCAGAACAGAACAGAGACTTTAAGGAATATTCCAAAGCAGTGCCAAATCCCTTTTGTTTTGGGGAACTTCCCAGTCTTCTCCAAACTGCCATGGACTCCCTAATTCTTCTAGTGGAAACAAAACAAAACAAAACAAAACAAAACAAAACAGACCTGGAGTCTGCTCCTCTGTCTGAGCTGACAAGATTTAATCTGGGGAATTCTCTTTCTCTGCCTTCTGCTGGCATCTCTCCTCTTCAACCTACCTTCTCCCCCCTCCTTTTCTACACCACCTGGGGGGTGGCCTGCATAACTGGCTCCTCAATGCCACAGGCACCATCAGCTACTCCTCCCACCCTAGAGGTCATGGGGTGAAGACCACCAACATCAAGCCTCCCCACTGGTGCCCCAGGTAAAATCAGACAATGGGGAACAAAATGATTAACTTTTAAATGGAACAAATGGATTTGGTATTTAAATGGATTTAACTTGGGGCACCTGGGTGGCTCTGTCGGTTAAGCATCCGACTTCAGCTCAGGTCATGATCTCACGGTTCGTGGGTTCGAGCCCCGCGTCGGGCTCTGTCCTGACGGCTAGCTCAGAGCCTGGAGCCTGTAATTCCCTCTCCCTCTGACCCTCCCCTGCTCACGCTGTCTCTCTCTCTCAAAAATAAATAAAACATTAAAAATTTAAAAAAAATAAAAGTATACGGGGTTAAGATTAAAATAGGCTGGGAAAATGACGGCAATACCCTTGGATGCTGGCCTCCAAAGACTCCCCATTTGTGCTGTTCCTGTTTAGCAGAGGAATGGATGCCTCTGACCTGGAAAATAGATGAAGGGCTTTTACTACGATACATGGGAGCCGTTTTACTAAACTCAGCCCACTGTATGCCAAAAATGGACATCCACGTGGCTGAAACATATTTCTGTGGGCATCGCTGGAAAAGGCAGGGGAAAAGATCTTGACTTTGGGCCTTTAACCCCCTACCTCAACGGCCAATGATCAGTATGTAAGTTACTACTGGGCCAAAATAAAACTAGTGCATCCCACGACAACCGGGGAAGTCTTGCTTGGTCACAGACCATACATACCCCCAAGGGCCTGAGGCAGGAAACAGAAAGGTAAGAAAAAACAGGAAAGACCAGGTTAGTAGGTAGGGTCAAGCCTGTGTAAGAATGACTACTTCGAGCACCTTGAGAGACTGACAGGGCTTTTGGATCCCAGGCACATAGCCAGCCAAAATGAGGAGCCAGGACATGAGGTTTCTCCTGGCCTGCTATAGGAAACTGAGGTTAGGGACAATTTTCTTCCTTTTTCCTACAGATGGGTAATTTCCCAACCAACGCCGTTTCTCCTTTGGAATACATTCTGATTCATTTTCTTTTGCATAAAGGCTTGGTCCCAGTACAACTGGAAGAGGGAAACTGGCCACCAGAGGGGAAAATCAATAACCATACTATCCAATAACAATTGGACGTGTTTTGCAAATGTAAAGGAAAATGGGGGAGAAGTCCCCGATGTTCACTGTTTTGGGACCTTAAGGAAAAAAATCGAGATACATGTAGGCAATGTAAGGTGGATCCTAATTTAATGGCAACCCTTTCTGAAGTCCACCAATCAGGAGGGGAAACAATTAAGGGCCCCTTACCTGTATCCAAAACAGACCCAGAGAAGGAAGAAGGGAAGACTTCCACCTCAAACTCCTCTTCCTCGGGTTCTCAATCTATATAAACAAAAATACAAGTCTGCTCCCTGCTACCCACCTTACCCAGGCCCTCCCTGTAATGTGATAAGCATGTGTCTATCTAGCTTCTTCCCCTAAGAAGCTAAAATGCCAGAAGAAAAAAATCTTTTCATTACAAGGTTTAAGACAGATAAAAGGAGATCTAGATATATTTTCTGATCAGGTAAGTATATACAGGCTTTTCAGAATATTACGTATATTTTGAGAAAACGCAAAAAATGACTGTTGGCCTTAAGGGACCCCAGAGGAGCTCCTAAGAGCTGCCAACTGGGTGTGTTACAACGAAGATCAAAAGGAGAGTAAGAATAACAAACAAACAAACAAACAAACAGGAAAGGACCCTGAAAAAAAAATCTGAGGCCTCAGTTGTGGCTTTATATATTATGTCAAACCGGAACTCCCGAGTTCCTGGCACCGTGTCATTTATATGGCTGTTCAGAGCACACAAATGAGGATGTCCTCAGAGGGGACACCCAAACTGAGCCATGCCCCTTACAGAGACCATCACTGGAGATCTGAAAGCCTTTGGGGACCTCTCTATCTGTGAGGGCTCAGATAACCAATGTCCCTGGAAGGGACTAAACAGGGCATGGGGCTCTTCACTGTGGCTCTCCTAAAGCAACTGTCTATCAGAACCCCAGGGTCTCGGGTAACTCTAACTATAGAAGAACAGGATGAATTCCTTCTTAACACCAGAGCTACCTTTTCCGTCCTCCTTTCCACTCCAGGCCAACTATCCAAAGGCAGCATGATGATGAGAGGCTTCTCTGGAAAACTTCTAACTACGTTTTTCTCTCAGCTCCTGGGATGTATTTAACCTATTTTTGTCCTCATTCTTTCCAGATAATGCCAGAGAGCCTTACTCCCTTGCTAGAAAGGGACAGTATAACTAATTAGAGATGATTGTGCTTCTAACCCCAGGACAGATAAACAATTAGGTTGAGTTTCTGGGAATTACTGGATATTGTAGGCTGTAAATAGCAGGGTTCAGGAAACTAGTTTGTCTGCTCTATCAATTATTAAAGGAGACTCAATACCACCTTCTCTCCTCAAGAAAATAAACTGGGGTCTGACTCCTAGACACTGTCTCTAGCCCTTGGAATGGTTACAACAGGGAAGGGCAACTACTATTACAAAGCTCACAGAGGTAAAAGATCATTAAAACACAGTATCAGGCCTTTCGCTTAGGGAGGGACAATACTTACCAAATGGCCCAAAGTTGTTTACTGAAAAAAAATTTGTCAAGGACACTTCTGCAAATAGTATCAGCCTGTGAGGTTTATCTTAGAAACAATCCTTTCGACCACAAACTTGACTCTCCCAAGCAATCGAGACTGGCTGGTGGCTGTCCAGAAAAGACTGACAATTAGGTTTCACGCCTATGCCAAGACCAAAGGAATTTCAACATCTGTGTGTATGCGTTAATACTTTTACGAACTAGGTAGCAGCCTTGCCCTACGAGGCAGAAAAGGCACAGAAAAAAGTAACACAGATCCTGCTTTAAAAAATAATACCCAGGTCTGGCTTACCTAATAATTTACAAACAAGTAATGGTAAATGGGTGACTTGACTCTTTCTCTAGCAGAACTCCTGGCTCCTGGAAAAGTTTTAGACCTCAAAATAAAGCAGGCTGTCTCTCTGCTTAGACTCAGCAAAACTCTAAATAACACCAGATGCTTAAAAAAAATTTTTTTTTAATTGTTTGGTCCAAACTCTTGACAAAAGAGCTATCACTGATTACTTACTTACTGCTCCTGCTTCTCCATCACCCGGGTTATGAGAGATTCCCTGGCATATACTGTTTACAAAGTCAGAGTCNACGCGGGGCTCGAACCCACGAACCGCGAGATCATGACCTAAGCGAAAGTCGGACGCTCAACCGACTAAGCCACCCAGGCGCCCCCAAAGTCAGAGTCTCTCCTAGATTGTCTGACAGGTTTGGAAAATGTACACATTACCTTAAGATGCCATCTTGTTGGTCAGTATAATCTTCACTTTGCATTTTTCTCTGCGTGTCAGTTAATATTTATGCCACCTCATGCCTGCCAATCTTCCTGTAAAACCTCCTGTGGGCCACTCAACCAACCCTTGGGCAGACTCTGCCTGCTGTACCCCTACACCGTCCCTTATCAGCTTGAAGAAGCCAGATGGTCATCGTCCCTGTTCCCCAACAGCAGTTACAGCCCCTATTCTGGGGGAGAAATAAATGGGGAAAAGGGTAACATTAGGCAGGGAGAGATAAGGACCTTCAAGGAGGCAGACTGCAGCTGCAAGTGGAGGCTAATTAAAGAGATGGGGGTCTCCCCTGATGAATTCCTTTATGGGTGCCCTCCCCTCCATTATTATGGGCATTGAGGGGGGGGATCTAAATGAGAGAGACAATCTAACTCTAAGACAACAGATGTGGGTCCTTGGCTTTACCCTAATCACCTTTCACCACTGGGTCAGGAAACAGTAAAACGGTAACCTGTAAATCTGACCACAGACACTAAGCCCTTTAAACCAGGAGATATGAAATATGGATAAAGAAGTAAAATGCCCAATCCCTTAAAACCCCTCTGGAGGGGCCCATTCACTGTCCTTTTGTCCACCCATACTATAGAGTGGATTCCCTGGATTCCCTACAGCAGAGTGAACCTGGCATCTCAAAGCTGGGTGTGCATTCCTGATCCATAAATGCTGTGCAAGGTGACATGCAACTCCAGAGGCTCCAGGAGACAGCATCCCTGCTTTAGCCACTCCAGAAGCTGACTAATCTGTGCACCGCAAAAGCTTGGGGAATTCATGGTCTGCTGAAACAAAAGGCTGTCCTTATTTTCTATATCTGCTTCCTTACTCTGAGGCACTGTCACACCTTGTTTCTCACTATTATTGGGATTCTGGCTCTACTCTTTGCAGAGGATCGGCCAAGGCCGCCATGGCCAGATAACAATGTGAAGACAGGTTTTTGTTAATTAACTTTCCTTTTGTGAGCAGGAAACTTTGTTGGTACCAACATGGTAAAACAATGGCCTAAGAGTCTAAAAAACTTAGATTCCCATAAACCTTATAATAAAATACAATGCCCCAGTCCTACCACCAATCTCAAAAGCTCCATTATTTGAAAAATTGTCTTGCCTGGTGGGGGAAAAGTTCACTGTTGTCTGTGTTAAAACTTAACATGGCTAGGCCAAATATTCTGTAACTCAACTCTCCAGAAAATCAAAAGGCGAGGGACCCCAGATCACCTTGACCCACATCCCCACCCTTGTCTAACTTGTCTCATCTCCAAAAGGCCTGAGACAATGTCAACATAGTCATCAAATGAGGGGCTTAGGTGGCCCGTGCTAGATATGTGGAAGGACAGCCTATACTCTACTTCCTTTAGTGTGGTCAGGGTCATATGTGCTGAAAACTATTCATCCATCTTTCTTCCTGATCCCACTTGCCAAAGGGATTCCAAATGTAGGGACAGGGAGACCAAAACAAACAAACAACAACAAAATAACAGCATGCCTTACAAAGTAACAATTATAAAGATGATAAATGGCCTCCCGAGCGTATAATCCAGTATTGCTGCTCTGCCACCAGGGTAGAGGATGGGTCTTGGGGATACAGCACTTACATTTACATGCAAGACTGCATAATCAGACTACAAGCAGTTGTAAAAATTATAACCACTAAAAATGCCAGAGCTCTTAACTTACTAGCCAAGCACAACAATCCAAAATGTACCATGACATCTATCAAAATTACTTAACCTTAGGTTAAATGCCTGCTTCTAGGAGAGGTGTTTGTGGAAAATTCAAACCGAGTAACTGTTTCCTACAGATAGATGATGAGGAAAAACTCATAGAGTAGATCACAGATCAAATAAAAAGGGTTGCTCATGTCCCAATCCTGACTTGGAATGGTTGAAACTCCAGGGAGTTATTTGAAGAATAGCTTTCAATTTCCAAGGGATTCAAAACCCTCACAAAAATATCGTCCTAATTTTAGGAAGGTGCTTAATTTTAACCTACTTAGCTCTGCTGGTTGTATGGCCCACCTCCAGTCTCACTTAGGCCATCATTTTAAAAAGACAGCCACTCATGCAATGATGTTATAAAATATAAATCTCTAGGGGCGCCTGGGTGGTTCAGTCGGTTAGGCATATGACTTCGGCTCAGGTCAGATCTGATGGGTTCAAGCCCTGCATCAGGCTCTGTGCTGGCAGCTCAGAGCTGGGAGCCTGTTTCAATTTCTATGTCTCCCTCTCTCTCTGCCCCTCAACGACTCATTCTCTGTCTCTCTCTGTCTTGAAAATAAAAAACTAACTAACTAAATAAATAAATAAATAAAGCTTTTAAAAATAAATAAATAAAATATAAATCTCTAAACCAAAATGATGCCCCTGACCCTAAATAGAGGGGTCTGAGCATCAAAGGAGGTGATATGGTAGGGTCCCCTCCCTAAGGAAAGAAAAAAAAAAGCCTCAAGGCAACCTTGCTATTCCCTCAGAACCTTATAAACTGAGATCACTTAATCAGACTACATGTTTGTGTGTTACCACATATGGGAGACAAAGAAGTAAAAAAAATACATAAAAAACTATGCCAGGGGCATTAGGGGCTCAGTTCTTTGATAGAATCCATCCGAGCAGTGCTAGCAGGAATAAAGTTGCCTCCTGGAAAGAGAAGCCTCGGTGTCATGACTCTGAGAATCCTGCTATAGCACCTCAAGGTCTGAGTAAGATTTCCAAAAATAAGGAAGAAGCTAACAGAGTCATAACCCTGCAAACTCAAGTAAACTCAGAACAAGCAGCTTTGAATAAACTGATGAGGATCATTATAATTATGGATGAATTTGTCTGAAACATTGTTTTTTAGATGTTTATATCCAGTAACTTAAGCTCTTAAACTATATATAACTCACTACNAATCCTTTGTGAAGAAAAACCATTCTATTTCCTGCATACCTGATCTTCTACAATTTGAAAACTAGTATTAAGTATCCTTACGGGAATAATTACTTGCATAAATTCAGAAAGAACCTCTTTTCCTTGTAAAGAACATGACTGGAAACACTGGTTATACTACAATATTTGACTGGAATGTCACATTTGAAAATAAGATATTAAATACCATATGATCTGAGAATTCCAGGACTTTAAGGAATACTAAGAAGCCAATGCTTATACAGCCTGCTTTGGCGAAAGTGGCCTGAACCTCGTTAATTGTGTTCCCCACTTTAGAGCTGAGGTTAAGGAAGGTCTTCCTGGCAGTCACAGTGACCTCAGGATACTTTCAAGAACCCTAGAAAAAGAATTCAACCAAATCTATACAATGCAGCATAATGTAGTGACAAGTTCCTGGCTTTACTTTCTAGGCTTTTGAAAACCTAATCTGAGAGGCAAATGGGTAGTTCAGTCATGATTTTGGCTTAGGTCATGATCCCAGGGTCAAGTGAGCCCATGTCAAGCTCCAAGCTCAGCTTTTTCTCTCTCTCCCTCCCTCCCTCCCTCCGCCCTTATCTGCACTCACATGCTGTCCCACATACATTAACATAACATAACATAACATAACATAACATAACATAACATAACACAACACAACACAACACAACAATTATAACATAATTTAATTGTATATAGTAGAGATTTTACAATCCAATGAATAGAGAAAAATCAACAAACAAAATAAGAGCTTCAGAGATAGGTGGCAGACCATAAAATGCACCAACACACTGTAATGAGAATGCTAAAAGGAAAAAGGGAAAAGAAATAAGATTCAACAATAAACAGTGGAAAATGTCCACGTTTCAGGGCAAACTTTAATTTACACATCAATAAAACTCAAGTAACATAAAGAAAAAGAAAGTGTCACAAACATTAAAATGAAAAATGTAAAAAAACAAAGACAACTGTATCTTGAAAGCAACTACAGCAAAACAAATAATCACTTAGCCACCCCCTCCAAAACAATTGGACTGACAGAGAATTCTCCTCAGATATGGTGGTAACATTCAAATTGCTCAAGAAAGGTGTCTGGGTGGCTCAGTCAGTTAAGTGCCCACCTTGAGGTTGAACAATGATCTTACATCTCATGGATTCAAGCCCTGTCTCCTTTGGGTTCTATGTCTCCTCTCTATTTCTCTTCCATTCATACTCAGTGTCTCTCTCTCTCTCTTAAAAATAAATATTAAAAAACTGACTTAATTTAAAAATTGTGTCTAAGAAATCAGTCAACCAAGAATCTTCTTTCCTAGACAAAGCTCTTTCTACCATGAAGAATTAATAGATAA
>NW_027532948.1:17302-18836 GCF_008692635.1 Crocuta crocuta | reverse complement strand
CAAATTTTTTAAAATGACAGAATTCACTGCAAATACCTCATGACAATTCTAATAAACCTCTTTAGACTTACAACAAGAGCCTAAGTGTAATTTTAAAGTTCCCCACACACAAAACATCCCCCCAAAAACAACAATAACAAAAAGGACCAAAAAACTAAAGGTAATAAATCCAATTATGGAACACAGCATACTTTACATCTCTCTTCTTCTCCTACCTGAGTTAAAAACCAACTGTTCACACAATCTCTATGGAANAAATAAAAGGAAGGGTGTGTGTGTGTGTGTGTGTGTGTGTGTGTGTATGTGTGTGTGAGAGACAGAGAGAGAGAGAGAATTTAAAAGGTTAACAAGGCAAATATATAGTCTTTCTTTTTTAAAAGGTGACAATTACATAAATTAAAATTCTAACAATTTACTATTATATAACCTGCACATGACAATAATGAAAATATTGAAACTGCAATGTGTTTTGGTACACTGTTTATAAAAATAAAACAAAAAAAGTGATATACACAGAAGTATACAAGAATATCTGTTTCTAGAATTCAAGGAATAAATTAGTACAAATATAAATCAATTCATAATTTAATATGTACATGGGTAAATCACAGGGTCACCACTAATGAAATAACTCAGAAAGATAAAATGAAGAAATCTAAATAAATTAAAGTATGTTTAAAGATTATGGGACACCTGGGTGGATCAGTCACGTAGGCCTCAAACTTTTTATTTCAGCTCAGGTCTTGATCTCACAGTTGTGGGATCAAGCCCCTAGACTGGCTCCGTGCTGAGTGTGGAGACACTGCTCTAGATTCTTTCTCCCTCTGTCTNCGTGCTGGGTGGGGAGACACTGCTTCAGATTCTTTCTCCCTCTGTCTTTGCCCCTCTCACACTTATGTGCATGTTCTCTCTCTCTCAAAGTAAACAAAACAAACATTAAAAATAAATAAAAATTACCTTTATGCAAAACAAAGCAACAACACAAGCACTGAGGTAAGACATATAAATAGTAAAAAAATAGTTTTAAAAAGCCCGATATAAATCCACTATATGCATGATAAAAATATTAGGTAGGATTAAACAATCAGAATATGCAAATTATCACAATATATGAAATTAAAAATGTAAATACATACTTTATACTCAAAGGCACAGATTACAAATTTTAAAAAAGATAGCAATAGATCATAAAAACAGCAATAAGAAACATTCTGGAATACCTATACTAATATGAAACTTAATGTATCAATCTCTGAATTACAGATCTGACAGTTAAGTTGGTTAATTTTATGTTCTTAATACTTAAAAAAAAAAAGGTACTTAGAAACATGAGGAAGGTATTAGCTTAATGCTAGAATGTCAAACATACGGCAACATAAGTGTATCAAATCAACACATTATACATCTTAAATATACATGTTCATGTATTCTTTCAACTTACACAGTGTTCTATCAGGTATTTCTCAAAAAAAATTTTTTTTCTCCATAAAAGAATTTATTCACTAAAGACGTAATTATAAACACAATATGCTCC
>NW_027532948.1:12680-17291 GCF_008692635.1 Crocuta crocuta | reverse complement strand
CTCCTAACAAGAGATCACCAGAATACATGACGTAAAAACCTACAAAAGTAAGCAATTTGTCAATTGTTGAATACTTTAATCTCACATTCAACACAGGGAGAACTAAAGGTCAACAGGCAATTTGAAAAGAAGTTTAAACCCAGTAAATTTAACCAATATTTAGAGAACATTTTAACCCAACAAAAACAAAATACACATTCTTCTTGTGTACATTCTCTAGTATAAACCACATCCAATGCCATAAAATAAATATGTATAAAAAGAACTGAAAGTTTAACTGACCTTCAAAATACGACTTTGAGTTATATGGTTCCATTTACCTAGATTTTCTTCCCCCATAAGTACATTAAAGTACTCCTACTGTATTTTCTCCTCCTTTTGATTTTCTTAATAACATTTTTTTCTATCTTATTTGATTGTGAGAATTTAGTATGTGATACATATACAAAATATGTGTTAATCAATTGTATTACTGATAAGCCTTCAGGTTACCAATTAGCAATTAGCTTTTTTGGGAGGTTAAAAGTTATACACAGATTTTTCGAAAGCACAGTGGCAGTGCCTCTAACCCCTTGTTGTTCAAGAATGTTTTTGAACATTATTCTCCTGTATGTTCTTTGAACAAAATGTAATGAAATTTTAAAACAACCCCAAAAATGTTGAAATGGACTATACTCCTTAAATAACGAATGACTTAAATAAGGAGTCATAATCTTAAAAAAACAAAAAAAAGGAATTTGACTAAATATAACACCCTTCCATTATGAAATAATACAATACCCTATAAAGGATAACTACGAATAACCTCCACACTTAATATCATACTTCGTGAAAAATGACAGGTTTCCCTTTTCAAATCAGAAACAAGACAGAAATGCCTGCTCCCAACATTTGTACTTAACATTTTATTAGAGACTGGGTTCAAGCAATTATGGTAGAGAGGAAGGGGAGGGAGTGAAGAAAAGAGGGAGAAAACAAGCAAAAGGCATCCAAACTGGGACAGTACTTACTACTAAAACTATACTTGCAGATGACATAATCTTATCCGAAATGCAAAATAACTTACAGAAACTAGCAGTATTCACAAAAAATTTCAGCAAGTTACAGAATACAAAGTTTATAATACAAGTCATAGAATGAACATTTTTAAGATAAAAGTAAAATTGGAACTAGAGTGTATTATCTTGAAGAAAATTAGAAAAAGATGAATATGTGATTTCAATGATATGAGGAATTTAAGATACAAATGGATGAACACAAGGAAAGGGAAGCAAAAGCAGTATAAAACCAGGACAGGGAACAAAATATAAGAGATTCTTAAATACAGAGAACAAACTGAGGGTTGCTGGAAAGGTTTTGGGGTGGTGGGTGCTAAATGGGCAAGGGCCACCAAGGAGGACACTTATTGGGATGAGTACTGGATGTTATATGTAGGTGAGGAATCACTGTATTCTACTCTTGAAATCATTAGTGACCAATATGATGAACTAACCTGGACATAAATTTTTAAAAATTAATAAACTAAAAAAAGTCAAATTACAAAAACAATTCCACTTACAATAAAACAGTCTATTATCTCCTGTCTATGAGACAAAATTTAGATTCAACAATATAAGTAGATTTAAAAATACAATGCAAAGTGTGATACTGAAAAAAGGAGAAAATATGAATAGAATCAAACTGAGAGTCTAGAAGTAAACTCACATATCTAAGGCCAAGAGACTGTGTTAATAGTGTCAAGACCATCCAAATAGGGGAAAGTTTTCTTTTGAATAAACAGTAATGAGAGAAATAAATATCCAAATGCAAAAGAATATAGCTGGAACCTGTCTTCATACCACATACAAAAATTAACAAAATGATGAAAGATGTAAAAGTAAAAGATACAACTATAAAACTATTAAAAGAAAAAAGTAGGGATAAATTTTTATTGCTATGGATTGTTAAATTGCTATACAAGACCGAAAACATAAAGTCATAAAAGGAAAGAAAACAGAGATAAGGGGGAAGAAGTTTTTGTGCTTTAAAGAGTTCTACTTTATTTGAAAAGACAATGTACAGAATGGGAGAAAGCAACCACAAGTCAACCAGATAAGTAAATAACTGTGGCAACTCAGTATTAAAAAAAAATAATTAAGGGGCAACTGAAAGGCTCAGTCAATTGAGCATCTGACTCTTGATTTCAGCTGAGGTCATGATCTCATGGTATAGGAGTTCAACCCCTGCAACAGGCTCTGTTGCTAACAGTGTGGAGCCTGCTTAGGATTCTCTATCCCACTCTCCAATGTTCCCTGCTCTCTCTCTCTCTTAAAAAAAAAAAAAGAAAAGAAAAGAAAACTAATTAAAATTGCGTCAAAAACCTGAATAGACATCTTTCTCTCTCTTTTTAAAAATGTGTTATTTATATTTAAGAAAGATGGGAGACAGAATCTGAAGCCAGCTCCAAGCTCTGAGCTGTCAGCAGAGACCCAGATGCAGGGCTCAAACTCATGAGCTGTAAGATCATGATCTGAGCCAAAGTCAGAAACTCAACAAACTGAGCCCCCTAGGCATCCCTAGACATGACTCTTAAAAAATATATACGAACAGTCAATAAACAAACAAGATGTTTAAACATGTTTAGTCATAAGGGCAATGGAAAGAAAAACTTCAGTGGTAAACTATTTTAGTTACAAAATTAGGATGATAAAAATTTTGAAAAGACAGAAATAAGTGTTTATAAGATTATGGAAGAATTGGGATCTTCCATACAGACTGGGAGCATGTAACATGATACACTCAGTTTCCAAATTATCCTTACAGATCATTTAAAAGTGTTTAATTACTAACCTTTTAATGTCTACTCTATTCCAGATGAAACAAAAACACATTCAAATGAAAGCAAGTTCAAAAGTGTTCACAATAGCACGATTCATTATCACCAAGAGATGAGAGGTAGATAGCAAATGTCCATCAACAGATAAAAAGGTAAATATCCAATATAGGAAGTGGCTATTAAAAAAAATTAAGTCAACTTCCAGGAGAGATAGAAATGAAGACCCTACATTCACTCACCTGTCCCACAGATATACATGCATCGGTGTAAATAACCCAGAAAATGAACAAGGACAGCAAAATAAACACAACTAACAGAGAGCAGAGACCATATGGAAGAGGGTAGGAAGGGTGGAGATCTGGTGGGGAATTAAACAGACACAGGAAGATCTGTCAGAGTAAGGAACACTTCTGGGTGAGAAAGGGACAGAAACACACCAGAGAACCCAAGCAGGGGAGAACAATACTCATAACATTTGCCTTTGAAAACCAGATGAGCTAACTGCACAAGTTCTAACAAGAGCTGGACTTAAAACCTGAAGTTTCATTTTATTTATTTTTTTAAATGTTTTTATTTATTTTTGAAAAGAGTCAGAGAGAAAGACAGTGCAAGCAGGGGAGGGTTAGGGAGAGACACACAGAATCCGAAAACAGGCTCCAGCTCTGAGCTAGCTGTCAGCACAGAGCCTGATGCAGGGCTTGAGCCCATGAACTGTGAGATCATAACCTGAGCCGAAGTAGAACGCTTAACTGACTGAGCCTCCCAGGTGCCCCAAAACCTGAAATTTTAAAATTAAGCTCTATAAGAGGAAAAGAGGAGTCCCCTCCATTAACAAGACAACAAAACAAACAGTCCAGTTATCTAAGGGATCAAAGCAGCCATTTGAAAGATACCTGGGGAGCTGAGTTACTTATTAATCTCAAAGCATGCCTTGGGAGGAACAGAGATTCCTGGGAGACTCCTTCAGGAACAAAGAAACTGACAGGCACCATTGCCTCCACCTACCCACCCCACTATAAATACTGGGCCAGTAGTAAGAAGTGGTTAGAAAACAATTATATAACTTGTAACACCACCATCTGCCTCCATTGTTTGCAGATATGCCCCCTCCAATATGTTCTTGGAACGAGTTCATCCAAGACAACCAGTCACAGGCATTGTGCACAGAGTACCAAGAGGTGCTAGCACCAATCCACAGACAGTCCTTCCTGGGAACAGGAAAAAATAACCACACACACCAGTCCACTGAAGCCCCAACAGTAAGCTACCGAAGGGAGTATAGGCCCCACTCACAAACACACAACACTTCTAAGGAGAGAACACAGTAAGTATACTGAAATCAGGTGCTACTGTAATTCTCACAAATGCCTGGCCTGACTTAATTCAAGCCCAAAGAAGCCCCATACTAGCCCATCAACACCAAAGAGACCACATAACATATAAGAGGTGAAGAGAGTCACTGTAGACAACTGGACTGAAGAGAAAAGGAACTCAACTGCAAGAGTAAGATGCAAACAACATACAAAGAAAACCATCCTGAAATGTCAGTTCTTGGTAAAGACAAGACACACATTGCTCAGGGCTACAGAACTCCTCTTCATAAGGCCACTACTTGAAAGAGAACAAGATATATCACACTTTCTTAAATACAGAGAAACAGATACAGAGTTAGGCAAAATGACGAGATAGCAGTATCTCCCAAAGGAAAGAATAAGACAAAATCACAGCATGAGACCTACATGAAACGAATATAAGTAATATGTCTGATAGGGAATTTGAATTAATGGTTATAATAT
>NW_027532948.1:10350-12483 GCF_008692635.1 Crocuta crocuta | reverse complement strand
ATAACTGAACAGAACAAAAGAGTGGGGAGTGTAAGAGAAACAGAGATATTAAAAAACCACAAAGGAAAAATGAAATAAATGAAATTTAAAAGACTAGAGAAGAAGAATGAATTAATAACTGAAGGATAAAGTAATGAAAAGTAATCTAACTGAAAAAAAAAAACTATGAGAAAAAAACTATGTAAAATGAAAACAGACTTTGGGAAGTCTGTAGTAACACCCATATTACAGGGATCCTGCAAAGAAAACAGAGAGAAAACAGAACAGAAAATTTATCCGAGAAAATAGCTGAAACCTTCTCAAATCTGGGGAAGAAAATAGAAATCTTGGTTCAGAAGGCAAAGAGAATACCCCACAAAGCCAACGAATTAGGGTGATATGAACACATATAGTAATTAAAATGGCTTAAGTAGTGATAAAGTGAGAATTTTTAAGCCACCAAGAAAAAAGAAAACAGTTACATACAAGGGAAGCACCATAGGGCTTTCAGGTGATTTTTCAGCAAAACTGTAGGTCAGAAAAAGTGGCATGATATAGTCAAAGTGCCAAACAAGAAAAATCTATAGCCAGCCAGGCAATCATTCAGAATATAGAATAAAGAATTTCCCAGAAAAAAATTAAAGAAATTCATCATCACTAAACCAGTCCTTCAAGAAATGGTAAGGGGAGGAACGCCTGGATGACTCGGTTAACCACCCAAACTGTAGGTTTCGTTCAAGTCAAGATCTTGCGGTTCACAACGTCAAGTTCCATATCTGGCTCCATATGAACAGCACGGATCCTGCTTTGGATGTTCTCTCCCTCTCTCTCTGGCCCTCCCCCATTTTCTCTCTCTCTTTCTCTCACACATGCACATGCATGTGAAATAAATTTTTAAAAAAGTTAAGGGGGGAGGGGCACACCTGCCTTGCTCAGTAGGTAGAGCATGCAACTCTTATTCTCAGGTCTTAAATTCAAACCTCACGGTGGGTATAGAGCTTACTTAAAACAAAACAGTCCTGGGGCATCAGTCTGGCTCAGTGCGAAGAACACGCAACCCTTAATCTTAGGGTAATACATTCAGTCCCCCATTAGGGTAATAAATTCAATCCCCCTTTTATTTCTAAAAATAAATTTTAGAAATGTTCAAGAGGATTCTGAATGTTAACAACAAGAACCTAAGAAAAGTAGGAAACACAAAAGTAGTAAAAACAAGAATATCTGTAAAAATCAGTCAAGGATCACAAAATAGAAGAATGTACAATTATGACACCATACACCTAAAACTTTGAGATCAAAGAAGAATGGGGTCAAACTGGGGCGACAGGGTGACTTAGTTGGTTAAGCATAATACAACTTTGGCTCAGGTCATGATCAAAAATTTGTTGAGTTTGAACCTCATTTTGGGCTCTGTGCTTACAGCTCGGAGCCTGAAGCCTGCCTCAGATTCTATTATCTTATCTGCTCTCTCTGCCCCTCTGCCACCTCTCAAAAATAAATAAACATTTAAGAAGAAGAATGGGGTCAAATTTCAGCCACCAACAAATTGCCCAACTATATGCAAAGGATATTATATACAAGCCTAGTGGTAACGACAAATCAAAAACCAGTAAAAGACATGCAAACTTAAAGAAACGGGAATCCAAGTATATCTCTAAAGAAAACCAATAATTAAAAAGGAGAGATCAAGGGAAGAAAGGAACATAGAAGAATCACAAAACTAACCACAAAACAATAACACAATGGTAATATATACTTAAATAATGACAACATTTTAATTTCACTTATTTAGAGAGAGAGAGAGAGAGAGAGCACACAAGAGTGGGGTACAGAGAGAGAAGGAAAGAGAGTCCCAAGCAGGTTCCATCAGTGCACAGAGCCTGAAGTAGGGCTTGATCTCGACCCCAGGATCATGACCTGAGCCAAAGGAAGAGCCAGACACCCAAATGACTGAGCCACCCACACACCCCTATAATAACTTTAAATGTAAAGTCCTTAACATTGCAAGTAAAAGAGATAGGTGTGCAGAGTGGATAAAAAACCAAAACCTATCTATATACTCGACACTTATTTCAGATGTAAAAACAAGCAGACTGAAAGTTAATAAATGTAGAAGCATTTATTATGCAAATAGATGTGAAAAGAAACAAGGGG
>NW_027532948.1:4926-10197 GCF_008692635.1 Crocuta crocuta | reverse complement strand
ATTTTTATAGGACAAAAGGAATCTTACAAAAAAGACTATAACAAGAAAAAAGAATACTATATAATAATAAACAGAAAAAACAAAAAATTAAACAATTATAAATATTTATGCACCCAACGTGAGAGAACCCAAATACATAAGGCAGTTATTAACAAAATAAAGGAAGTAACTGAAAGGAAGATAATAATAGTAGGAGACTTAAAATCCCCATTTATATCAATAAACAGATCACCCAAACATAATGCACAAAAAAGCAAGAACTTTAAATGACACACTGGACCAGATGGTCTTAAAACAACCCATCCTACAATGGCAGAATATGTATTCTTTTCAGGTACACATGGGACATTCTCCAAAACAGATCACATAGTACTCCACAAAACAAGTTTCAATAAATTCAAAACAATCAAAGTCATACATGCAACCTCTCTGACCATAATGCTTTGAAACTAGAAATTAACCACAGGAAAAACTCTGGAGAAAGCACAAATACATGTTAAATCACAAGCTACTAAAAACAATGAATGGCTGACACAGAAGAAATCAGGAAGACATCAAAAAATACTGAGACAAATGAATACAAAAGTACTAGTCCAAAACCTCTGAGATAAGGCAAAACTGTTCTGAAAGGTAAGTTTGTATCAACACAGGCCTATTTCAAGAACCAAGAAAAATCTCAAGAAAACAACCTAATCCAACACCTACAGAAGCTAGAGAAACAACAACAACAACAACAACAACAACAACAAGGAAAACCCCAAAACAGCAGAAAGAAGCAATAAAAATGAGAAAGAAAAACAAGTAACATAAAAACTCAAAAAAAAATCAGGAGAACCCTAGTGGCTCAGTCAGTTAAACATTCAAGTCTTAATTTCGGCTCAGGTCATGAATGATCTCCTCACAGGTTATATGAGACTAAGCGCCACACTGGGCTCTGAGCTGGGTACAAAGCCTGCTGAAGATTCCTTCTGTTTCTGCCCTTCCCCTGCCCAAAAGAAAAAAAGATTGAAATAGTAAAAAAAAATTTCTTAATTGATAAACAACATTCTCCCAAAGAAGAGAGAGGGCACAAATAAACAAAATCAAAAATTAAACAGGAGAAATAACAACCAACACCACAGAAATATAAAGGGCTATAGAGAACACTGAAAAATTACATGCCAACAAATTAAACAACCTAGAAGAAATGGATAAATTCCTGGAAATATATAACCTCTCAAAACTAAAGCAAGAAAAAACAAAATTTGAACAGACTGATTACTAGCAATGAAACTGAATCCAAAATCAAAACACTCCCTCCCCCAAATATTCTAGGACTAGAAGGCATCACAGGTGGAGTCTACCAAACATTTAAAGAAGAGTTAATACTGTAACTCTAAAGAAGAGTAATACTGAGTATTAACTGGGTGGCTCAGTCAGTAAAGCATCCGAGTCTTGATTTTGGCTCAGTTCATAATCACGTTAATGAGTTCAAGCCTTGCTTGGGATTCTCTCTCTCTGCCCCTCCCCTACTCATGCTTTCTCTCTCAATATAAATAAACATTTTTTAAAAATGAAAAAAGAAGAGTTAATATCTATTCTTCTCAAATATTCCAAGAAATCGAAGAGGGAGGATAACCTGAATTTATTCCATGAGGCCAGTGTTTCCCTGATACCAAAAATAGAGAAAGACTACCAAAAAAAAGGAACAGGTGACTAACTTTGATGAACACAGATGCAAAACTCCACAACAAAATATCAGCATATGGGATACTACATTTAAAAAAAAATCATCCAATGCTACCAAGTGGGATTTATTCCCAAAATTCAAGGGTGGTTAAATATTCACAAATCAGTGTAATATATCATCAAATCAATAAAAAACGATAAAAACCATATGATCATTTCAATCAAGGCAGAAAAAGCATTTGACACATCTATTCATCATAAAAACAAAACACCATTGTTATGTTTGAGCAACTGTACCTCAACATAATAAAGGCCACATATGAAAAACCCACATGAAAATCTGAGAGCTTCTCCTTTAAGCTCAGGAATAAGAAAAGATATCCATTCTCGGTACCATAAGTCACAGTACTGGAAGTCCTAAGTCACAAGGAAAAGAAATAAAAGGTAGCCAAATCACCAAGGAAAAAGTAAAACTTTTGTTATTAGCACACAACACGCTTCTATATACAGGTATATATGGAAAAAATATATATGGATATATATAGAAGTATGTTGGTGGATCAGCTGATTAAGTCAGTTAATGGTCTGACTCCTGGTTTTGGCTCAGGTCACGATCTTCCAGTTCCTGAGTTCAAGCCCCACACTGGGCTAGTGGGCTAGTGGGCTAGTGGCACGAGCCTGGTTGAGAGCATCTCACTCTCTCTCTTCCCTGACCCCCTCACACACATGTGTGCCCTCTCTTTCTCTCTCTGTCTCTCAAAATACACTGTAAGAAGAAATAAACACCTAACGACTCCACAAAAACACCCCACTAAAACTCAAAATGAATTCACGAAGTGAATATAATATCAAGGGACAGAAATTTGTTGAATTTCTACACACTAATAATGAAGCAGCAGAGAGAGAAATTAAGTAAATAATTCCATTTACAATTCCACACAAAATAATAATAAAATACTTAAGATAAACTTAACCAAAGAAGCAAACGAATTATACTCTGAAAATTATAAACCACTGATCAGAGAAAATGAAAATGACACAAATGGAAAGACTTCCCATGCTCATGGGATTAGAAGAAGAAATGTTAAAATGTCCACACTACCCAATGAAATCTACACATTTAATGCAATTCCTATCAAATACCAACAGCATTTTCCCCAGATTAAAACAAACAATCCTAAAATTGACTGCTGAATAGCCAAAACAATCTACAGATACCACAATCCAGATTTCAAGTTTTACAGCAAAGATGTAGTAATCAAAACTGTAGGGAATGGTCACAAAAAAATATATATAGATCAATCAACATGACAGAAAGCCCAGAAACAAATCCATAAAATGGTCAATTAAACATCGACAAAAGGGGCAATAATTAGCAATGGGAAAAAAAAAAGTCAACAGCAAATGGTGGTGTTTGCAGTGTGTGCAAAAGAATAAAACTGAATCACTTTCTTAAACCATATACAAAAATAAACACAAAATGGATTAAGGATCTAAATGTTGTTATGATAGAAAACATAAAATTCCTAGTAAACAACATAGGCAGGAATTTCTCTGACATTGGCTATAACAATATTTTTTATGTTTCCTTAAAGAGAAGAAATAAAAGCAAAAATAAACTATTGGGACCACATAAAAATAAAAGGCTTCTCCACAATGAAGGGAAAAAAATTCCAAAAATAAAAGTAACCTACCAAATTTGATAAGATATTTGCAACTGACATATGTGATAAAGGGTTAGTATCCAACATATATAAAGAACTTTTACAACTCAACACCAAAAAACTCTACAAATAATCCAGCTTAAAAATGAGCTGAAGGCATGGAATGACTACTCCAAAAAAGGCAAATGGCCAAAAGATCCATAAAAGATGTTCAAGATCACTCATAATCAGGAAGATGTAAATCAAAACCACATGAGATACTACCTCACACCATCAGAATGGCTGAAATCAAAACTCAACAAAATGCAAGCTTTGGCAAAGATATAGAGAAAAAGTAACCATTGTGCACTGTTGCTGGGATGCAAACTGCTGCAATCCCTATGGGAAATAGTATGGAGGTTCCTCAAAAAAAAAAATTAAAATTAGCGGTAGTTGGGTGGTTCAGTTGGTTAAGCATCCAACTCTTTACCTTGGCTCAAGTCATAATATTGTGGTTCATAGGACAGAATCCTTTACTGGGCTCTGTGTTGAGAATGCAGGCTGCCTGGGATTCTCTCTTCCTTTTTGCCCCTCCTGTAATAATGCTGTCTATCAATATAAACAAATTTTTAAAAATAAAAAATAGAACTACTCTATGATCCAGTATTTACAGTGATGGGTATTTGCCTGAAGAATACAAAAATACTAATTCAAAGGATATGTGTACCCAAATGATTTTTGGAGCATTGTCTACAATAGCCAAATTATGGAAACAGCCCAAGTGTCTGTGGCTAGATAAATGAATAAAGAGCATTTATATGCATACAACGGAGTATCATTTAGTCATTAAAAATAAAATCTTGGGGCACCTGGGTTGGCTGTCAGTTAAGTGTTTAACTTCAGCTCAGGTCATGATCTCACAGTTCAGGAGTTTGAGCCCCGCATCAGGCTCTATGCTGACAGCTCAGAGCCAGGAGCCTGCTTCAGATTCTATCTCCCCCATTCTCTCTGCCCCTCCCCTAATTGCTCTGTTTCTCTCTGCCTCTCAAGAATGAATAAACATTCAAAATATTTGAGTAAGATATAATAAAATCTTGCCACCTGCAACTGCATGCATGGATCTAGAGATTATAACTATAAGCAACTTAAGTCAGACAGAGAAAGACAAATACTGTATTATTTCATATGTGAACTTTAACAAATAAAACAAATGAACAAAGAGGGCAAAGGGGAACAAACCTAAAAAGGGAATCTTAATTACAGAAAACAAACTGATGTTTACCAGAGGATAGGTGGGTGGGGAGTGGGTGAAACAGATGAAAGGATTAAGAGCACACTTATTCGGATGAGCACTGAGGAATGAATTGTGAATTGCTATATTGTACACCTGAAACTAATGTTAACGCTGCATGTTAAGTATACAGCAATTAAAATTTTTAAAAAATTAAGTACTACCTATAAATTATAAACTACAGTAGGAATGAACTTTGAAAACATTCTGTTAAGTGAAAAAGCCAGGCCAAACTAGGCAAATATGTAATAAGAAAATAACTAATAGTTTCTTACAGAAAGGATTATGAGCCGTTTGGGGAGAGATGNCTCTTGGAATTGTGTCTCTCCCTCTACCCCTCCCTTCAAAATAAACAAACTTAAGAAAATTCAAAACAAAAAATAAACAAACCACAAAACAAACAAACAAACAAAAAACCACTTCACGGCTGGCTCAGTTGGAAGAACATACAACTCATGATTTANNACTGAATTATATTTCTATAATGGTGTGAACAAACTTTTAAAAAACAAATTTAGATAAATTTATTTCAATATTTATGGATTATATAGAATTCAGCTTTTTCATTGTTTCTTTCCACTCCACTTTTATTTAAATCATGGGACTAAAACATGGATTTGGGGTAACCTAAAGTTTCCCATTCATGTGTACCCAATGCTATCTATAAGA
>NW_027532948.1:0-4880 GCF_008692635.1 Crocuta crocuta | reverse complement strand
CTATTCATGCTATCTTTACTGCTTATGCTGATTTAACACAATGGATAATTTATCCTTATATATAATTCTTCATTTAAGTAGGCCATCTTAAATAAACAGTTTTAATTCTCCTCAGAGTTCCAATCACAGAGAAAACATAAAAATGAGGCATCATCATCCCCTAAGCATATGGCTTAACAACCATCTTCAAAAAAACCATCATCCACCTTTCATTATTTCCCAGCTTTGAATTTTAAGGAACAGCTTTTTTTTTCTTGATGACATTTTCTATTAAGGTACTACACTTAGAATCTCTTACTAAGAAGATGTTACAAAAAGACCAATGAAGAACAAAATACTTCCACACAAAATAGCTGAACAGAAAGTAATATATTTTTCTCTCTCCATGTGTTTTTTACTTAACTACTATTTTGTGCAATATGAACTAAAATAAAACAAAATTGACATTCAAATGTGTACTAACCTTCCAGTAGTCAGTCTGTAAACTGTAGTATTTCTGATATGCAGATAATGCTGCAAAAGGGAAAATAATTATTAGCAAATTTTTTATCTCATTTGAAAATCCACAATAAAGATTTAAAAGTTTTAATCAGCTGCCCATCAAGCCAGCATCCCTGAACTGTGCTAAAAATACCAAACAATTCAGGGGTGCCTGGGTGGCTCAGCCGGTTAAGCTTCCAACTTCAATTCAAGTCATCATCTCACAGCTACTGAGTTCGAGCCCCATGCCAGACTCTGTGCTGACAGCTCAGAGCTTGGAGGTTACTTCAGATTCTGTCTCCGTCTCTCACTTCCTCTGCCATGCTCACACACACACATTCTCTCTCTCAAATATAACTAAACATTAAAAAACACGTGTGTTTTAAAACAACTAAATATTTACAGACTACAAACTCCCATGAATGGAATGGAAATAAATGACCTGTAGATGAGGCGCATAAAATCATTACCAAATTCCATCCTTGCACTGAAACAGTCAGGTCTTGTTAATTACTTAAATCAATTAGGATTCCTTCATGGACGAAATCTCATGGAAATTTTCCAAGGCTATCATATACTATAATGAATTTTCTAATTTTTTCTCAAAATGCAACTCACTTCAAAGAAAAATAAAATGACACCCATACATACTTCCCTTCTTACAATTAACATTACCTTGGACTACTAGCTTCAATTTAATTTCAAAATGGTTATTATTCCCATTCTCCCTAATCCATCTAAAGGTATAAAAGGTTTGGAATCACATAAAGTAATTCCTCTCAAGCCTTAAAAAAAGGCACAGTATTGTAAGGCTGCTGGGGTGGCTCAGTTAGTTAAACATCTGACTTCTGCTCAAGTCATGAGCACACAGCTCATGAGTTCAAGCCCTGCTGTTGGGTTGTATGACAGCTCAGAGCCTGGGGCCTGCTTCAGATTCTGTGTCTCCCTGTCTCCCTGCTCCTTCCCTGTTTGNAAGTGTCCAACTTTGGCTCAGGTCATGATCTCATAGTTCGTGGGTTCTAGCCCCATGTTCGGCTCTGTGCTGACAGCCAGCTCAGAGCATAGGGCCTCTTTCAGATTCTGTGTCTCCCTCGCTCTCTGACCCTCCCCTGCTCACGTTGTCTCTCTCTCTCAGGAGGATAAAATGATAGATAGATAGGTAGATAGGTAGATAGATAGATTGGTAGATAGATAAAACAAACTTTAAAAATAAAAATTTTTTAAAAGGCACAGTAAAGTAAAAAAGCAGAAGAGCAGGGATGACTGGGTGGCTTAGTAGGTTAAGCATCCAACTTCAGCTCAAGTCATGATCTCACAGTTCGTGGGTTCAGGCTCCGCATCAGGCTCTGTGCTGACAGCTCAGGGCCTGACGCCTGCTTCAAATTCTGTTTCCCTCTCTCCCTCCCTTTCTTTCTCTCTCAAAAATAAATAAACATTAAAAAACTTTTTTAAAAAGGAAAAGAGTAAAAGTCACTTAAACATATTAGAATTGTGGCAATTAATAAAATTGCCGCTAGGAACCTCTAGCGTAATTCCAGCGGAATCAGACTATCTGTTAATGTAGTCATACAAAGTATCCCAGGCAGAACATTTACAATAAAACATGGTTAGGAACAAACATTGCCCTGAATGTCAAAGTAAAATGAAAATATCAGCAGTAAAGCAGAAGAGCACATTGTATATATTGTATGTAACATGCTGAGGATTTTCATTACCTTGAACAATCATCTTTATAAATTACAGGCATCACAACAGATGTAAATATTAGCTAAAATCTTTTGTGCAACTGACTATATACTTAGATGGGGAAAAGCTTTAACAAAATAATTTTCTCAAATAATATCATAATGAAAATATTCAGAATTTTTAAATAACCAAACTTATGACTGGCAACACCAGTGTATATATAAGAATCATCTCCTGTAATACACTACATTCCAAGTCTAGAATATAACTAAATGATTAAAGGGGTTCTTTTTAAAACAAAAATCAAAAGAAGAAAACTAGAATAAAAGAAGTCACAAAATAACACAGTAGACAGTGTCCAGAGGGAACCACTCCAGTAATCAATGTCAGGGTAAGAAAATCTTAACTACAATTGACTATTTTCTAGAGGCTTAATGCAAACAGCCTGGGATTTTGAAAAACTCAGGGCACTTCAACACAAGGGACTACCCAAATATGATGAAGCTTAAAGGACCCAGATTCCCATAAAGTATCAGAAAAACCTCAACTTTCTGGAAAGAAGGGAAAAATGAAATTTCTCTGAAATGTCCCAGAGAACCAAGGTCTTAAAGAAGCTTGCCTTCAGGTGAAACTGGTTAACTAGCAGGTAACTGCAAACTTATAAGAGCTTAGCTGTTCAAGAAAGTCAGAGAAATACCTGACTCCAGCCTACCCCAGTCCTCCTAATCTAAGGGGGAGAATGAAACTGAAAAATGTCTTCACTTTCCAACCTAAAGTGTTAAGACACTTTCCTACCATATTATTAACTGCCTATTTATAGCACCTCTTTTTAATTGATATACCACATCTAGACAAAATATTATGAGATATCACAGGCATAAAGATATAATTTAAGGAGACAAAATAAGCACTAGAACTGAATACCAGGTAAACTGAATTTCTAAGACAGAAAATTTAAAACTACACCATGCTACAGATAAATAGTATAACACTAAAACAGCTTGCAAAACAGATGGGCAATGGAAGCAGAGAAATAGAAATTACAACCAAGGTTCAAAAAGAAGTGCTGAACTTCAAAACGTTATTATTAAGGGACTGGTTACAGTTGTGGAAAAAATATCTGAGATGCTGAATGTATCAGTAGAATACTCAAAAAACCAAAAGGCGGGAATAACTGCCAGATGGAAAACAAAACAAAAGAAAACACAGTATCAAAGGACCGTGGGACAAAATGTAAAACAGAGAGAAAAGCAGAGGAATTATTTGGAAAAATAATGACAGAATTTCTCCCCAAGATTAATGTCAGACAATAAAGTATAGATTCAGGAAGCTCAGAAAATACTAAGCAAAAAATGTCCAAATCAAAAAACGAACTCAAGCATATCATTTTCAAAAAAAAGAAACAAAAGATTGTTTTTTAATAGAGAGAGAGAAAGAGAGCATTCGAGTGTGAGAGAGTGGGGTACAGGAAGAGAGAAAGAAGGGATCATACAGAGGCTCCACAACAAGGGGCAGAACTCAACATGGGGCTTAACCCCACAGTCCTAAGATCATGACCTGAGCCAAAATTGAGAGTTAAAAATTCAACAGATTGAGCTGCCCTTAAATGATTTTTAAAAAACAAAACAATCTAGAAAGAAATAAGAGGGAGGTAAGAAGAAAATGGTATCATTTATTCAACCTCTCAGAAACCATATAAAGAAGAAAATGACAGTAGTATGTTTAATTGTTAGGGGGTGCAGGGCAAGCTAAAATATTGTACAATAATCATTTAAAAGAAAAGGAGAGGGTCACTTGGTTAGCTTACTGGGTTAAGCAACCAACTCATGATATCAGCTCAGGTCATGATCTCACAGTTTGTGAGTTTAAAGCTCTGTAATGGAAACTGTGAGTGCAGAGCCTGCTTGAGATTCTCTTCTCTCTTTTTCTCTCCCTCTCACTGCTCCACCCTAATCTGGCATAAGCTTGCACTCTCTCTCTCATAAACCTAAAACAACTGAAAGAAAAATACATTGTCAAAGAAGTAAATATTGACAAAAATCGCTGGCAGAGGACCTGCCTTACAAACAAAATGTTAAAAGAAAAAAATATAAGTTAGTAACTCCAAACTACATGAAAAAAACAGTAAATATGAGTAAATATAAAATAAAATCTTGTACTTTTTAAATTTACTAACTGACTGAAAAGATAACTATTCAAAACAATATCAACATACTTTTTTAAAATATTGGTTTAATTTTGAGACATAGAAAGACAGAGCATAAGCTGGGGAGGGGAGGAGAGAGAGGGAGAAACAGGATCCGAAGCAGGATCCAGGCTCAGAGCTGTCACACAAAACCCAACATGGGGTTCAAACCCATAAACCCCAAGATCAAGACCTAAGCCAAAATAGGATGATTAACCAACTGAGCCACCCAGGTGCCCCCATATATTTTGATTATACATGTTTTATATGTCTTACGTATACGTATCTTCCTCAACACATGAAATTATATCCAAACCTCACTGTAACTTGAAAATAATAAATATCCATTTAATAAGCCAAACCTGCTACCATATGTCAGAGCTCAGCTCAGCCTCCCCTAAATATGCTCACAGTACTATGGTCCCCTTCATAAGGAAAGAAAGGAAGAAAGAAAAAAAAAAAAAAACCCTCAAGAAATGGGAAGAGGAATGGAGATTATATACTGACCATCCCAGAAGTATATTAGATT
>NW_027532947.1:0-492 GCF_008692635.1 Crocuta crocuta | reverse complement strand
GAAGACTGATGGTTTTCGCCCGACACTTCCTTGGTTGGTGTCTCCTGCAGTGAGGGGCAGCACGGGGCTGGGTCGGAGAGCCTGGCTGTATCTGTGTGAGGCACGACATGGCTGGCAGGGCCATGCGAGGAGGGGACTACACGGCCTTCAGGGGAGGAGCTCANGAGGAGCTCATCAGAGACTTGTGGGTGTCCTTCCTCAAACTGTCTCCTGGAGGACTAGGATGAAGGTCCAAAGGTGCAGGGCTGCACTGCCCGGAGCTAAGTTTACTGGTCTCCAGGGGACCAGATGTTAACGGTACATCCCCGCAGCTACGGGGGCTCTGCTCCCACCATCCCGCCCTTCAGTCTCTACAGGATCCTCCATCTTCTCTCTAGGATCTTTCTGGGCCTTCTCCTCCATCCCATTTGGGCACAAAAGTGGGAGGGACCTGGATGGGACCGCCTCCCGCAGCCCCCTCTCCAGTCTCACATGGCGAATGCTGGAGAGTTA
>NW_027532946.1:208-951 GCF_008692635.1 Crocuta crocuta | reverse complement strand
ATGAAAATTGGCAGATTTCCCTTGCTTCATTTCCTGGTTCATTTTATAATCACTATCCATCGTCTAAATTGATTGATTTTCTTCTAACTAAGCCCATGATACCTCAATCTCCGATGTCAGATGTTCCAGTTAAAGGACCCACTGTTTTTACTGATGCAAATAAAAACACCGCTGGATATTGGACTTTTGAACGTTCTAAAGTCCTAACCCATTCATTCTCTTCTATGCAGCCTGCTGAGCTGTGGGCTATTTATTTAGTTTTGCAAGACTTTCCTCAACTTCCTGTTAACATTGTTTCAGATTCTCGGTATGCTGTTCTCTCTTGTTTGCAGCTTCCTCAGGTTTCACTGCCTATAACTCTTAAAACAGATATTGACAAATTGTTTTATCAGGTACAACGATCACTTCTGCGGCGTTCAGAATTAATTTTCTTTACCCATATCCGTGCACATTCCGCCCTTCCTGGACCCTTGTCATTCGGGAATGCTGTAATTGATACATTGCTTTATCCTATAGAAGCAGCAAAACAAGAGCATAGTTTGCAACATACTAACTCTAAAGGATTAAAAAAATCTTATGGTATTACTCGAAAACAAGCTCAAAATATTGTTCGCTCTTGTTCTATTTGTGCACCTCTTACCTTACCATTTACCCCACCAGGTGTCAACATAAGAGGATTGCAAGCAAATCAGGTATGGCAAATGGATGTAATTTTTATTTCATCCTTTGGACAACAAAAATGC
>NW_027532946.1:0-201 GCF_008692635.1 Crocuta crocuta | reverse complement strand
TCCATCATACTATAGATACATGCACACATTTCCAATGGGCTACTGCATTACATTCTGAAAAGGCTGACGCTGTTATTACTCATTTATTATCTTGTTTTGCAGTTATGGGGATCCCAACTGAATTGAAAACTGATAATGCACCCCCCTTCCAATCTACAAAATTAGCTCATTTTTTATCCCAATATCATGTAATTCATACTT
>NW_027532945.1:0-1317 GCF_008692635.1 Crocuta crocuta | reverse complement strand
AAACTTCAGGTCCGCAGAGTCCGCATCACTGCAGCGGGCCACTGCCGCTTCACCAAGTCCCCTCTGCTGCAGCTTCAGCGGGCCACTATTGTGCGCACTGCTGCTTGTAGCGAACGAAATGACAAAAAGACAAGACACACAAAGACACAACTCTNAGGCATGCTCCGCCCAACCATTCTTTCTTGTGGTCACTGTTGGGCTCCTACAGCTGCTACTTCACCGGGAGCCAGGACCACCTCTGCAGGCAGTGCTGCAGGTTCACCGGGCCGCTGCCGCCATGGATGGTGCAGGGTGCATGGCAGTTCAGTTTTTCCTGGCGCCTTCTGGGACCAGAGCACCTAGTTTAAAGTCAGCATCCCAGCCAGAGCTAAAAATCACTATGTTTCCAAGCCGAGGGTTTTTTTTTTTTTTCCTTTTCTCCAGGGACGGTTCTATGAGCAATCTCAGCTTCTCTTTCCTTTCCCTTGGACTCGCAGCAGCTCACCACCACTCGCCAGTTTATCACTCACCGCAGCTGCAAACAAGCCGGGTTCCCTCCCCTCCCTCCGTATCTCTGGGTCCCATCCCACTTTTATCTTCCCCAGTTCGCACTCACGCACTTATGAAGATTCCTTCCCAGTGTACTCTGTCTCTTTCCCTTCCCAAACTCCTGTGCCTCAGTGTCCTACGACTTCAGGCCTTCTCTGTTTGAGAGATGGGTGCAGGTGAAATGTATGGAACTCCCTACTTTTCCACCATCTTGCCTCCAATCCCTGAGATAGGCCTTGTTTTTAACTCATTCCATCACTCTATGACTTTTGATTGCAGAATTTAGTCTATTTACATTCATAGTAATTATTGATAGATATACATTTATGGCCATTTTGTTACTTGTTTTGTGGTTATTTCTGTATACTTTGGTTTTATGTAAAGTCTTTATTCAAAGCCCAGGTAGTTAATATACAGTGTAATTTTATTTTAAGGTAGACAATATAGTGATAAGAACTTCCATACAATACCTGGTGCTGATCACAGTACACTTCGTATACTCCATCACATAATTAACCCGTCACTCCACCTGACTTTCTTCTGTTGACTATCCATTTGTCCTCTATAGTTAACATTCTTTCTAGGTGGATTTCCCTGTCTCTCTCCTGTTTTGTTTTTTCTTGTTTGCTTCTTTTTCTTAAATTCCACATGCGATGAAATGATATGGTATTTGTTATCCTCTGACTGACTTATATTGCTTAGCAATATACTCTCCAGTCCACCCATGTCACTGCAAATATAGCAAGTGTCTTGTTCCTTATTACTGAGTAATATTGAATTTTATATATT
>NW_027532944.1:0-554 GCF_008692635.1 Crocuta crocuta | reverse complement strand
CCACAAACGATACAATGACTCTAAACCCATATATTTCAATAATAATGGTGAATGTAAATAGGCTGAAAGCTCATTTCAGAAAACATAGGGTAGCAGAATGGATAAAAAACCAAAATCCATCTACTTGCTGTCAGCAAGNTCAGCAAGAAATACATTTTAGACTGTAAGACACCTTCAGATTAAAAGTAAAGGAATGGAGAAATATCTATCATGCTACTGGAAGTCAAAAGAAAGCTGGAATAGCTATACTTATATCAGACAAACTGGACATTAAAGACAGTAAAAAGGGATGAAGAAGGGCATTATATAATAATTACAGGGTCTATCCATCAGGAAGAATTAACAATTATAAATGTCTACACACCGAATATAGGAGCACCTATATTTAAAACAATCACAGGCAGAAACAATCTTATAGATAAGAATGTGATAATAGCAGGGGATTTTAATACTCCACTGACAGCAATGGATAGATCAACTAGACAGAAATCACTAAAGAAACAATAGAGTTGAATGACACATTGGAACAGATGGATCTGACAGATATATTTAGA
>NW_027532943.1:0-506 GCF_008692635.1 Crocuta crocuta | reverse complement strand
AAGAAATAGAAAACCTGAAGAGACCCATAACGAGTGAAGAAATTGTATCAGTTATCAAAAATCTCCCACCAAATAAGAGCCTTGGACCTGATGGCTTTCCANACATTCGCAAATCAATCAATGTGATACATCATATCAATAAAAGAAAAGATAAAAGCCATATGATCCTGTCGATAGATGCAGAAAAAACATTTGACAAAATACAGCAACGCTTCATAATAAAGACTCTTGAGAAAGTTGGGATAGAAGGAACCTACTTAAACATCATCAAAGCCATCTATGAGAAGCCTTCAGCTAACATCATCCTCAACGGGGAAAAATGGAGAGCTTTCCCCCTGAGATCAGGAACACGACAGGGATGTCCACTCTCACCACTGTTGTTTAACATAGTGCTTGAAGTCCTAGCATCAGCCATCAGACAACAAAAGGAAATCAAAAGTATCCGAATTGGCAAAGAGGACGTCACACTTTCACTCTTCGCAGATGACATGATACTCTACACAGAA
>NW_027532942.1:0-803 GCF_008692635.1 Crocuta crocuta | reverse complement strand
TTCCTTTAGGTGAGCTGTTAGATTTTGCACTTAACGCTTTTTCTACCTTCCTTAAATAGGGCTGCAGTGCAATGTACTTTCCTCGTAGGACTGCCTTTGCCGCATCCCATAGAGTTTGGATTGTTGTATTTTCATTTTCACTTGTTTCCATATATTTTTTAATGTATTTTCTAATTGCCTGATGGGCCCATTCATTCTTTAGTAGAGTGTTCTTTAACCTCTATGTTTTTGGAGGTTTTCAAGACTTCTTTCTCTGATTGATTTCAAGTTTCAAAGCATTATGATCTGAAAGTGTGCATGGTATGATCTCAATTCTTTTATATTTATTGAGGGCTGCTTTATGTCCAAGTATGTGATGTATCTTGGACAATGTGCCATGCGCACTTGAGAAGAAAGTGAATTCCCATGGCCTCAGGATGTAGAGTTCTGAATATATCTGTCAGATCCATCTGGTCCAATGTGTCATTCAAGTCTATTCTTTCTTTAGTGATTTTCTGTCTGGTTGATCTTTCCATTGCTGTAAGTGGAGTATTAAAGTCCCCTACTATTAGCACATTCTTATCTATAANTTTCTGTTTGTGATTAATTGTTTTAAATATTTAGGTGCTCCCATATTCGGTGCGTAGACATTTATAATTGTTAGTTCTTCCTGATGGATAGACCCTGTAATTATTATATAATGCCCTTCTCCATCCCTTGTTATTGTCTTCAATTTAAAGTCCAGTTTGTCTGATATAAGTGTAGCGACTCCAGCTTTCTTTTGACTTCCTGTAGCATAATATATATTTCTCCATCCCCTTACT
>NW_027532941.1:263-504 GCF_008692635.1 Crocuta crocuta | reverse complement strand
TGTTGCTTCATTGTTGGTGTATAAAAATGCAACCGGTTTCTGTACTTTGATTTTGTACCCTGCAACATTGCTGAATACTTGGATCAGTTCTAGTAGGCGTCTGGTGGAGTCTGCTGGGTTTTCTATGTAGAGTATCATGTCATCTGCGAAAAGTGAAAGTTTGACTTCTTCTTGGCCAATTCTGATGCCTTTTATTTCCTTTTGTTGTCTGATGGCTGATGCTAGGACTTCCAGCACTATG
>NW_027532941.1:0-184 GCF_008692635.1 Crocuta crocuta | reverse complement strand
CTGAGGGCTTCTCATAGATGGCTTTTATGATGTTTAAGTAAGTTCCTTCTATCCCGACTTTCTCGAGGGTCTTTATTAAGAAGGGATGCTATATTTTGTCAAATACTTTTTCTGCATCTGTCGTCAGGACCAGATGGCTTTTATCTTTTCTTTTGTTGATGTGATGTATCATATTGTTTGATTT
>NW_027532940.1:0-679 GCF_008692635.1 Crocuta crocuta | reverse complement strand
AAAACTGATAAATTTCAAGTGGTAGAGGAAGCTTCACTGAAAATTGTGTTCCATCACTAGAGAAGATCTAAATGAAGAGGTCTCTTCCACTCATGGATTGGAGGATTCAATGTTAAGAGGTCAATTTCTACTCCAATTGACCTGCAGACCTAAAACAATCCCAAAAATTACAGCAAGATTTTATTGTAGAAACTGGCAAGCGAATATAAGTTTGACAGGGGGCGACAGGTGACCNAAGCAGTGCAGGAACAACTAGGTATTTCTGTAGAACAGAAGTGAACTTTGAATTCATATATCACTTCACACGCAAGAGTTAGAACAAGATGGTACAAAGACCATCCACAGAGATTCTAGAAAACAAAGGAGCATAACTTCATGATCTTGAGATACAGTTTTTTTAGCTGAGAGGCAAAAAGATATAATGACGAAAGTAAAATGTTAAAATATACTTCATCAAAAAAATTATAACATATATATATCCATACATCAAAGGACACCAATAAAAAAATAAAAGGGTAAGCCATTAACTGGAAAAGAAAGTCATAACACATTTACCTGACAAAGGACTTACATCCATGGCATATAAATACTACATATCAATAAAGAGAAAAAAAAGAGAAAGGAACGAAAGACTTGAAGGCTCCTTTGCAAAGGAAGACCCGGGACCATAAACATCACA
>NW_027532939.1:0-495 GCF_008692635.1 Crocuta crocuta | reverse complement strand
AGAAAAGATAAAAACCATATGTTCCTGTTGATAGATGCAGAAAAAACATTTGACATAATACAGCATCCCTTCTTAATAAAGACGCCTGAGAAAGTAGGGATAGAAGGAACCTACTTAAATATCATAAAGGCCATCTATGAGAAGCCTTCAGATAACATCATACTCANTCAACGGGGAAAAACTGAGAGCCTTCCCCCTGAGATCTGGAACACGACAGGGATGTCCACTCTCACCACTGTTGTTTAACATAGTGCTGGAAGTCCTAGCATCAGCCATCAGACAACAAAGGAAAATCAAAGGCATCATAATTGGCAAAGAAGAAGTCAAACTTTCACTCTTGGCAGATGACATGATACTCTACATAGAAAACCTGACAGACTCCACCAGAAGCCTACTAGAAATGATCCATGAATTCAGCAAAGTTGCAGGGTAGAAAATCAACATACAGAAATCGCTTGCATTTTTATACACTAACAATGAAGCAACAGAAAGAGA
>NW_027532938.1:0-485 GCF_008692635.1 Crocuta crocuta | reverse complement strand
TTTATTTCCGAGAGACCGAGAGACTGCATGAGCGGGGAGAGGGGGTTCAGCGAGAGGCAGACACAGAATCGGATGCAGGCTCCAGGATTTGAGCTACCTGTCAGCACAGAGCCCGACGTGGGGCTCAACCCCACAAGCTGCGATGTCATATCCTGAGCTGAAATCAGACGCCAAATCGACTGAGCCACCCAGATACCCCACCCATTTTGGAATTTGTAATCCACCTGTGTGGAATCCAGGACTGACAAATTTACTATCGATTGCAAACTTAGAGTGCATTCTTGAGTATTTGCTTCTGTGATGCGGTACCTACCGTGGATATGATTTGAGTAAGTCCTGTCTGTTTCATTTGTATTCAATTTTGTGTTTTAAAGTTTCGCTACTTTCAACTTGACAACAATCGATTTCTTTTAGTGGCTTTTACTCTTGTGAAGTAGTATTTTTTCCCCTGCTTTTCTTAAAAAAGAGGTCGTTTTCCAATAACA
>NW_027532937.1:554-806 GCF_008692635.1 Crocuta crocuta | reverse complement strand
GCTCTGCCTCTAGTTCCTTTAGATGAGCTGTTAGATTTTGCACTTAAGCTTTTTTTGATTTCTTGAAATACGCCTGGAATGTAATGTACTTTCCTCTTAGGACTGCCTGTGCCACATCCCACAGATTTTGGATTGTTGTGTTTTCATTTTCATTTGTTTCCATATATTTTTAAATTTCCTCTCTAATTGCCTGATTGGTCCATTCATTCTTTAGTAGGGGGTTCTTTAATCTCCATGTTTTGGGCATGTTTC
>NW_027532937.1:0-278 GCF_008692635.1 Crocuta crocuta | reverse complement strand
TGCTGTAAGCGGAGCATTAAAGTCCCCTGCTATTAGCACATTCTTATCTATAAGCTTGTTTCTGTTTGTGATTAACTGTTTTAAATATTTAGGTGCTCCCATATTTGGTGCGTAGACATTTATGATTGTTAGTTCTTCCTGATGGATATACCCTGTAATTATTATATAATGCCCTTCTTCATCTCTTGTTATTGTCTTTAATTTAACGTCCAGCTTGTCTGATATAAGTATAACTTCTCCACCTTTCTTTTGACTTCCAGTAGCATGATATATATTTC
>NW_027532936.1:335066-338151 GCF_008692635.1 Crocuta crocuta | reverse complement strand
GTCAAATAAAAGTGAGGGCCAAAGAGGGCTTTTAAAATGCTGTGCGTTGCTGGGAGCAAGAAATGGCAGTGGGTCACTCCAAAAGGAAAGTTAGGAATGCTCCATGCAGATATAAATAAGGGTTCTGGTTAGTTCTGGTTAGAATATCACCAGAATGGATATTTGTTATCTCTGCTTCTGTGTCCCATTTAATAGATGCCCTTCTCCTAGAAAGACCAATCTCTTTCTTATTAAAATATTTTATCATGAAATATTCAGATACGCAAAATATATATAACAGTATAATGAACACCCATTTATTCACCAGTGTGTTTAAGAAATAAAACCTTACAGGGCACCTGGGTGGCTCAGTTGGTTGAGCATCCAACTTTGGCTCAGATTATGATCTCGCAGATCATGAGTTGGAGCCCTGCATTGGGCTCTGTGCTGACAGCTCAAAGCCTGGAGTCTGCTTCAGATTCTGTGACTCCCTCTCTCTGCCCCTCACCCTGCTCATGTGCTCTCTCTCTCTCTCTCAAAAATAAACATTAACATTTTTTAAAAACCTTACAACTATAATTGGCATTTCCTGTTTACCCTATTCCCATCCACTACCCCTCTCCCAAGAAATAACACCCTGATTTTGGAGTTTATCACCCCCGTGCATGTGAAAGCCTTCTTTGCTCTCTGTTAATCCATATTCATCAGTAATTTCAATCCTAGTGCAAAACTCACCACCTTTAATCATCCTTGATTAATCTCACCTCAATTAAATTTCTTTACTCTCTCTTTGCAGCCTTATATCTTCCTTTTTTTTTTTATTTTTTTACTGTATTCCCTTTTACCTGTGGATTGGTGATACTACACTTCTTTCTTGGGCTTCCTTGTTCTCTCCGTCCAGCACCAATGTCTGTTTTGTTTGTTCTGAAGGGGAAACAGAGTTGGCTTTTAAATTAAAACCGTCTTGGATTCCAATCCTGACTCCATTAACTACTAGCTCTTGTGTAATCAATTCCTTTCTCTGGGCCTCTAGTTCTTCATCTACCAGATGGGGGTCCCATTAAGGTTGCTGTGAAGATCAAGTGAGTAAGGTATTGAGGTTTATCATCCCCATGCATATAAGAGTCTTTCTTCTTCAGTGTTGAAATTCACAGCCACCATTGGTTTCAAACTTGTAAACATTGGTTCGTGCTTGTGCTTATTTGATTCATCTATCGGTTACATACTGTCTCCTGATACGCTGTAATTGTGCCATGAGCATAAATAAGTCTTATCTTCCCAGAAAAGCTGTATGCTTATGAAAAGCAGAGAGTGAGCCACACAGAATGACAATATAATTTATCTCCCAAACCAAAACACTTTCAAGACTGGGGGTGTTGTTAATATTTGTACCTGATTCCAGTATAAACCAGGACTGTCCCGGGGGACCCGGACATGTGGTCACCCTAGTCATCTACCTTCTCTGAATCTCCCCTACCACTCAGGCCAGTGCTACATAGGGAACGGATGCTTGTTAAATCAATACTGAGGAGTGGAATTGAAGGGCTTGCAGACTTGGTAGTTAGCAACATGGCTAGTCTTATACAACTCATCCCTTCCACCATCTCTTGCACGCCCTTCTCCTTATTCAGCACTAATGTCACCCCCAAATGGCACATTCATCATCCCAAATTAGCCATTATTAAAGCCATCCATTTGCAGGGCTGCAGCTAAAATGAATTGTGTTATTATTCCAGTTACGGCAATGAATGGCTGAACATCAAAAGCCATTTTGGTTTTGCAGCAAGAAGGCAATCAATTATTGTGTCCTGGTGGCTGGTCCAAAGCAGCGTCCAGCTTGCTGCTGGTGAGCAAAAGCCTCCCTCCCCATCTAGTCATCCACACACTTCATGGCACTCACGAGCCCAGGAAGGGGAAGATCATACTCCTTCTACCAGTCTGCATCAAATCTCCCTCTCAAAACCTGGGATCATCTGGGCTTTGAGGCTGAGATCCTGAGGCTCCTCTTGGCTTACACTGTTTCTCTCTCTCCCCTGCTCCTGATCCCTCCGGACCTGGGCAGGGAGCCAGCCTGGGTTGAGGTCTTGGGTCTTGGTTCAGTTCCCTCCAGCGCCCTGCTTACCTACATTACAGGCTGGCCTTGTCAGAGGCCCAGCAGCCTCATTTCTGAACCCCCGCTTCTTGAGACACAGTTCTCTGGGTCCCCCGCCCAGCTGCCCGGTGCCCTCACACTGCCAAGTTATTGACGGATGAGAAGGGTTTGAGGCAGATCGTCTCCCAGAAAGTACCTGCATCTTAAGAGCGTCTTCACTGTTTTGCCTCAAAGGAGGGGCTTAAGGTCCCAGGATAGGACAGTGGGGGTTGGGGGTTGGGCAGCAGGGTATTGATTAGCAGGCCCTTTCTGTGGTGGGGATAACGGCGATGGTGATTAGAATAACAGCACTTACTAGTGTTTTGACTGTTTATACCATGCTAGACATAAACCAAGCGGTCCGGACTCCTCCAAATCAGGCTGTGACAACTTTGGGCTGTTCGGAAGATCAACTGAACTGAGGTATTGCTACCTGTCGGTGCCTATTTTCTGAGGGCTGGGTGAGGTTCTGGGAGCTCTGCTTCCTCTCCCCACATCGCACCACACTTCTGCTGCCTGGAGCCAGAGCTCCGCACTGAGAACCCTGCTCCCCCACCCCATCACCCCACTTTGCTTTCAGACTTAGCAGGAGTATGCAAGGTGGAGCCAATTGCCCAGGCCCTTTCCCCATCAGTGGGTGGTGGGGGGCTGGGGCCACATTAATTAGCTGAAATTCAATTCTCTAAGCTGGGTAGTGCCCCCCAAGGGCTCCCAGTATAGAATTCATTTGCCTGGAAGCAGGGACAGAAATTGCACATGTCCTGGCATTTTCCTCAAGCTCCAGAAACAGACCTGTGTGCAGATTTTCTACCACATGGCTCTCTGCTCACCACCACCCCCACTTCTGTTTCCCATTATGTATGTGTGCGCACACTCACACTCACACACACACGCACACAATTACAACCCACACACACCTCTCCTCCCACCCACCCACACCCTGCACTCACTCTCCCCACCTCACACCAGACACAC
>NW_027532936.1:329821-334964 GCF_008692635.1 Crocuta crocuta | reverse complement strand
ACTCATAAATGGATTGTTGACCAATATTTGCATTGCTTATGGGAACACAAATAAGACTGTACACTATTTGATCAATGGCTTTTTAAAATCTTTTTAAATATTTATTTATTTTTAAGAGAGAGAGGGGAGTGCAAGTGGGGAAGGAGCAGAGAGAGAAGGAGACACAGAATCCAAATCAGGCTCTAGGCTCTGGGCTGTCAAGTCAGAGCCCGACACGGGGCTCAAACTCACAAACCGTGATCATGACCTGAGCCCAAGTCAGATGCCTACCTGACTGAGACATCCAGGCACCCCCTATTTGATCAATGTTTTAAACTGCATTTCTGCCATTGCCAGGAAGAGGAAGGGTAGAAAGTATTCTCTTCATGTATAGGTCAGGAAACAAGTATGAGAGGTAAGTGACCTGTCAAAATTCTGTCACGAATTAGAAACTGGACTGGAATGACAAATGTGACCTCAGAGTTTCTGATTTCTTTCTTCACTTTAAGTCCTCCCTGGGTTGAGAGTACTTGTTTATTTGTTCTCTTGGGCCAGGAAGGTCCAAAGATGACTGTGGTCCTCCAAGTTATCTGTCCAACTCCGATTCAAGCTTGTCCAGCTCTATTCCAACTTTTATTCTCCCAATAGGGGAGCAACCACCTTCAAAATACAAGGGCGAGTCCATGAGGTGCTTGGATGGCTCAGTTGGTTAAGTTTCTGACTTCAGCTCAAGTCATGATCTCTTGATCTGTGGGTTTGAGCCCCGCCTCGGGCTCTGTGCTGACAGCTCAGTCTGGAGCTTGCTTCAGACTCTGTGTCTCCCTCTCTCTCTCTGCCTCTTCTCTGCTCATGCTCTGTCTCTCCCAAAAATAAACTTAAAACAAAAATGAAGATAAGCAAACACACAACCCACAGTTCTACCGCCCAGAGACAGCCGCTGTAAGCATTACCTTCCTTTACTTTCTGCCTTTTTTCTGTGTGCATATGTGTGCTTGTATACAGAATGTGTACATGTTTCATGCCCTTTCCTACTTTCTAAGATACATATTCTTCATTTCCGAAATCAGGATGCATCTCATAATGGATATCAAACGTGACTTGCAAATGGCCAGGCAGAGGAATTCACTCTGATGTTGTTGTCATTGCTTATGTGTGTGCAGACGTAGCTGGGCATACAGGGCATCTGTTCATCTGATTGTCACCTCAGTTGAATTATTTGTATTGGTAGCACTGCTCATGGTTAAATTTTTAACTTAAATTTGGCTTTCTCCCTAATTGTCACTTAAAATGCCTCCTCAAAATTACACTATGATGCATCATTGAAATGAAAAATTATTGTGTCTGCAGAAGATTGTCTGTCATATGCCAGACAATGCAATTAAAGGCAGTAGAAATTGCCAAATCTCTTGGAATAGATCATAAAATTTTCAAAGCTAGGAAAGGTTGGTGTGACCGTTGCATGCATTGTGAGGGACTATTACTCAGGCACTGAACATCTATCTGTCAAAAGCTTCTGAGTGACTTTCAAGAAAAGCTGATTGATTTCTAGCTAATGTAATTGAATTGGAAAAAAAAATCCAAAGAAAAGAAAAAAAAAAAAGCAACGATGAGTTTAATCAAACAAGAAATGCAGATGAACTCCCAGGATTCTTCTACATGCTTCAATATGATTTTGTCACATCATTACAAGCCAGGGTTATGAAAAACAGCTGCATGTCACCACAATACGCTGCTTCACTGCCAATGGCCAAAAGTCATTCAGAAGAATCTTTAAACTCTGGAATGTGAAGAAAGCTTAGACTCTCTTTTTGTGCGTGTTCTTGAAAAAAAGGTGGTATACAATCATATGGATATACGTATGTTACTCAGTAAATTAAAATGTAGGTATATTAAAGGTAGTGCTTAGGGGCACCTGGGTGGCTAAGTTGGTTAAGCATCTGACTTTGGCTCAGGTCACGATCTCGCAGTTCATGAGTTCAAGCTCCTCGTCAGGCTCTGTGCTGACAGCTCAGAGCCTGGAGCCTGTTTAGGATTCTGTCTCTGCCCCCCTCCCCCTCCCACCTTTCCCCCACTCACACTCTGTCTCTCTCTCAAAAAGAAATAAATGCTTACCCTCCCACAAAGGCGTGTCTGTAGTTCCCTGTCTTTAGACACGTAAGAATTGGAGGAAAAGAAACCTGGATTTGGAGAAGTCTGGGGTCAGCTTGCTCCCTGCAGGCTCAAGACCAACCATCCAACAGAGAAAAATAAATAAATAAATAAATAAATAAATGCTAAAAAAGGTTTTTTAAAATAAAATAAAGGTAGTGTTTATTTTTCCCAAAGCTGTTAATGAACCTATGTCTTATAATTTATATCATCTCNATTTTCAATATCACTAAATGTTTAAAAACATGATTTTATGGCTTTCTGTTTTTTTATCATAGGATTATAACATAATAATTTCAACCATTCCCCTATTATTGGACATTTACTGTGATAAACAACACAGAAGGCAATGTCTTTATCTTTTATCAGGAATTACTCAGTTGAAAAACAAAAATTGGTAAGGCTCTTTTTAAAAAAATTTTTTTAATGTATATTTATTTTTGAGACAGAGCAAGAGAGACAGAGACAGAGCGTCAGCAGGGGAGGAGTAGAGAGAGCGGGAGACACCGAATCTGAAGCAGGCTCCAGGCTTTGAGCTGTCAGCACAGAACTCGACATGGGGCTCAAACTCACAAACCATGAGGTCATGACCTGAGCCGAGATCGGACACTTAACTGACTCAGCTACCCAGGTGCCCCAAGGCTCTTGATACATACTGAAAACCTGCTTCTCAGAAGTTTTGGGCAATTCCCAATCCCACCTGCAATGTAACCCCATTAATACATGTTTGTTTGTTTGTTTTAATTGGAAAAAAGGCCTTGCTATTCTGACAGGCAAAGAAAAGATAGCATCTCATTTTTATTTACAGTTCAGTGATTACTACCAAGTCTAAATGCTTAAAAATATAATTGGTGGCCATTTACATTTTTGTGTGTACCACTTGCCAGTTCATATCCTTTTGCTCTTGTGCCCAATGGAGTCTCCAGGTCTATTGTATTTGTTCCTAATGATGCCTCAGATGCTGTTGATGCCATCCCATGGTCCCTTGGCCCACCTGATTTCACCTGCAGCTGAAGTTTCCAGCATCCTGACAGTCTTCCATCTCAAGTGGATTGTGTCCCTTCTCTGCCTGAGTCTTGCTCTGGCAAGGTGGCAGCTTGCTCTGACTCAGCCAGGCACTGGAAGCGCAGGACAGTTTACACCACTGGCACTAACCTTCGACCAGTGGGGACAGAAGCCCATGCATAAATATCATGGAAGGAAACTCTCTGTCCTCCAGTGGGAAGAGTGTGAGACATGTTCTACCTGGTTTCTCAGAAAGTCCCCGGGTTACCTGGGTGGCTCAGTTGGTTGAGCATCCGACTTCGGCTCAGGTCACGATCTCAAGGTTCGTGGGTTCGAGCCCCGCGTCGGGCTCTGTGCTGACAGCTAGCGCAGAGCCTGGAGCTTGCTTCAGATTCTGCGTCTCCCTCTCTCTCTGACCCTCCCCTGCTCACGCTGTCTCTCTCTTTCTCTCAGAAATAAATAAAAAAACATTTAACAATTAAAAAGAAAAAAGAAAGTCCCCCAGCAGAACTGAGTCCCGTCTGCCCAGGGGTAACTTGCTCATTAACATGCTCATGACTAGCTTTTCTCCCTTCTTTCTCTCACCTTCCTTATTCCCTTTTTGTGCTTCCTGAAACTAACTACCTCCCAAACCAACCACCCATACCAGGATCCTTTCCTCAAAGTCTGATTTTGAGAACTGGAAGAAAGAATAGAACAAAACACAAGAATAGTTTCTGTCCACACACCTTTGTACAGCAATGTTCATTCTCTCAAACTGAACTCCTCAATACAGATGGTATATTTGAGAACAAACACAGAAAAGTGAACACTATCCTCTTATTAAACTTTGGAGTGCAGGACACAGAAATGCAGAGGTCCCTGCCACCCAGGGAACGCCAATTTGCTCCCTTCAAAAGCCTTGCAGGAGATGGCTGGACTCTCAGTGTAGAGGCAAAAGTAACTTTCTGAGTTGCAAGGCTAGACGTGGAAGTCTGGATTGAGTGAATTCAAGAAGGTAAAGTCAACTGAAGCAGGCTCACATGCCTTTTTAATATAGAGAGACTTCTAAACATTTGTATTTATATCTATATCTGCCTGTCCTCCATATATATATTGGCATACTAATTCAACCTTAGGATGCCAATTCATTAATTTACAATGAGAAATACAATTGTTAACAGGCCAAAATGCTTGAGTAGGCAGATCAGTGTATTCTTTCCCTGTGTGCAAGTTGTGTGGCAAGCCAAATAAATTATCAAAAGATTGCTTGGTGAGCATAAAATCACAAGAAGGGGAGTTAGTTGATCATAAGAATGGGTCTCTCAGATCAAGCAACTGGAGGCATTTTCATCAACTATAGGGCCAGCCTTGCCAATGAACCCATAATGCTGGGTTCACTTGGCCAAGAGCATTCTTTTGGATGGAGCTGGCTTGTTACGGTCATTTCTTTGCTTCTAGCTGGCCAACCATTTTCTATTCACTCCAAGCAGTGTATAATACAATTAATTTGGTTTCCACTTACAAAATTATAATTGCATTCCAGTTCTGCTTCCTTAAGATTTGTCCCAGATCACCTTGAGCAGAGCTTTGAGAGCTCCCAACATTTCCAGTCCCACATTTACAGATCATTTCCTGGTGGATTTCCAGATGTCTAATCATACCCCTTTGCATGTGAAGTTTCCTAGTTTAACTCTCAGGTGGCACCTTTATCTACTTTTTGTGTGAAGGAGTAGAGTGTAGACGGGGAGCATCCTACAGCTGCTCCCTACTCCTGTTGAGATGATTACTACTCTCAGCTCAACAGATTTCTTGCTTCTTTTCCAGCCTCATCTTCCACAATCATCCGGTGTCCCGGTAACAGTCTTCAACTTGCCATCTCCAGAATAGTCAATGTGCATTCTCTTTCCCATATGCCACACATGCTAGAATGTACTCCTGCCCTCATCGTTCATCAAGACCCAGCTCACATATGACTTCCTCTAAGACTACTTTATTTTTTTTTTTTTTAATGTTTTTTTTAAATTTATTT
>NW_027532936.1:315136-329746 GCF_008692635.1 Crocuta crocuta | reverse complement strand
AGCACAGAGCCCAACGCGGGGCTCGAACCCACGAACCGCGAGATCATGACCTAAGCGAAAGTCGGACGCTTAACCGACTAAGCCACCCAGGCGCCCCTAAGACTACTTTCTTGAACCACCTCCATTCCTACTCCAGCACCAAAGATATGAACTCTTTCTCCTTGGTGTTGCCACAACACCCAATTCAAACTTCTGTCATAGCATATACCCCCCCTGTCTTGCANATAGTCTTATTTATTTTTATATTCCCAGAGCTCAGCATAATGTCTAGCCATCAGTAATACTTGGATAAATAAATTACTCAGAGTCCAATAGCCAAGCATCCAGGAACTGTTATATTTTTGAAAACTTTTGTCTTGAAAGGCATATGACTGAAAATCATCATGGGTCAATTAGCAAACGTGATAGAGAGCTTTGAACTTATATCATATGCCATGTATTCATTCATTAACAAATATTTTGTCCCCAGCACTGGGGATACAGCAATGAGCAAAACACACAAGGCCTCTGTTTCGTGGAACTTAAATTCTCCTGGGGGAGACCGATGATAAGCACATAGGTAATTTAAAAAGTTTCCAGATTGCAGCAATTGTTGTGAAGAAAATAAAACAGGGTGATGTGGAAATGAATGATCTAGAAAAAAGGTTGGTTGGTTTGTTTGTTTGTTTGTTGGACTGGCTGGTCAGGGAAAGCCTTTTTGAGAGAGAGAGATGGGATGTGATATTTGAATAATGAGAAGGAACCAACTATTCGAGGATCTGGGCAAGTATGTACCAGAGAGAAGAAATGGCAAGTGCAAAGTCCCTGAGGTAGAAATGGCTTTGTGTTTATAAGAACAGAAAGAAGTTCTGTGGGGCTGAAGGATTTGTGAGTGCTGGGGGCATGGTACAAGATGAAGTCAGAAAGGTGGGCAGAGCCCAGGTCATGTAGAATTCTGTAAGCCAGAAAGATGTCAGAATTGTATTTAAAGTACAAGGGATGGGTGCCTGGGGGGCTTAGTCGGTTAAGAGTCCGACTTTGGTGCAGGTCATGATCTCACAGTTTGTGAAGTGTGAGCCCTGCAGCACAGAGGCCAGAGCCTGCTTCAGACTCTGTGCCTCCCTCTCTCTCTGCCCCTCTCCTGCTCTCTCTCTCTCTCTCTCTCTCAAAAACTAACTAACATTAAAAAAAAAAAAGTACAATGGAAAGCCACTGGAGGGTTTTCAGTAGGAGAGTGGTATGTTTTGATTTACGTTTTGAAAAGATCACTAGCCTGCTGCAAAATAATTATACATAGAAACCACGAATCCCGTCAGCAATATAAAACTGAAAGCTATCACTGAATTCTGCCACTTAGGCAGCACTCAATCTAATGACACACTGATACGTGAGGGAGTTGAAAACCAGCTTAAGGCTCCAGTATATCCTCCAGAAAGTCAGTTGAGTGGCACTAATTTTACAGATAGTTGGGCAGGTCATGGAAACCTTTCAAGAGAGAACTTTAAAACAAAAGAATGCAGAATCCACCCCAGCTGGATACTTAAAAGGTGAGGAGGGAAGAAGAGTAGTCTGCAGAATGGCCTAGAATAGGCTGGGGAGAAGATTCTTTGGTCCACGGGCCTATTTCAACATTAAGGTATTACGTAGCTTTCGGCTCGCTTCTAGTGGCCAATAATCTGTACTGAAAACCACACCTAAACTCCCTAACTAAGGGTTAGGGGTTGGAAGAGAAAAGAGCTAAGCAAGAAGGAATCTCCAAAGCATCTACTTTACCCTTCTGATAAACTACTGCAGAGAAACCACACAGCAGCTTGACCTCCTCCTCAGCTCCTCTCTGCCAGCTACAGGGTTTATAGGTACAATTACAAGCCCACCATAACATAACCTGTGTGCCCTATGAGGTTCTGCATGTGGAATTTCCCTTAAATAAATCTTCGGGGAGATAAGGAAATCGAGGCCCACGGAAGGACCCTCTCAGAAGATAGGGTTTTTGCTTAGAGTGAATCCAGACGACTGTTTTCAGCTGAACCTTGAGCGGGACAGCACAACATCACCAACTAGGGAAGAGTTTTGAGAGGGCAGGGCTGTGGAGCCATGTTAATCCCCACCCCTCCCCCATGAAGAGGCAGGAGCAATGGAGAGGAAAGGTAGACCCAGGACTCGTATCTTAGAAAGTGGACACATGGACAGGTGAGCGCAGAGAGAGAAGGGAGATTTAGAAGGCAATGAGCAGCAGGTTTAGATGGATGCTGTAAACTCCCAGGACTCTAAGGTAATACATAGCCAGATGTCCTAGTGATGCTGATAGACAAAGATTTTGCATGAGAAAGAAAACAAAAAGTAGGAGGCATTGGGACTGCCTCTAGAGAAGAAGGGGACTATCAATATTATTTGTTCCCCAAAGGATGTTTAGAATCCAGGTGTTACAAGCAGGAGGATCACAGCCCAGCAGCGGAAGTGAGGACAGGATTTAAAAATCTCTCGGGGCGCCTGGGTGGCTCAGTCGGTTGAGCATCCGGCTTCGGCTCAGGTCATGATCTCACGGTTTGTGGGTTCGAGCCCCGTGTCGGGCTCTGTGCGGACAGCTCCGAGCCTGGAACCTGCTTCAGAGCCTGTGTCTCCCGCTCTCTCTGACCGTCCCCCACTCACACTCTGTCTCTCTCCTAAAAATAAGTAATAAAACATTAAAAAAAAAAAATCTCTCCTCTAGGCACACCTGAGTGGCTCAGTCCATTAAGAGTGGGATGATTGGTTTCAGCTCAGGTCATAATCTTGCAGTTTTGTGGGTTCGAGCCTGGCATTGAGCTCTGCACTGGCAGCGTGGAGCCTGCTTGGGATTCTCTGTCTCTCCCTGTCTCTCTGCCCCTCCCTGAATTGCACTGTCTCTGTCTCTTTCAAAATAAATAAATACACTTTTAAAAAAAAGGACTTTAAAAATCTTTCCTCTAATGGGTACACAAAAATNAATACGGTCATGAAGATGAAATTCAGAAGACAAGGATCTTATCGGGCATTTTGGCATCTAGATGGGGGCCCCATAGAAGGAAAGGGCCTGAAATTTAAAAACAAACAAATAAACCCTACTCCTGGGGAGAGGTTATACTGGCCCCTTAGTGAAAAGGCGCCCCAAGAAGAGGGCAGAAAGAGAATTGAATGAAGGAGCTACATGCTGGGAGTAAAATGGCCTACCCAGTGAGAGGAACGTAATGGAAGTGTGTGGGAAGGGCTGATTAATTAACTGACTTGTATGGAGGGATATAATTATAAATCCCCCACAATTCTATTACAGTGACTCCAGTAGGGGCAGCCATTTACTTCATAGTCCTTGAGCACCTGAATCAACAGTGCGTGCCCTGCTTGCTCCCCCTCCGTATGAGACCATCATCCAAAATTGGCTGGAGGAGATTACAGGTCGTAAATGAGCAGTGCGCCGAACTGCACTAAGCCAGGCCCATGTGGGACGGCGGGTGCGGGGAGGGAGGAAACGGTGACCTAGAGGTGGAGAAGCCCATCTTTGAAGCTGCTGGTTGGCCAGCTGGGGGCCAAGGGCGTACTGAGAAATAATCCATATCAGTTATAAACCGCCCCTCCTCTTCCACATATTGCAGCGCTCTGCTCCTTCAGGCTCAGGAAATCTGACACCTGGTAAATTGGTGGGAAGGCAGGATGGCAACCGCATGATATGCTGTCCAGAATGGAGCTGAAGCTGCAGGTTAGATGCAGGACCTCAGGGGAAGGAGTGACTGTCACAGCTCCCGTAAAGGGACATATCACAGGAAGTCAATTTTTATCATGTTATTTGACCTGATGTGTTTGAAATATAGCAAACTGTCCAACTCTGTGACACTTGAAAGATTTTGGCTTGACAGTTCCCAATCCCTTCAATATGGGTGGCATTTCATTTAGAAGAATATATGACCATTGCCAGAGGAGATATAAAGCTGAGAGAGAGAGATCCCAGCAACAGTTACCCAAAGCTCTCTTGGCCTTTTTCTCATCCTTGGGATGATCTGTCAAGTCGAAAAAGTATTGTGTTTTCACAGAGCCTTTGTTTTTCCAAAGTGTTCACGGGAGGGCCGCCTGGGTGGCTCAGTCAGTTGAGCATCTGACTTTGGCTCAGGTCATGATCTCACATCATGATCTCACAGTTGGTGGGTTCGAGCTCCAAGCTGGGCTCTATGCTGACAGCTCAGAGCATGGAGCCTGCTTTGGTTTCTGTGTCTCCCTCCCTCCCTCTCTCTCTCTCTCTCTTTCTCTCTCTCTGCCCCTCCCCACCCCCCACTTGCACTCTCTCTCTCTCTCTCAAAATAAACATAAAATATAAACAAGCAAACATGTAAAAAAGAAACCCAGAACCAGTGTGTTCAGGGAGGTAGTGGGCAGTAGGGATAGAACACTGAGTTACATTCAGACCATCTGAGTTCTATCAAATGACGCCACAGGATATGAGTAGCTTAACCTCTCCAAGCCTCAGTTGGCCCCTCTATAAAGGGAAGGAACAGTTCATCTACCTCACAAACTTGTTTTGAAAGTCATAGAAGAGAAAATTCCTATGCCCTGTAAACTTGAAATGCACTTTATGAATGTGAGGGATTATCGTTTATCATCACCATAGATCAGGGTCAACAATCTTCTTTTGGTCAAGAGCCATATAGTAAATATTTTAAGTTTTATGGCCCACAAAGTTTCTGTCATGTATTCATCTTTGTTATTCTTGCTTTTAAAGGACCTTTAGACTTTAAAAACCATTCTTAGCTCATGGTTATGAAACAGGCCACTGGCCAGATTTGACCTGTGTACTGTAGAATGCCTGCATCTGTTTCACATTATCTACATATCCTGAGACTGATGATCAATCCTCTCTGTATTTTGTAAGATCCTCCAGAAAGTCCACTATCTTGACTGTAAGACTGTAAGGATTATCTGATTCTTTCCATTTTTTTTTTTTATTGAGGTAAAATTCACAGAACATAAACTTCTCCATTTTAACCATTTTAAAATGTGCAATTCGGTGGCTTTGAGTACATTCACAATGATGTGCAACCATTGCCACTGTCTAATTCCAGAACATTCTGATCACTCCCAAAAAGAAACCCATAGCATTAAGCTTCTCTTTTCTCCCTTCCCCCAGCCCCTGGCAACCACCAACGTGCTTTCAGTCTCTGTGGATTTGCTTATTCTGGACATTTCGTATAAATGAAATCATACAGTATGTGACCTTTTATGTTTGGCTTCTTCCATTTAGCATAATGGTTTCAAGGTTCATCGATGTTGTAGCATATGCCACTACTTCATTTCTTTTTATGGCTCCATAATATTCTATTGTATGGACACTTTGTCTATTCCCTCATCAGCTCATGGATATTTGGATTGTTTTCATTTTGGTTAGTAAAATAATGCTGCTGGACAAGTTTTTGCGTAGATATGTTTTCCTTTCCCTTTGGGTATGGCAGTGGAATTGCTGGGTCATATAAATTCTATGTTTAACATTTTGAGGAGCTCCCCAGCTGTTTTCCACAGTGGCTATGCCATTTTACATTCCCACCAGCAATGTATGAGGGTTCTAATTTCTCCACATCTTCACCAGCACTTGTTATTCTCTGCTACTGTTTTTTTTTTTTAACTTATAGCCATGCTAATTGGCATGAAATGGTCTCTCATTTATGGTTTTGATTTGCATTTCCCTGATGACTAATGATGTCATGTGCTTATTGCCCATTAATATATCTTCTTTGGAGAAATGTCTTCTCAAATCCTTCGCCCATTTTTTAATTGGATTGTTTGTCTTTTTGGAGTTCGGTTATAAGTTTTCTTTTATATATTCTGGATACTAGACCTTTTTCAGATATATGATTTGCAAATTGTTTTTGTATCCTGTGCCTTTTTTTTAAACTTTCTTGATAATATCTTTTTTTAAAGAAAATGTTTACTCATTTTCGAGAGAGAAAGTGTGAGCAGGGAAGGAGCAGGGAGAGAGGGGTTCAGATGAGCTGGAGCAGGCGCTGTGCAGGGAGCCCAAAATGGGGCTCGAAATCACGAATCATGAGATAATGCCCTGAGCTGGAGTCAGACACTTAACCGACTGAGCCACCCAGGCACCGCTCTTGATAACGTCTTTTAATGCTCAAAGTTTTAAAATGTTGATGAAATCGCATTTATCTGTTTTTTCTTTTATTGCTTTTGGTGTCATGCTGCCATTGCCAGATCCAAGATCACAAAGATTTACACTTTTTATGCTTTTTTTCCCTAGTAGTTCTATAGTTTTAGCTCTTTACGTTTAGGTCTTTGATCCGTTCTGAGGGTTTTCTTGTCTTGTTTTGTTTTTGTTTTTTTTATGTGGTGTGACAGTTAATTTTATGTCTCAGCTTGACTGGGCCACAGGGAGTCTGGATATTTGGTCAAACATTATTCTGAGTGTTTCTGTGAGGCTGTTTTTATGTATGTTTAATATTTAAACTGATAGGCTGAGTAAAGCAGATTGCCTTCCCTCATGTGGATGGATCTGGATAGAACAAAAAAGCTAACTCTTCCCTGAGTAAGCGAGAATTCTTCCTGCCTTCAAACCGTGACATTGGCTTTTTCCTGCTTTTGGAGACAAACGTTATCAGCTCTTCCTGGGTCTCAAGCCTGCTGGCCTTTCGACTAGAACTATGCCAGTGGTTCTCCTGGTTTTCAGGCCTCCAGATTGGGACTGGAACTTCATTCCCCAGCTTACGCCCCTTCTCACCTCTCTTATCCCCACTTCTCTCTCTCTCTCTTTCTCTCTTATTCGTTCTGTTTCTCTGGAAAACCCTAATACATACGGTATGAGGTAAGGGTCCAACTTCATTCTTTTGCATGTAGATATGCAGTTGTCCCAATGACATTTGTGTTTTATTTTTTAATTTTAATTTTATTTATTTTATTTTATTTTTTTNCCTATACGTGCAATCATATGGTCGCTGTCCTTTTCTGCCTGACTTATTTCGCTCAGCATAACACCCTCAAGGTCCATCCATGTCCAATGACATTTGTTGAAAAGATTATTTCTCCATTTTATGATCTTGTTACCCTTGTAGTGTCAAAAATCAATCGACCTTAGATGTATGGGTTTATTTCTGAACTCTAAATTGAAGTCCATTAATTGTATGTCCATCCTTTTATGCCAGTACTACAGTGTTTTGATTACTGTAGCTTTGTAGTAAGTTTTGAAGTCAGGAAAAGTCTGCCAACTTTGGTTGCTTTTGAGATTGTTTTGGCTATTCAGAATCCCTTGCAATTCAACATGAATTTTAGGATCAGTATATGCCTTTCTGCAAAAAGGAAGTTGGAATTGTTATAAGGATTGCATTGAATCTGTAGATCAATTTGGGTAGTAGTGCCATCTTACTATTAAGTCTTCCAATCCATGACCATGAGATGTCTTTCCATTTATCTAAATCTACAAATTTTTTCCAACAATATTTTATAAGTTTTAAATTCACAGATTCTGCATCTCCTTGGTCAGATTTATCCCTAAGCATTTTATTCTTTTTAATGCTTTTATAAGTGAAATTGTTTTCTTAATTTGCTTTTCAGATTGTTTATTTCTAGTGCATAGACATACAACTGATTTTGTATGCTGTTCTTATATCCCGGAACTTTGTTGAATCAATTTACTAGCTCTAATAGTTTCTTTGTGTATGGATTCTTTAGGGGTTTCTATATGTAAGATCACATCATCTGCAAATAAAGATAGTTTTACCTATTCCTTCCTAACTTTGATGTCTTTCATTTCTTCTTCTTGCCTAATTGCCCTTTGTAACCTTCAGTATAATGTTGAATAACAGTGATGAGAGAGCATATTTTTGTGTTGTTCTTGATCTTAGGGTGAAAGCTTTTAGTCTTTCGCAATTATGATGTTACCTTTCGGGTTTTAATAGATGCTCTTTATGAGGTTAAGGAAGTTTCCTCCTATTTGTTTGTTGAATTTTTTTAATCATGAAAGGATATTGGATTTTATCAAACACTTGTTCTGTATTAACTGAGATGATAATGTGCTTTTCCACCTTTTTGTCTTATTTTTTTCATTTATTCTTTAAAGTAGGCTAGTAACTCCTGTTTTGTTCCTATAAAATGTAAAAGACAACTACATAGAGCAGTAATTACAAATCTATGTTAATGAGCATAAAATAAATATCTGTTGAAATATCTGTAGCATGACAACAATCTCTATCTCAAAAACTAGATGGAATTCTTCCAGCATCTCTCCATGTCAGGGTAGATAATCTGAGTGATAATTAGCTTTCTGAGTTCAGCTACAAGCTTTGACATGGTTCAGCAGAGAGCAAGGGTCTTCTACAAAACTCAAAATGAAGCAAAACTCTTGACCCAAATCAAAGAGATTCTCTTTCAAAGGGAACCCTTCTGTCTCCAAGTCCTACTACTCTCTATTAATCCAGAGTTACCTCCTGCTGTATCAAAGGCTCTAGAAACTCTTTGATCCCAAACAACCCTGATTTCAAAGTCAAACTTCCCAGCACACTGTGTTGATTTTCCATCTCAGACCTTTTCAGAAGTAACAGATATTTTGCACTTGCCCATTCTCCCCAGCCTATCAACTCCGTTGGAATGCATCAGACCATCCTTCTAGTATCCAGGCTGTCAGAAAGGGATCATAAATGATAGGGGCTCCTCCCCAGGCTGTTGGTTTCCTTACCCCTCTTGATTATATAGGGCAACCTGGCTCATTCTCCAGAGCTTCTTCCTGCCATCATATTATTGGCCTTTAGTTATGAAAGCTTTTGCCTGGAAAGCTGTGTCAGAGGTTAATGTAACTACTTTTTTTCTCCTTGGATTCACTTTACTGGAAACAAACTCCCCAGAATGCTGCTTAGATAGTTATTTATCTTTATAACTTGAAAAGGCCATGTTCATGCTAGGGGCTCTGGGGGGATCTTACCATTGTTGTTTTTCTTACGTCACGTCCCACCAGTCTCATAAGCTAAAATGATCCAAAACAGACTGTGAAAGAGAGTAGGTCAATAGGATGCAAGACTTGGCCTTCTAAAGGGCATGGTTTTTTTCCCAAAATGGTTTGTCACTGGACACTGGAAAGCGAAGACATGGATGGCTCTCTAGGGCTTTTCCATTTTGAATTTGAATGAGTCTGGCCCAGGGTGAATCAATAATGATCTTTGCTGTATGCTTTTCATCCACCATAATATGCTGCTTAGAGCAACATCACTGTTAAGACACAGGGTAGAGGGCAGTTTCATTGTACTGGAAGGACAGCTACATTTTCTTTCCTGAACTGGAAATCTTCAACTCAGGATTTTAGCTTAGTACTTTTTCTGAGACTTGAAGTTTAGGGGGCGCGTGGGTGGTCCACTCTACTATGTCAGAACTCAAGATTGTAGCTTCTCTGGAGATACCGCCTTCATCTGGAAGGACAAAAATCTGAGCTAGGTCCTGGACTCGAGAGAGCCACATAGCTAGATGGCGAGCAAGGACTGGGCCAGCTCCATAGCCTGGTTCAAAGGCTATCTCTTATGGGAAGATTCAACGGTTCTCTCCATTTTTTAAGAAATATTTATTTATTTTTGAAAGAGAGAGAGACTGTGAGCAGGAGAGAGGAAGATAAAAAGGGAGAGACAGAATCCAAAACTGGCTCCAGGCCTTGAGCTGTCAGCACAGGGCCCNATTTATATGCACATACAAACATATATATATTATGTAATATATATGTATTATATATATTGTACGTATATACATAAACATGTAGTGTTTAAAAAAATATAAATAGTATCACACTGTATATTTCATTTTCAATTTTTTTCCTTCTAAACCAGCGATTCTCAAATGTTAGCATGCATCAGCAATACCTGAAGTGCTTGTTGAAACACAGAGTTCTGATTTCCCTTTCCAGAGTTTCTGATTCAGTTGGTCTGAATCAGAGGCCCAAGAATTTCCATTTCTAAAGAGTTCTCAGGTGAACTGAGACTGTGGGTCCAAGGACTGCACTTTGAGAACCACTGTCTGAAACACTATGCCTGGACATCTTTTCATGAATATGCTTCATTCTTACAACTGCTGCATAGCATTCCACAATAGCATATTGTATATGCCTCATCTGTAGTGTTTATCAAGCGGCATTATAGTTAACAATTTTTTCTTTTTTTAATGAAGATATTTGTTTTTTTAATGTTTATTTTTTAGAGAGAGAGACGGAGAAACAGAGCATGAGTAGGGGAGGGGCAGTGAATGAGGGAGACACAGAATCCAAAGCAGGCTCCAGGCTCTGAGCTGTCGGCACAGAGCCCAACATGGGGCTTGAACCCACAAGCCGTGAGATCACGACCTGATCCGAAGTTGGACGCCTAACCGACTGAGCCACCCAGGCGCCCCAACAATCATTTTGTCATCGTTGCTCCCACCCACCCCCCACCACACTCACAATAGATTGAGCTCTATGAGAGAAGAGATCCTATCTTTGGTCTTTACAGTCCCCATAATGCCTGGCATATAATATACACCAAATAAGTTAGTGAAAGAAATGAATGACCAAGTGATCTGAGGGGCTATGTGAAGCTGAGTATTAAGTTTGGGGAGAGGTCCAGTAGGATTTAGAAGCACTAGACATCTTAGACTCTTTCTGAACTCTGATAAGACACGGATATATCAGTGGGAAGGGTGTGTGTGTATGTGTGTGTGTGTGTGTGTGTGTGCGCGCGTGCGTGCGTGTGTGTGTGTGTGTTAGAGCATAGGGAACGTGTACTTGAGGAAAAGCACGCAAGCTGATTTCTATACCTCCCCCACCTCTTTCTCACCCTTCCCCCCTCCACTTCCCACTACCTTTTTGAAAGAGCTGTGGTTACACAAAGGCAAAAGAAATGGCCTCTGTCTGTGCCCTGATGCTAATAATTTGCTAGTTACATGTTACCAGAGGTAGAAATCACTCATCTTGCACTTTAATACTCTCATCTGTAAGATGGAATGGCACTGGGAAAGGAAACTCATTTTACACTTTGAATTTAGCACTTTTCATTTGAGAATCATAGGGCATTTTTATCACTTTGGTCCTTATCATCTCTGCCTAGGGCCTGATAGTTTGTTATCAGAGAAACATTACTACATCATATGCAGATACCTGACAGATCTCCAGCAGACTTGTGGTATGTTTCTCATTCGCATTTCTCTACTAAGGTGTGAATTACAACCCTCTGCTCATTGAATGATGGACATGATATCACTTATTTATACTATTACCTACTACTAATGTAGCACTGTGCTAAAATTTGAGGCCCATAGAAGGGCTTTAAGGAGAGATTTCTATTCTCAAGGAGCTTATATGTCAGGTGGAAAGAACAGACATTTACACATGAAACATTCAAGTAGCCAGACATGATGATGTCTGATTGGTGGCAATATGTATAGTATAAATCCGTGTTGTCCAATACCATAGCCACTAGCCACCTGAAGTTACTGAGCAACTGAAATGTGAGTAATCAGAATTGAGATGTGCTATAAATGTAAAATACACATCAGATTTCAAAGACTTAGGACAAAAAAATTATCTCATTAAAGAATTTTTATACATTTTTATTTATATGTTAAAATGATAATATTTTTGACATATTGAGCTAAATAAAAAATGTTATTAAATTTATTTCTTCAGTTTCTCTTCACCTTTTAAGATGTAGCTAACCAGAAAAATTAAAATTATATATATGTGGCTCCCATTGTCTTTCTATTGAACAGAGCTGGTATAGATTGTTAAATGTCGTAAAAATTCATAGAATGAAAAGACTAATGAGTTGGAGCAGTCACAGAGGAGATGGGACCCTTGGTTACAAATAATGAAAACTCAACTCAAGACAGCTTAATTCAACGCACAAGCACTCACACACAAAAAATAGAGGTTATTTTATTGGCTCAGTTAACTGGGAAATCTACAGGGTACATTCAAGCCTGAAGGAGGCCATCTCACTTACCATATGAAAAGAACATTCAGGCCTCAGACTGATAATGTCCTAGGTAACAAACCAAACAGGAAAAAGAGTCTCTTTTCTTTTGGTTTCAATAGACAAGCCCTGAGGAAGACCCTAAGTGGCCCAGTCACACCTGTAGTTGGGGGAGGCTAGAGCTCTGTGATTACTAGTGTCACANTTCATTTAATTAACTTTCTTTTCTTTTCATTAAAGCCAAGGAAATCATTGATTTTTTAAATTTTATTTAATTAAAATTTTTTTAATGTTTATTCATTTTTTAGACAGGGACAGAGTGTGAGTAGGGAAGGGGCAGAGAGAGAGAGGGAGACACAGAAACTGAAGCAGGCTCTAGGCTCTGAGATGTCAGCACAGAGCCCGATGTGGGGCTCCAACCCACAGACCACAAGATCATGACATGAGCCGAAGTCAGACGCTTAACTGACTGAGACACTTAGGCACCTCGAGGAAATAATTTTCTTAAAGTTTTGGCTCATCACTTGTCTCTGACATGCAGTATCTCTTCCCCTGTAGTGAGCCAAGGTGGTATAGTAGAAAGACCATGTTTGTATTGAGCTTAGACTCCAAACCAAATTGAGTTTTTACCAGTTACCTGACATGCAACATCGATAAAATTCTTCATGTCTTGAATCTCAGTTTCCTCATCTCCAACATGAACAGAATAATAGCAACCTCATAAAGTCATGAGAATTATAGGAGCTAACAAATGTAACAGGTGCATGCAGGTGGTCCATTGATATTTCCTCATCTCCTGCTTCTTAATGGTAGAGAAAATGTTTTGGAAAGACACGTACAGCATTTTGCTCATAAGTGGTTACCAACCAATCCCTGAATAACAAGTGCTCTGATTTATAGTGTTGGTCAGTTTCTGTGGTGTAAATACACCAACCATGGCAGACTTCAAGCTATCAAGTTGCTCAGCCACCAACCATGCTAAGGTCACTGAACACAAAGTTGGAAATAGATATGCAGAATCAGCTCTCCTCGTACCACCTTTACAACTCAGTTCTCTTCTCGGACACTTAAAGCAGACTACTGCTTCTGTCAAAGGGGAATATAGAACAAAATGGAGACGTTATTATTTGCAAATACTGTCCTGGAAATTCCCTCCCTAGATCCCTTCTTTGCTTGACTCATCTGATTACTTCAGATGAACCTCCTGTAGCTCTCTCAGCTTTTCTTTGGGCCTAGGAGAAGATAAGCAATTAATTTGTGGTTTAGGGCAACCGGCTCCTGGATGAATGGAGATCTTTTATTGCAAAAGTTCAAAATGGCTTTCCAGGCAAAACCAGTCAGGATGGTTAAACTGAAACAATAAGAGATCTTATCTCAAAGGAATTTCGAGTTTCTCCCCTCTAGCTTGCCTCTTTTAAAAATAAAAGAGTGATATTTCTACATACCCATCAAAATGACTAACGTGAAAAGCAGTGACATCACCCAGTGCTGGTGAGGATGTAAAGAAACTGGATCATTCATACATTGCTGGTGGACATATAAAATGGTACGGCCAGTTTAGAAAACATTTTGGCAGTTTCTTAAAAAACTAAACACGCCACTAACAAACTGCCCGGCAGTTGCACTTCTGGGCATTTGTCCCAGAGAAATGGCAATTTATATTCACACACAAACCTGTGCACAAATGTTCACAGCAGCTTTTTTTCATACTAGCCAAAAATGGGAAACTCAGAGGTCCTTCAACGGATGAATAAACTATGGCACATTCGTACCATGGAATACTGTGGTCAATAAAAAGGAACAAGCTACTGATACACAGAATAACTTGAATAAATCTCCAGGGAGAAAAGCCAATCACAAAATGTTGCACATTGTGTGATTTCATTTATATGACATTCTTGACATTTACAGAGCTAGAGAGCAGGCTGGTGGTTGCCAGCACTCAGGGGTGGGGATACGGTGGAAGGTGGAAGTTAACTTGGCTAGAAACAACCACATGAGGGGTCTTTGTGGTGTTGGAGCTGTTCAGTGTCTTCACCGTGGTGGTGGATACATGAACCTACAGGTAAGAAAACTGTATAGAACTTCACACACACACACACACACACACACACACACACATACACTGTAAGTACAAACAATATTGGGGAAATCTGAATAAGATCCGTGAACTATATCAATGTCCTCATCCTGGTCATGATATTATACCGCAGTTTTGCAAGACCTTGCCATTTGGAGAAACTGGGCAAAGTATACAAGGACTCCACTTGTATTATTCCTTACAACTGCATATGAGTATACAATTCTGAATAAATATTCCCATTAAAAAGNTTATTTATTTTCGAGAGAGAGAGAGAGAGGGAGAGGGAGAGGGAGAGGGAGAGAGACAATCCCAAGCAAGCTTTGTGCTGCCAGCACAGAGCTGGACAGCGGGCTTGAACCCACAAATCNAGAAAGTGCGTGCATGTGCACAAGCAGGGAAGAGAGAGAGGGAGACGGAGAGAGAGAATCTCAAGCAAGTTCCACACCGAGAGCAGAGCCAACTCGGTGCTCTGTCTCACAACTGTGAGCTCATGACCTGAGCCACAATCAAGAGTCATATGCTCAACTGACTGAGCCACCAAGGTGGCCATAGTACATTTTTTGGTCATCCTCTCCTGTGTCATCTCACACACATATTCTCACATATAGTATTCTTATTGGTGAATGA
>NW_027532936.1:312399-314691 GCF_008692635.1 Crocuta crocuta | reverse complement strand
TTTATTTCTAGGAGAGAGAGAGAGACAGCGTGAGCAGGGAAGGGTCAGAGAGAGAGGGAGACACAGACTTCGAAATAGGCTCCAGGCTCTGAGCTGGCAGCACAGAACCCGACGCGGGGCTCGAACCCACGAACCGCGAGATCATGACCTAAGCGAAAGTCGGACGCTTAACCGACTAAGCCACCCAGGCGCCCTGAATGACTTGTCTTTTTGTAAATCTGGTGACTTAAAAAAACAACTGTATGGAAGAGACTGGCCCAGGGCATTTGCACTGTCAGTGTATCTCAGCCTGATCTGGCAGCCTCACTTGGTTCTCCAGGACAGGCCTTCCTTAAGCCATGCCGCTCTCCTGCATCTTATTTATAGGGAGGCAGTCTAGAAAACTCTTGCAGTTTAGTCATTTTAGAGTGTGGTGGTTAAGAATGAGGGCTTTGGAGTTAGACAGGCTTGGATTTGAATCAAGGGCTTGCCACTTACTAGCTGTGACCTTAGTCTACTGAGTCTCTTTCCTCATTTGTAAAATGAGGATAATATTAATAATCTCTACCTCATATGTTATTGTGAGGATGCAATAATATAATGTACATCAAATGCTTGGCATACAGTAAATGCTTGTTGGTTATTATTCCATTACTCTTGCTCTTTCTGCCCTTAGACCTCACAGCATGCCAACTTTGCACCCACAGGCTTTTTTGGGTATCCAAGGCCAAGATCCATTTTTCCAGTCTTTTTCTCCCCAGTGTCCTGTATGCCTTTGCTACCTAGCACCTTTATAAAGCTAAAACAGATGACTGTGGGCCACAGAGTGGAAGAATGTGGCTACTGACCAGAGGTATCAGAAGATTCATCCTCACCCTTGTTAAAACCCTAAGCCTAGACTGTCCTGCAGTCTTACCTTGCCCTCTCAGCCCTAAGCTGGGTTTAGCAATGTCCCATCTAGGCCACCATAGCTGTGGAGTAAACATCAAGGAGCTGGTAGCCTTATCCTTTTTTCTAGTCCCACTGCATTCCTCAAGCTCTGAAGCTCAACTGATCTCCTCTGCACTGGTCAGAAACATGGTTGTTTTATTCAGATAATTCTCGAAAGGGTGGTGGGATAATTTTTCCCTTACAACTTAAGCAACTGCAGAAAAAAAAGCAAGACCAAAATTACCGCAAGCCTTTCTCTCCACATGAAAGGTAATACACAGTAAGGCAGTGATTCTCAAAGGTGGTCTTGGGGCCGACAGTATCAGCATCACCTCGGACTTTGTTAGAGATGCCCATGCATAGGCACCATCCCAGAAATTCTGAATCAGAAATTCTGGAGGTGGGATCCACCCAACAATCTGTGTGTTAACAAGCCCTCCACATGATTCTGAAAAACACTAGAGTTTGAGAGCCACTGGTCAGGAGCACAGACTCTGAAGTCAGATTGCTTGTGTTTAACGCTCTGTGGTTCCACTACTAGCTGTGCAACCTTGGAGGAGCTACTTATACTCCCTTGCCTCAGTTTCCTTATCTATAAAGTGGAAATAATAGAATTCTCCCTCCCCTTGAAACTCCTGCTCTTTGTTCCTCTCGGCTTTCTCAACACTACAGTTTCCTGGTTTATCTTATACTTGACCAGCCCCTCAGCCTCTTTTGCTGGTTCCTTGTCCTCTGCTTGACCTCCAAATGTTGGAGGTTCCAGGGCTAAGTCCAGGAACCTCTTTCTCTTTTTGACTCCCAAATAATGGTATCCAATCCCAATGCTTTAAATGTTATCTATGTGCTCTTGAAGCAATAGAAAGAGAAATCAAGAAACTGATCCCATTCACAATTGCACAAAAAAACCATAAAACACCTAGGAATAAACCTAACCAAAGATATCAGAGATCTATATGATGAAAACTATAGAAAACTTATGAAGGAAATTGAAGAAGACACAAAGAAATGGAAAAACATTCCATGCTCATGGATAGGAAGAATAAATAGAGTTAAGATGTCATTACTACCAAAAGCAATCTATACATTCAGTGCAATCCCACTCAAACNATGTTGAGTGAAATAAGTCAGGCAGAGAAGGACAGATACCATATGTTTGCACGTATAGGTGGATTCAGGGGAACTTAATGGAGAACTGTGGGGGAGAAGAAGGGGGGAAATGGGGGTGGAGAGGGAGGGAGGCAAACCAGGAGAGACTCTTGAATGCTGAGAACAAACTGAGGGCTGATGGGTATGGGGGGGGAAGGGAGAGATGGGCATGGAGGAGAAGACTTGTGGGGATGAGCACTGGGTGTTATATGGAAACCAACTTGACAATAAACTATT
>NW_027532936.1:311728-312318 GCF_008692635.1 Crocuta crocuta | reverse complement strand
TAAACCCTGCCTGCCTCTCCAGTCTCCTCTCACATGACTCCCCCTGTTGTTCATGACACTCCTGTCACACCAGCTTTCTCTGTATTTCTCTAACATGTGAAGCTCCTTCCTGCCTCCAAGCTCCTGCAGTAGCTATTTCCTCTGCCTAGAATATTTCTCCCCCAGGTCTGCGAATGGCTGGCTTTTTATCATTTAGGTCTTGGCTCCAACATCACCTGCTCAAAGAGCCATTGCCTTGCCAACCAATCAGAAGTAGACCTTCCATCTCAATCACATCATATAGCACTTATCAAAATACCTGTCATTATTTATTTGTGTGTTTATCTGTCTCTTTGCCCTAGGATGTAAGCTCCATGAGATCAGGGACCTATAGGTCTTGCTCACTGTTGTATCCCAGTTTCTAGCATTGTGCTGACACATAGAAGGCCCTCAAGAAATATTTGCTGAATTAATGAATATTCTCCAATAGCTACAGCTCTTGGAAAATAAGTATTTCTTCATCTATGTGCTGATGCATGCCAGACATATGTCCTTACATGCATGCCTATATTCACACCTAGCCTTAAGTTCTTTTTCTCTCTAAGCAACTT
>NW_027532936.1:308947-311689 GCF_008692635.1 Crocuta crocuta | reverse complement strand
AAATGTGTTCAGTAAATGCTCATGGAATGAAACTCAAAGAAATGAACTTCTACAACCTCCTCCCTATTTCACCCAGCACATAGATAGAAACAACAGTGATGATCGTGACACTTGCTTAACCTTTACATTGCCCTAAAAGCACTGCCCACCAACTGCAGTACGGGGGCTACCTGCATGTAATTAATGGAAGGAGGTAACAGTTCAAGTGGTTAGCAAAGAAAGTAACAGAGTGAGGGCAGCTGCAGCCTGGAGGTGGTCCTCAGGGGGAAGTGAAGAAATGACTTTGGCTGGTTCAGTGGATATCAAACTTCAGTAGTTCTAAGAAAGCAATGATTCTGATTCAGTAGGTCTGAGATGAGGGCAACCACCCATTCTAGTTTGTCTGAGACGTTCCCAGTTTTATAATTGTTTCTAGTATTTATTTTTGAGAGAGAGAGAGAGAGAGAGAGAGGGAGGGAGAGAATGGGGGAGAGGCAGAAAGAGAGGGAGACACAGAATCCGAAGCCGACTCCAGGCTCCGAGCTGTCAGCACAGAGCCCAACGTGGGGCTTGAACTCACGGGCCGTGAGATCATGACCTGAGCCGAAGTCAGATACTTAACTGACTGAGCCACCCAGGCACCCCAAGACTTTTCCAGTTTTAGTACTGAAAATCCGGTGTCTGGGGAAACTCAGTCTGGGGGAAAACCTAGATGATTGATTGGTCATCCTAGTTCTGAGTAAGTTATTTTAAAACACCCCCAGATGTTTCTAACACCAGTGGTCCCCAGGCCACACTTTGAGACATTGCCACATAGTTAAAAGGCTTGGTGGCAGCCCAACTTACCTCGCTGACCCTGATCTCCATCTGATACCAAATAATAGGGTTGGCTCAGCTCTGCTGTTCTCTTTCCAACCTTAGCTAAAACACTTTGTGAGGCTTCAATTGATTCAAGAAGATTGAAAATGCAGGGCTAAGTGATTAAAACGCTTACAGATGGAAAAACATTTAAATCCCAAAATTGCTTGAGTACTTTAAAANTTATAAACTGGAAAGTTCTAAAATAATCAACTAAAAGGAACCACTCAGAATGTGAGTGACATTGTGTCATTTCTTCCCAGTCTGCTGACCTCTTCACTTAAATGGCTATGGGCAGAGTTGTTAAGTGATCTATGAAATGTTAACCTTTGTATCACGGCTACAGATGCTGTCACCAGAATAAATTTGAATTCAGTCAATGAAAAGGTGTCAGAGGACACCAGTCTCTCTTCCCTCAATCATCTCCAATTTTTTCAAAGATTTTCTGCTCAGTTGTCACTGTGACTTGAAATCTATTTCAGTTTCTTCACCTTAGATTTCATAAAGTGTATACAATTTAGGATACAACCTTTAGTTTCAAAGAAGCCAGGGTGAGGAGAGCTAACTAAGTAAGTAAAGGCATATTTTCAATATAGATGCTATTTATCGTTTGTGGTACGTGTTGGCAGGGAGGTGGAGAAATTGGAAACCTCACGACATTGGTGAGAATGTAAAATGGTGCCGCTGTTGTAGAAAACAGTCTGGCAGTTCCTCCAACAGTTCAACATAGAATTACCAGATGACCCAGCAATCCTACTCCTAGGTATATGCCCCAAAGACCTGAAAGCAGAGATTCAAACTTGTATGCAAATGTTCATACCAGCATTATGCACAGAAGCAAAAAGCTGGAAACAATCCGGGGCGCCCGGGGGGCTTAGTCGGTTAAGCGTCCGACTTTCGCTCAGGTCATCATCTCGCGGTTCGTGGGTTCGAGCCCCGCGTCGGGCTCTGTGCTGACTGCCAGCTCAGAGCCTGGAGCCTGTTTCAGAGTCTGTATCTCCCTCTCTCTCTGACCCTCCCCTGCTCACGCTGTCTCTCTCTCTCTCTCTCTCTCCTAGAAATAAATAAAACATAAAAAAAAAAAAGCTGGAAACAATCCAAATGTTCATCGATGGATGGATGAACAAACTGTGGTATATACATGCAATGGAATATTACTCAGCCATTAAAAGGAATAAAATCCTTTCATGCAGAGTGGAGATCAGATGCATGCTATAACACCGATGAACCTTGACGACATCATGCTTAGTGAAAGAAGCCAGACACAGAAGGACAAGTATGGTATGATTCCATTTATATGAAATATCTGGAATAGGCAAAGTCCCAGAGACAGAAAGTAGATTAGAGTTTACCAGAGACTAGGGAGGAGTTATTGTTTAATGGGTACAGAGTTTCTGTTTGGGGTGATGAAAATATTTTAAAAGCAGATTGTAGTGGGGTACCTAGCTCGCTCAGTCAGTAGAGCATGAAACTCTTGATCTTGGGGTTGTGAGTTAGAGCCCCATATTGAGTGTAGGGATTACTTAAAAATAAAACCTTTTTTTTTTTTTAAATATTTTTATTTATTTCTAGGAGAGAGAGAGACAGCGTGAGCAGGGGAGGGTCAGAGAGAGAGGGAGTCANGCACTAGGTTGCAGAAGAGAATGAGGAGCCTTATTCTCTGAACATAGTTGCCTACTAAGCCTGCAGCTTTGAAGATAAGAATTACACAAGTTCTGGAACAAAGATACAGAAGGTGGTATAGGAGATGTCACGCTGGTGAGTCATGCAGGTAGTCCTTGGAGCACACTTCCATATGCTAGCTACATGGAGAGGTAGATGATCAGCATAAGTCCTGTTGAGTGGAAGTTTGAGTGAGTGAACAAGCATTTAGGCGCCCAGCACATAGTAGGTGCTCTAAAGATT
>NW_027532936.1:304558-308802 GCF_008692635.1 Crocuta crocuta | reverse complement strand
TAAATATTGTGTTGCCATTATTGATTGATGGAAAAGACGAATGGCTCATTAAATACATATTCTTAAATATTTGACTTTTTTAAAAAAAGTTTACTTATTCGTTTTGAAAGAGAAAGGAAGAGTGAGGTAGGGGCAGAAAGGCAAGGAGAGAGAGAATCCCTATCAGGCTCCACGCTATCAGTGCAGAGCCCTATGTGGGCGGGGCTTGAAGTCATGAACCGGGCGATCATGACCTGAGCTGAAATCACGAGTCAGATGCACCAGGTGCCCCCTCAATAAATATTTTTGAATAAAGAAATTCATATTGTAGCCTCTTTATGAGATGACTTTTCCCTCCATTCTTGGGGGAATTCTGCCCCCATCCCTCAAAACTTTGCATAATCACAACCTCCTCTGTAAAGCCTTCCCTGATGTAATGTCCTTTACCCCAAATAGAAGCGGCCTGTCCTGTGACTATGAGGAGTTCTGGAGAGGCATTAGCACTAGTGTTCAAGGGAATAGTGACACTAGGAAGGGACAGCTAGGCTGGAAATGTCAGGAAGGATCACAGGCTTGCATTTGGTGTTTGTACACAGAAGTTGGGGTTGCTACAAGGGCAAGAAGCTGAGAGTCAATCAACAGCAAAGTAAGTGAGGGCAAGCCCCTTGACTGGTCAGAAGAATGAACACAAACTACAAATTGGAGGGGAGCCTGTAAACCAATGACAAAGTAACCCAAGCCTAGACCCCTGGTTGGTCCCAGTGACAAACCGCATAGCAATCTCCCTCTTTATGTTTACATTAATGGTCTTGCCTCCTTCTGGAACATTCTTTCTTTTCCCATTTATGCATGTGGAAATTCTGTCCTGTTCTTCAAGGTCCAGTTCAGACAAAAGCCCCTTTCATGAAGCTTTCTCTGTTTTCATGTCTTCCATCTCCAACAGTAAGATGAGACCACTCATACTGCAATGAAAAGGAGATATGGAGGCACCAGACCTGGGGTGCAGGGCATTGTTGGAGATGCTAGGAAAAGAGAGATGGGACAGGGCTGGAAGGAAGGACTTAGGTTTTATATTAGATTTTGCACCTGGGTTTGTTCACTTACATTGCTGTTACCATAAAACACAAAGTAACCAACCCAGGCTACTCATGGTAAGAGCTAAGCTAGTGAGACAGAAACACATGGTGGGGGACCCCTGGGTGGCTCAGTTGGTTAAGCGTCCAACTTTGGCTCAGGTCTTGATCTCAGGGTTTGTGAGTTCCAGCCCCATGTCAGGTTCTGTGCTGACAGCTTAGAGCCTGGAGTCTGCTTCTGATTCTCTCTCTCTCTCTCTCTCTCTCTTTCTCTCTCTCTCTCTTAAAAATAAATAAACATTAAAAAAAGAAACACATGGGTGAAGAGAGGAACTGTCAGTGACACCAGAACAGAGGTAAAATTAATTGGCAGAGCCGGGATTTGAAGGCAGGTTCTTTTGAGTCTAAAACTATGATGCCATCCTCTATATCAGTTGCTCTTTAGACTTCAATTCAAATTAACTAGAGATCCAGTTAAAGTACAGATTGCTGAACCTCATGCCTGAAAGCTTGATTCACTAGATAGAGCCCAGAAATTAACATTTTAATAAACTCCCCAACTGTTTCTACACTCTGTTGTCCAAGGATCACATTCTGAGCAACTCTTTTCTATTTCTTGGTGCCAGGCACCTCAATCCTTAATCCACCTTAGCCATCTAATTTTAGATAAGACTATTTCCCCCCATTTATTGATCTTGGCACCTTTGTAGAAAATCAATCGACCATGGATGTATAGGTTTATTACTGGATTTGCAATTCCATCTCAATTTATAATGTATCTCAATTATCTATATACCTAGCTTTATGCCAATACCACAATATCCTTTTCATATTGAGGTAATGTGCACATCCCATATCATACACCATTGTAACCATTTCAAGTGTACAATTCAATGGCTTTTTAGTACCTCCACAGTATTGTGCAACCATCCTCAATATCTAATCCCAGAATACTTTTAACACACCAAAAAGAAACCCTGTACCCATTAAGCAATCTCTGTTCATTCCACTTTCCCCTTAGCTCCTGGTAACCACTAATCTGCTTTCTGTGTCCATATATTTGCCTACTCTGGACATTTCATATAAATGGAATCATACAGTACGTAGCCTTTTGTGTTTTCAAGATTTATCCGTGTTCTAGCATGTGTCAACACTTCATTCCTTTATTCCTTCTTACAACTGAATAATAGTCCATTGAATGGCTATATCCCATTTTGTCTATCCATTCATCAGTTGATGGGAAATTAGATTATTTACACTTTTATTTTTGCTATTTTGAATAAGGCAGCTATGAACATTCATGTACAAATTTTTGTGTGGACATATGTTTTTATTTCTCTACGGGTGGAATTTCTGGGTCATATAATAATTCTACCTTTGCCTTTTTGAGGAACTGCCAAAATGTTTTCCACAATGGCTGTTTCATTTCACATTCTCATCTGCAGTGTATGAAGGTTCCAATTTCTCCACATCCTTGCTAACACCTGTTATTTTCCATTGTTGTTGTTTTAAATTATAGTCATCCTAACGGCTGTGAGGTTGTATTTTGTTATGGTTTTGATTAGTATTTCCCTAGTGACTAATGATGTTGAGCATCTTTTCATGTGCTTGTAGACCATTTGTATATTTTGTTTGGATAAATGTCTATTCAGCTCCTTTGCACATTCTAAAATTGAGTTGTTTGTCTTGTTTGTTAAGCTGCATGGGTTCTTTATATAATATTTATAATAAAATCTTACCAGATATATAATTTGCAAACATTTTCTCTCATTCTATGGGCTGTCTTTTCACTTTCTTGATGCCCAAAAGTTTCAATTTTGGTAAAGTTAATTTATGTACCTTTTCTTTTGTTGTTTGCGCTTTTGTCACATATAATAATAAGAATTTGTTGCCAAATTCAAAGTCATGCAGATGTTACCTCTATATTTTCTTCTAAGAAGCTTATAATTTTAGCTCTTGCATTTAGGTCCTTGATTCATTTTGAGTTAATTTTTGTATATGGCGTGAGGTAAATGTTCACATTCCTTCTTTTGCATGTGATATCCAATTGTCCCAGCATCATTTGTTTAAGAGACTGTTCTTTCCACCTTTGTCACCTCTTTGAAAATCAATTGAGGGGTGCCGAAGGTAGATCAGTCGGTTAAGCATCCAACTTCAGCTCAGGTCATGATCTCATGGTTCATGAGTTCAAGCCCTGCATCAGGATCTGTGCTGACAGCTCAGAACCTGGAGCCTGATTCAGATTTCATGTCTCCCTCTCTCTCTGTCCCTCCCCCACTCCCTCTCCCTCTCTCTCTCAAAAATAAGTAAACATTTAAAAAGTTTAAAAAGGAGCGAATAAATTGAATTTAGTGTGTCTGAGTTTCTATATAACTCTCTGTTTCATTGATCATAGGTCTATCCTTCTGCCAATAGCATACTATTTTGATTACTGTAGTGTATAGTAAGTTTTGAAACTGAGAAGTCTAAGTCCTCCAACTTTGTTCTTTTTCAAGATTATTTTTGTTACTCAGGGTCCCTTGAAATTTCATATAAATTTTTAAATAATCTTGTTCATTTCTGAAAAAAGTTAGTTGTATTTTGATAAGGATCGCATTAAATCTGTAGATAGCTTTAAGTGTTATTGTCATCTTAACAATATTTTGTATTCTAACCCATGAGCATATGATGTTTTCCTATTTATTTAGGTCTTTTAGGTTTCCTTCAACCATGTTTTGTAGTTTTTAGTTTGCAAGTCGTGTACCTACTTGGTTAGATTTATTCCTAGGTGTTTTATTCTTCTTGATCCTGTATAATTATGTTTTTTTATTTCCTTTTCAGATCGTTCATTTCTGTTGATTAGAAATACAAATGGGGGTGCCTGGGTGGCTCAGTCGATTAAGCGTCCGACTTTGGCTCAGGTCATGATCTTACAGTTCGTGTGTTTGAGCCCCGCGTCGGGCTCTGTGCTGACAGCCAGCTCAGAGCCTGGAGACTGCTTCAGATTCTGTGTCTCCCCCTCTCTGACCCTCCCCTGCTCATGCTGTCTCTCCCTCAGAAATAAATAAAACACCTAAAAAAATTAAAAATAGGGGCGCCTGGGTGGCTTAGTCGGTTGAGCGTCCGATTTACGCTTAGGTCATGATCTCGCGGTTCGTGGGTTTGAGCCCCGCGTCGGGCTCTGTGCTGACTGCCAGCTCAGAGCCTGGAGCC
>NW_027532936.1:302362-304253 GCF_008692635.1 Crocuta crocuta | reverse complement strand
AGGGAAAAATGAATGCTCCTTTAAAAAAAAAAAAATTAAAAATAAAAAAATAAATACAAATGATTTTTGTATGTTGATCTTGTATCTTGCAACATTGCTAAATTCACTTATTAGCTCTAGAAGTTTTTTGTTGTTGTTATTTAGGATTTTCTATGTAAAAGATCATGCTGTCTGTGAACGGAGATAGTTTTATTGTTTCCTTTTAAAATTTGGATGACTTTTATTTCTTTTTTTTGACTAATGGCTCTGGTAAGTACTTTTGGCACAGTGTTCAATAGGAGTAGTGAGGGTGAACATCCTTGTGTTGTTCCTGATCCACGGGGAACACTTGCCAATCTTTCACCATTGAGATGTTAGCTGTGAATCTTTCATACGTGACCTTTATCAGGTAGAGGGGCGGTTTCTTCTATTTCTAGTTTGTTGAATGTTTAAAACAACCTTACACTCATGGGATAAATCCCATTTGGTCATAGTATATAGTTCTTTTTATATGTTGTTAGATTCATATTGCTAGTATTTTGCTGAGTGTTTTGATTTTATATTCATAAGGGACATTGGTCTTTAGTTTTGGTTTGTTGTTGTTATGTCTTTGGGTTTATAAGTATCAGGGTAATACTTAGCTCATAACATGTGGTAGTAAGTGTTCCTTCTTTTTTATTTTTTTGGAGGAGTTTGAGAAAGATAGGTGTTCATTTTCTTAAAACATTTAGTAGAATTCACCATTGACACCATCCGGTCTGAAGTTTTCCTTTGTGAGAAATTTTTTATTACTACTTCAATCTTTTTACTTGTTACAAGTCTATACAGATTTTATTTCTTCTTAAATCAGTTTCAGTAGTTTGTGTGTTTCTAGGAATTTGTCCCTTTCATCTAGGTTATCTAATTTGCCAGCCTATAATTGTTCACAGTATTCCTTTCTAATACATCTTATTTCTAAATGGGTTGCTAGCAATGACCCTTCTTTCATTCCAATTTCAGGAATTTCAGCCTTTTGGTTTTTTAGCTGGTCAGTCTAGCTAAATGGTTTGACAACTTTGTTTATCTATTCAAAGACCAAATTTTGGTTTCATTGACTTTCACTTTTCATTTGTCTATTCGCTTTGTTATTTATTTCCCCTTTAGTCTTTATATTGCCTTCCTTCTAGTTGCCTTGGATTTAGTTTGCTGTTTTGTTGTTGTTGCTACTTAAGGTAGAAGGTAAGATTTTTTTAAATTTGAGATATTTTTTAAAAAGGTTTTATTTTTCTATTGATTAGAGAGAGAGAGCAGGGGAGGAGCAGAGAGAGAGAGAGAGGGAGGGAGGGAGAGAGAGAGAATCCCAAGCAGGCTCTGCACTGCCAGCACAGAGCCTGATGTGGAGGTCAAACTCACAAACTGCGAGATCATGACCTGAGCTGAAACCAAGAGCCAGTCACTTAACCAACTGAGCCACCAGGCGCTCCTTTTTTTTTTTTATTTTTTAAAGTACATATTTACAACTATAGTTTTCCCACCCTTTAATATTCTTGGAGAATACTTCGTCTAGAGATTAACTCCATCACTTCTTGTTTATCTGTGAGCATCNCGCGAGGTCATGACCTAAGCGAAAATCGGACGCTTAACCGACTAAGCCACCCAGGGGCCCCATCTTCCAGCACTTTAAACATGTTGCCCCACTGCCTCCTGGCTCCATGGTTCTGATGAGAAATCGGCTGCTAATCTTAGTGAGGATGCTTTTTGTATGTTTTGTCACTTCTTTCTTGCTGCTTTCAAAATTTTTTCTCTTTTGACTGATTATGATGTGTCTCAGTGTGGATCTCTTAGTTTGTCCTTTGATTTCATTGAGCCTCTTTTATGTGTATGTTTTTCATCAAATGTCATCACAAAATTTCAATCTTATTTCTTCAAGTGT
>NW_027532936.1:296575-302329 GCF_008692635.1 Crocuta crocuta | reverse complement strand
AGTCAGATCAAGACCCATCTCCTACGTGAAGATATATATATATATATATTTGTATAATTCACGATATCCCACAGGTCTTTGAAGGTCTGTTCATTTTTCTTTATTTTTTTTCCTTGCTGTTCCTCAGACTTGATGATTTCAACTGATCTATCATTATGTTCACCACTCTTCTGCTCAAATATGCTGTTGAGCCCCTCTAGTGAAATTGTCATTTCATTTATTGTACTTTTCAACTCCAGAATTTCCATCTGGTTCATTTTTATAATTTCTATCTCTTTATACTGTCTGCTTAATAAGACATTGTCCTCATAATTTCTTTTAGCTTTATAGACAGTTTCCTTTAGGTCTTTGAACATATTTACAACAAATGATTAAAACTCTATGTCCAGTAATTTTCATGTCTGAGCTTCCTTATGGGCAGGTTATATTGCTTGGTGTTTTTCCTGTGTTGTGGCCATAATGTTCCTCCCCCCTTCTTTTCATTTCTCATAGGTTTTCATCAAATACTGGATATTTTAAGTAATATAACGTGACAATCCTGGAAATTATGTCATTCCTTCTCCCTAGGGTTTGTTGTTATTGCTGGTTTTTGTTGTTGTTTGCTTGTTCAGTAAATTTTCTGAACTAATTCAATAAATTCTGCCTTCTTTGTCATATGTAGCCAGTGAAGTCTCTGCTCAGTTCATTTAGAGGGAAGCTAATGACTAGCAATTTCCTTAAATGCTTAGAACTAAATATCTCCCAGGCTTTGCCAAGGGGCCCTGTAAGCATGTTGAGCATTCCTTAAATTCTCAGCCAGTTTACAACTCTGATTTAGCTTGCACTCCCTGTTTATACAGAACCTCAAAGTCAGCCAGAGGTGAAAGCTTATGGCTTTCTTAGGTCTTTCCGGAGTGTGTGCAGTCCTACATAAGTGCCTGCTCTTCTACATTACAAGGAATATAGAGTAGCTTTTCAAAGTCACTATGGACAACTCATTTGCAGCTTTTCTTTTTAAGATTTTTAGGTAATCTATTGTTTGTTCCAACTGTTATGCATTACAGCAGGCATCTGGGCCATTAAAACACAAGCTGAAGTCTTCACAAAATGAATTTCTCAATACTTCGAAGCAATATACCATTTTGTTTACATTATTCCTATAAAATCAATGAAAGACAACTTTTAGCGCAGTTCTAGTCAAGCTATTTCAAAACAATACAATTTTCTAAGCACTTCAAATGTAACAGAGGATCAGGTTAGCAAGCCTTTCCAGAGTCTTATTGCTCAATCATTCTAAGCTTAAAAAAAGAAAGGATATTTAGAACAAGCAGTAAGTGGGAGAATGCTAGCACAGTTAATGAGAGAAAGTGACAATGATGCCTTCCCATAACAAGATTCAGAGATATTAACTAGCTTTAAAGCTATGAAATAGTAAATGCACAGTGGTTGAGATGGAGATAGAGTCACAGCGCAGTCTTAGATCCTATGCTTTTTAATTACTAGTTACACATTGCATCTCCTCTCTGTATCATGTCAATAACCTGATAAAAATCTAGATTTACTGGATGAAGACTAAACTCCTCTGCTGACTGTCAAGCTCCTCTCTAATTTTTACTCCACCTCCTTAGCCAAGTTTATTCTCTGCTAATCCTTAAAGCAATAATCCAGTTTAGTCAGATCAGTTTCCATACTGAGCTTCAGATCTATCATATTCATTTCTTATTCGGGGCCTTCACTTACCTGGAGCGCCCAAATCTCAGCCATCCTATAAAAGTCAGATCAAGACCCATCTCCTGTATGGAGCTTTCCCCAATCTCCTATTCCTCTAAAAATCTCCAGAATTTATCATCTGTAGCACATAATTTTTTTCCATGATTTTTGAACTGACTTATAGTGTACATACCATAAAATTCACCCTTTTAAAGTGTACAATTCAGTGGTTTTTAGTGTATTCACAAAAAGGTGCAGCCATGTTTGGATTGCCCACTCTTCACCCCATAGGTGACAGATGGAATCTGACTTTAAGGTTATAGGAATGGCCAAACACATGACACCTAACGCTGAACAAATGAGATTGCTAGCAGTTTATTAATCACATACCAAATCCTGGGGGAGGACACAGCATGCCACACAGGGTCACATAGGAAGTATACTTGGGAACAGAGTGAATAAGCAGGAGCTATGGGAGGTAGGCTTTGTATTATCAGGAGGAGGGAGTGATCATTGGTTCCCACAAGAGGATGTGATTGGTTTGAATAATTTCACAGACTGGCAGAGAACTAAAGCCTTTTGCTTAAGGATAAGCAGGAATTTGTCTGGTCCCTGTGATAAAGAGAGTTGTTTGGCTAGGGGACCTTATTCACAGGAGTAGATTTAGGAGGATGGCTCATAGGCCACTAGAGCCACGCCCTCCCCCTCATTTCAAATGTCAGGGCACTACATAATATTGAGCCATGATAATATTAAACCACAAACCATCACTACTTTCTATTTCTAAACGAGTTTTATCACCCCTAAAAGAATCCTCATACCCACTAGCCCATTCTTCCATATTCCTCTGTTCCCCAGATGCAGGCAAATACAAATCTACTTTCTATCCGTGTGGATTTGCCTATTCTAAACACTCTTGATTATGATACCATTATAGTAAGTTTTGAAACTGGGAATTGTGAGTTCTCCAACTCTGTTCTTCTTTAAGATTCTTTGGGCTCTTCTGGGTCGCTTGCATTTCCACATAAATTTTAGAACCGGCTTGCCAATTTCTGCAAATGAGCCACTTGTTGTTTTAATAGCACTCATATTGAGTCTATAGATTGATTTGGGGGAATATTATCATCTTAACAATATTAAGTCTTCTAATCCATGACCATGGGATGTCTTTCTATTTCTTTAGGTCTTCTTTAATTCCCTTCAATAATATTTTGTACTTTTCCTTGTACAAACCTTGTAGTTCTTTTTGTATTATTCCTCTGCATTTTATTATCTTAATTCATTTTCAGATTGCTCACTGCTAGTGTATAGAAATACAACTGATTTTTGTTTGTTGATTTTGTTTCTTATAGCTTTGGTAAACTCAATTATTAGCTCTCAGAGTTTTTGTTTTAGGGTCTTCTTGGTTTTTCCATATGTGGAAATCTGTAGATTTTTTAAAAATATACAAGATCATATTATCTGAGAATAGAGTTAGTTTTACTTCTTTCTAACGTAGGTGGTTTTTGTTTCTTTTTTCTCACCTAATTGCCCTGGCTAGAACCTCCAGTAAAATGTTGAATACAAGTGGTAAGAGTGGACCTCTTTGTCTTGTTCCTGATCTTAGGGGAAAGCTTCCTGCCTTTCATCATTAAGTATACTAGTTTTAGTTTTTTCATAGATGCCCTTTATTAGGGTGAAGAAATTTCCATCTATTTCTAATTTGTTGAATGCTTTTGTCATGAAGGATATTTAATTTTGTTAAATGCTTTTCCTGTATCTATTGAGATAATCATATGGTTGTTGTCTTTTATTCTATTAATATGCTGTATTACATTGATTGATTTTCATATGTTGAAACTACTTTCCATTCCTGAGAAAATACTATTTAATCATGCTGTATGATTGATTCTTTTTATATATTGCTGGATTTAGTTTGTTATTATTTTGTTGAGGATTTTTGCATCTATATTCATAAACAATATTGGTTTGTAGTCTTAATTTCTTTGTCTTTTTTGGGTATTAGAGTAATGCTGGGCATGGAACTTTGAAGGAACTCTATATTAGAGTTCTCTAGTGAAACAGAACTNGCTACCACCAGGGGCAAGAGGAGATCAATGTTCCAGCTTAAGCAATCGGGCAGGAAGGGCCAAATTCTTGCTTTCAAGGGATTGGATAATGCCCACCACAATGGTGAAGGCTAACTGCTTGACTGAGCCCAAAGATTCAAATGCTAATTTCATCCAGAAACACTTTCACAGACATTACCCAGAAATAATGTTTAGCCAAATATCTGGACACTTTGTGACTGAGTCGAATTGGCACATAAAATTGACCATCCACAAGCACTGGTCTCATTTTGCTCCCTCCACTGGTTTCTAGGCTGCTTGTTTTCATCGAGATTGTGGCCCACTAGTTTTCAAAGTTACCTTGGAGCTGAGGGGATGCTGGAGGTGGGAATAAGGTAAATTAAAATGCCACAAATCTTGGTGTTTTTACTCAGCTTCAGCCCTTTTTCTTGAATAAACACTCCCTAAATTCTTGCAAGCTTTTGATAATTTTCAGAGTTCTTAGGAAATAAATTCTTAAGAGTTTTTGTTAGTTTTCTCATTGCTTCTATGAAGAAGAGGATTTCCAGTGGCTCTTACTCCATTTTTGCTAATGTCTTGTGGTACACAATTTAACACTTATGTAACATCTTATTTGTTTGCTTTTGTATTGGTTGTTACTCATATTTTCCAAACTAAACTACAGATTTTTTGACCATATATTTCTGCATACCACCTCTACGGTGTCTAGCAAAGTTCATTAATTAACTTTATTAGAATTGAGATTAAGCTCGTTATTTCTTTATGACTTTGTGTTGAACAGGTTGTATTTGGGAAATAAAGCCACCTGTCATCCACAAACAGATTCACTGCTTGGTGGCGTATATGCAGCAAAATACGAAACATACCACAGGTAACAATGGCAAAAGCTAAAGAGAGTTCCAAGCTGCAAAGAAAGACAGAGTAGTGATTCTATGATCATAATCCTGTAGCTTTCTCTTCTACCAACTTTTTAAGCAAACTTTTTATTTTGAAATATGTTTAGACTCACTAGAAGTGACAAAAGTTGTATAGCATTCTCATAGTTCACCCAACTTCCCCTAATGTTAATATCTTGCGTAACCATAGTACAGTGATCAAAACTGAGAAATCTACTAACCAAACCAGAGACTTTATTTGGATTCCTCAATTGACCTTTCAATTTTGTAGTGCAGCAAAGGCTTGTAGAGGGGAAGAAAATGGAGAATGCAGAGAAGGACTGCCTGAAGTTGTGTAGGGCCAAAGGCATCTGAACAAGAGGGAGCAAGTTGAGGCCAAAATTCAGCATGGGCACTGCTTAGTCCCTCCTCCTAGTTGGCCTCTGAGGGTTGTGCCTTTTTGCATTCAGTTTCTTTGTAGAGGGTGCCTTTTGGGGGGACTTTTTGTCAATGTGTGGTGTAGGAAAGCTTTTCCTTACTTGCAGAAAGATTACATGTTAAACTTGGGCTTGCCTTTCTCTGCACCCTGAGTTATCCACGAGGTAAAGTTTGGAAACAAGAAAATTACCTTTGCCCTTGTTACCCACCAGTTCAACAATCCCCTCCTGAATGTGGGAATATTCAGGCAGGTACATTTAGATAAAAACACTGCTTCGGCTGAAAGATGATACTGTCCTTTCTACATGGAGTAAGAAACAAATAAGCAAAAATAAAACAGATTGGCAGGATGGGGAAAGCAGGTTGCTGCTACAGCTCATCTCTAGTTGGATGTTCATAGGAGAGTTCTTAAATCTGCACTGGTATAAATTCAGTGCAAGACCTATTCGTATACATATGAAATGTATTTTGAAGTCAAATAGAAACATTTAAAAATTATCTTGTCGTAAGAGTTGAGTAAAAGTGCAAGGCACTCAAATTCGGTTACTTTATAATATATTACAAATCATCAACTGCTCTTCTAATAGCATAATTTATGGATGATTTCATGGTTAAAATTAAATGGAAGAAGTCAGAGTGTGACAGTTAATGTTTTAAATGTACTTTATAATTCTCAAGTCTTG
>NW_027532936.1:287230-296426 GCF_008692635.1 Crocuta crocuta | reverse complement strand
AGATAACCAAATTTGATATTCTTAATACATAAGAAGCTTTTACAAATCAATAAACAAGCTAAATATTCTGAGACAAAAATGGTGAAGAAACAGTGCTCCAAACAGTAACATAAATGGCTAATAAATATACAAAAAAATTGTTCTACATCAGTAGTATGTCTGTAGTGTAGGTACCTGACAATTCACTTTTTTTATTGTAAGTGCCTGGCAAACTTTTGATTGTTAAGGCATCCATTTCAAAGACATCCANCAGCACAGAGCCCGACACGGGGCTCGAACCCACGAACCGCGAGATCATGACCTAAGCGAAAGTCGGAAGCTTAACCGACTAAGCCACCCAGGCGCCCCTCTCTTCCCATGTTTTAATTCACACTTCTATGTTTTAAATTCACCAGTGAAAAGTGAACACAGGAAAGCCTAGGCACCTCACCCAATAAAAAGAGAACACACATTCTCTCTTTACCTGTGAACTCCTTGTGTGGCCCTGGCATGCTGTGTACCTTCCTGAATCTGCAAATAATAATTCTTGTTTTTCCAAAAGCTCCTTGCCGGTTGCTGTGGAGGAACATATTACCAATACAATAAGAACTACAAGAGCCACTCCAGCTGCACATTGACTCTAGTTGGGGAAATGTCTGTGTGGTTAGCCACAGGTCGTAGGGGTTCAGGTGAGTGCCCCAGTCATTCCTAGCTGTTAGTATCAGTATGGATAGGCTGAGACCAACACAGAACAATGTCAAAGGAGAGAGTCTGTCAAAATAATATTATGCTGTTTTTCCTAATTAAAATGGAAATGAAAAAGGATGATGATACTTGGGATTTCTTAGAAAGTAGGGAAATAAGTACTTGTATACCATTGGGGAAAGTATAAGCTTTTTGATAGGCAACATGGCTTACTCTATCAAAATATTTAAAAATGCATTATCTACGGGCACCTGGACGGCTCAGTCGGTTGAGCATTGAACTTCGGCTCAGTTCATGATCTCACAGTTCATGGGTTCGAGCCCCATGTCGGGCTCTGTGCTGACAATTCAGAGCCTGGAGCCTGCTCTACTTTGGATTCTGTGTTTCCCTCTCTCTCTGCCCTTCCCCAACTTGCATTCTGTCTCTTTCTAAAAAATACATAAACATTTACAAAAATTTTAAAAATGCATTTATCTAGCAATTTCACTTCTAGCAAGAGCACTGTCCTGTATACTCTAACCTTACTTGGAGACTGATTTCCTGGAAATTTAATTATTTACCATTGAGTTGTACATTCAATTCAATTATGTTACAGAATATTTATTCTACAATTATGTTAAATAATATTTATTAATATGGGAAGATATTAAAAATATTTTGCTACTTTAAGAAAGTATACTGACCATTTCCAACAATATGGCCAACTAAATTAGTGGAAAACCCTTTTGACACAAACTTCTACAAGTGCAAGATGAAATATACAGAGATTCTTCTAATTGTATGAATGAAAAAAATTACATAACTAAGCTCACAAGAAATAAAGGAAAACCCCTGGATTCCAGAAATGAAGAGGAAACTGAAAATCCGAGTTGTAATCTTGTGAATGGAAGTTGTGGTTGCCCTGTAAAGGGGGGTTCAACTTTTCAGAACCACAGGGCTTGAGGGGAAGATGGCAGAGTAGGAGGACCCTAGGCTCCCTCATTCCATGAATACAAGTAGATAACTATCAAATCATCCTAAATACCCCAGAAAACGACCTGAAGACTGGCAGAACAAACTACACAACTAAAAGTAGAGAAGAAGACACATCAAAGAAGTTAGAGAGTACAGAGACACGGTTCGGGAAAGAAATGGATCGTGGTTGCTGTGGTGGGGATGGACTCACGGTTGCAGAGAAGAGTAAGAGATAGACTAGCACACAGGAATGCACAAGGAAAACAAATATCCATTGCAATTGGCTTGGAAAGTGAGAAGGGGCTGAATTTTGTGAGTTCTTGCAACCAGTGGGGCTAAAAGCTAGAGCTTGAAAGTTCAGTGGGCTTGGCTGGGATACAGCCCAAAGGGTATTGGGGCTACTCTTAGAGAGAAGACAGGGCAAACAGCCTGTGGGACATACAATGTGGCAACAGCGATCTGAAGAGTGTGCCTGGGGCACACAGTGGGGAGGTGAGTTGCTCATCTTAGAGTGTGCCCCTGAGTGGTAGCATTCATGGAGAGAACCCTCTGGGAATAACAAACTGGCAGTCAGCATTTCCCTCCCTTGCCCATCAGCATAAGCACAGGGCCACCTGCAGGAACCAGCCCAGTGTTGACAGTTGGTACCTAACTTGTTTACACCAAGTCCTGTCCCCTTACATTCCAGTGGAACCACCCTTCCCAGTCACATTTGCCTCAGTCCCAACATGGCAGGGCCCCCTCCTCCAGAAGACTGGCCCAAACCTCTGCCAATACCATGTCTCCCAACCCGGGAGATTTGCAGAGCCTCCGTTCGGATGGCAGAGGTGATAGGTTTCATTTCATAAGAAGACCAGGGCACACCTTGTTACAATGAGCCACATTCAGTCCAGGGACCAAACACTGCCCACAACAGACAAAGAGAGCCTCTGAGACAACCGGCCTGAAGGATAAAGCAGACATGACAAAACAGCAGAAAACATGCAACTCACATTAGAGACACTCCTGGAAGTGCCAGGCCCTGGGAGAGGGCACTGCATGGCAGGGAACAACAGGACATCCTCTTCATAAGGCCATTACCCTCAAGAATAGGAGACAGCTGATTTTCCTAACAGAGAGAAATATGCACAGAGCCTTAGACAAAATGAGAAGACAGAGAAACTTGTCCCAAATGAAAGAACAGAACAAGGCCATGGGCAGAGATCTAAGTGAAATAGATTTAAGTAACATGCCTTACAGAGAATTTAAAGTAATGATCATAAAGATACTGAACTTCAGAAAAGAGTGAAGAACATCCATGAGACCCTTAACACAGAGATAAAAAAGAACAATCAGAGATGAAGAGTGCAATAAATGAGATTAGAAACACCCTTGATGCAATAAGCAGAAGACTGTAAGAAGCAGAAGAACAAATGAACAACCTAGAAGACAGAGAAATGGAAAGTAATCAAGCTGAACAAAAGAGAGAAAAAAGAGTTATGCAAAACTACAATAGGCTAAGGGAACTCAGTGACTCCAAATGTAATAACATTCGTATCATAGGGGTACTGGAAGAAGAGGAGAGAAAGAAGGGCAGAAAAGTTATTTGAAAAAAATACTACCTGATTAACTTCCCTAACCTGGGAAAGGAAACAGATATCCAGATCCAGGAGGCACAGAGAACCCCCAACAAAGCCAACAAAAGCAGATCTATACCAAGACATATTGTAATTAAATTGGCAAAATGTAGTGATGAAGAAAAAAATTTTAAAGCAGCAAGACAGAAGAAGACAGTAACATACAAAGAAAACCCATAAGGCTATCAGGAGATGTTTTAGCAGAAAATTTCCAAGCCAGAAGGGAGGGGCATGATATATTCAAAGTGCTGAATGGGAAAAATCTGCAGCCAAAAATATCCTATCAAGCAAAGCTATCATTCAGAATAGAAGGAGAGATAAAGAGTTTCACAGATTTAAAACATAAAAAATTAGAAAACAAACATTGACACTGATTTAAACAAATTTTAAAAAAGAGTTTCACAGATAAAACGAAAACTAAAGTAGTTCATGACCATTAAACCAGCTGTGCAGGAAATAGCAATGGGTATGCTTTGAGTGGAAAAGAGAGACCAAAAATGATAAGAAGGTAGGAAACACAAAAGCAGTAAAAATGAATATTTCTGTAAAAATCAGTCAGGGAACTCACAAAATAAAAGGATGCAAAATATGAAAACATATACCTAAAACATGAGGCGGAAAAGAGTAAACAATGGTTTCAAACTTAGATGACCATCAACTTAATATAGACTGCTATATGCAGATGTTATATACAAACCCAATGGTAAGCACAAACCAAAAACACTAATAAGTATGCAAAGAATAAAGAGAAGGAAATCCAAATATATCACTAAAGAAAATCAGCAAACCATGAAAGAGAGAAAGACAAGATAGGATCAGATAAAATCTTCAGACACAACCATAAAACAAGTAACAAAATGGCAATAAATGCATAACTGTAAATAATGATTTCAATGTAAATGGACTAAATGCTCCAATAAAAAGACATAGGGTAACAGAACGGATTAAAAAATCAAGACCCATCTATCTGCTGCCTACAAGAGATTCATTCTAGATCTAAAGACACCTACAAATTGAAAGTGAGGGGATGGAGAAAAATCTACCCTGTAAATGGATGTCAAAAGAAAGTTGGAGTAGCAATACTCACATCAGAACAAAATAGATGTTAAAACAAAGACAGTTACAAGGGACAAAGAAGGACACTATAAAATCATAAAGGGGCCAATCCAATAAAAAGATAAAACAATTGTAAATATTTATGTACCCAACATGAAAGCCCCCAAATACATAAAACAGCTAATAGCAAACATAAAAGAACTAATTGATAATGATACAATAATATCAGGGGACTTTCACATCCCACTTACATCAACGGACAGATTGTGGAAACAGAAAATCAACAAGGAAACAATGGCTTTGATTGACACACTGGAACAGATGGATTTAACAGATATATTCAGAATGTTCCATCCTAAAACAGCAGAATACACATTCTTTTTAAGTATATATAGAACATTCTCCAGAATGGATCACATATTAGCCCATAAAACACATCTTAACAAATTCAAGATGATTGAAGCCATACCATGCATCTTTTCTGACCACAATGCTATGAAACTAGAAGTTAACCACAAGGAAAAATCTGGAAAGACCATAAACACATGAAGGCCAAATAAAATGCTACTAAACAATGAATGGGTCAACGAGGAAATCAAAGAAGAAATATGAAAGTACTTGGGAACAAATGAAAATGAAAACAGAACAGTACAAAACCTTTGGGTTGCAGCAAAAGCAGTTCTAAGAGGAAAGTATATAGCGATACAGGACTACCTCAAGAAGCAAGGAAAATCTCAAATAAACAACCTAACCTTACACCTAAAGGAGCTAGAAAAAAACAACAAACAACACCTAAAATCAGTAGAAGGAAGGAAATAATAAAGATTAGAGCAGAAATAGGGGCGCCTGGGTGGCTCAGTCGGTTAAGTGTCCGACATCAGCTCGGGTCATGATCTCACGGTTCGTGGGTTCGAGCCCCACATCGGGCTCTGTGCTGACAGCTCAGAGCCTGGAGACTGTCTTGGGATTCTGTGTCTCCCTCTCTCTCTGACCCTCCCCTGTTTGTGCTGTCTCTTTCTGACTCTCAAGAATAAATAAAAAACATTAAAAAAAATTTTGTTTAAAGAAATAAATGACATAGAAACTAGAAAAACAATAGCATAGATCAATGAAACCAGGAGATGGTTCTTTAAAAAAATCAATAAAATTGATGAACTTCTAGAGAGACTTTTCAAGAACAGAAAAGATAAAGGACTCAAATACAATCACAAAGGGGAGAGTAGAAATAACCAACACCAAAGAAATGAAAACAATTAGAAAAGGATATTAGGGAAAACTACGTACCAAAAATTTGGACAACCTAGAAGAAATGGATAAATTCCTAGAAACATATAAGCTAGCAAAACTGAAATGGGAATAGAAAATTTGAACAGACTTGATAACTAGCAAAGAAATTGAATTAGTAATCAAACTCCCAACAAACAAAAGTCCAGGAACAGATGGCTTCCCAGGTGGATTCTACTCTACCAAACACTTAAAGAAAAGTTAATACCTATTCTTCTCAAACTTTTCCAAAAAATTCGAAAAGGAAGGAAAACTTCCAAATTCATTCTGAGGCNCTCTGACCAAAACAAGATAAGGGCCCCACAAAAAAAGAGAACTATAGCCAATGCCTCTGATTAACATAGATGCAAATGCCCTCAACAAAATACTAGCAAATTGAATCCAACAATATATTTAAAATTTTTTTGTGTGTTTTATTTATTTCTGAGAGAGAGACACACACACACAGTATGAGCGGGGGAGGGTCAGAGAGAGGGGGAGACACAGAATCAGAAGCAGGTCCAGGCTCTGAGCTAGCTGTCAGCACAGAGCCTGACGCAGGGCTTGAACCCACGACCATGAGATCATGACCTGAGACGAAGTCAGACGCTAACCAACTGAGCCACCCAGGCGCCCCCCAACAATACATTTTAAAAATCATTCACCACAATCAAGTGGGATTTATTCCTGAATTGCAAGGATTGTCATATTTGCAAAACAATCAACATGCCTCACATAAATAAAAGAAAGTATAAGAACCATGAGATCGTTTCAATAGATGCAGAAAAAGCATTTGACAAAGTACAACATCCAATTATCAGAAAAACCCTCCACAAAGTAGGCTTAGAAAGAATATACCTCAACATGATAAAAGCCATATATGAAAAACCCAAAGCTAGCCTCATCCTTAATGGGAAAAAATGGAGAGCTTTTCCTCTAAGGTCAGGAACATGACAAGATTATCCACTCTCACCCCTTTTCTTCCACATAATACTGGAAGTCCTATCCACAGCAATCAGACAACAAAAAGGAATAAAGGCATCCAGATTGGTAAGGAAGAAGTAAAACTTGCAGTACTTGCAGGTGGCATGATATATATATCCCAAAAGACTACATCAAACAACTGCTAGTGAAGAAATCTTGCATTTCTATATACCAATCATGAAGTGGCTGAAAGAGAAATTAGGAATACAATCCCATTTATAATTGCACCAAAAATAATAAGATACCTAGGGAATAAACTTAACCAAAGAGGTGAAAGACCTATACTCTGAAAACTATAAAACACTGATGAAAGAAATCAAAGAGAGCACAAAGAAAGAGAAAGACATTTGATGCTCATGGATTGTAAGAAAAAATATTGTTAAAATATACTGCCCAAAGCAATCTACACATTTAATGCAATCCCTACCAAAATACCAACAGCATTTTTCACAGAACTAGAGCAAACAATTCTAAAATTTACATGGAACCACAGAAGACCCTGAATAGCCAAAGACATCTTGAAAAAGCAAAGCAAAGGTGGAGGCATCACAATTCCAGACCTCAAGTTATATTTGAAAGCCGTAGTAATCAAAACAGTATGGTACTGGAACAAAAATAGAAATATAGATCAGTAGAACAGAAAATAAACCCCAGAAATAAATCTACAACTATATTTGGTCAATTATTTTTTTGACAAATCAGGAAAGAATATACAATGGGAAAAAAACAGTCTCTTCAACAAATGATGTTCAAAAAACTGGACAGCTACATGCAAAAGAATGAAACTGGACCACTTTCTTTTTTTAATGTTTTATTTATTTCTGAGAGAGAGACAGACAGCGTGAGAAGGGGAGGGTCAGAGAGAGAGGGAGACACAGAACCTGAAGCAGGCTCCAGGCTCTGAGCTAGCTGTCAGCACAGAGCCCGATGCAGGGCTCGAACCCATGGACCGTGAGATCATGACCTGAGCTGAAGTCGGATGCTTAACCAACCGAGACACCCAGGCGCCCCTGGACCACTTTCTTATATGATACACAAAAGTAAATTCAGAATGGATGAAAGATCTAAATGTGAGACCTGAAACAAAAAACAAAAAACAAAAAACAAAAAAACCCACAGGCAATAACTTCTCTGACAATGAACATAGCAACTGTTTTTTAGATGTGTCTCCTGAGGCAAGGGAAACAATAGCAAAAATAAACTTGGGACTATTTCAAAATAAAAAACTTCCGCACAGCAAAGGAAACAATCATTAAAAGTATAAGGCAATCTATGGAATGGGAAAAGATATTTGCAAATGACAGATATGATAAAGGGTTAGTATCCATAATATATAAAGAACTTATACAAATAAAAAAAAAAAAACCCAAACAATCCAGTTTGAAAAATGGGCAGAAGACATGAATAGCCATTTCTCCTAAGACATACAGATAGCCAATAGATACTTGAAAAGATGTTCAACATCACTGATCATCAGGGAAATGCAAATCAAAACTACAATAAAGTCTCACCTTGCACCTGTCAGAATGGCTAAAATCAACAACACAAGAATCAACAGGTGTTGGCAAAGATGTGCAGAGAAAGGAACCCTCTTGCACTGTTGATGAGAATGCAAACTGGTGCAGCCACTGCGGAAAACACTATGGAGGTTCCTCAAAAAGTTAAAAATAGAACTACCCTATGATTCAGCCTTTGCACTACTGGGTATTTACACAAAGAATACAAGAACACTAATTCCAAAGGATAATGCACCTCTGTGTTTATAGCAGCATTATCTACAATAGCCAAATTAAGGATGAATGGATAAATAAAAATGTGATGTGTACACACGCGCGTGCACACACACACGCACACGCACACACACTGGAATACTACTCAGCCATAAAAACTGAAATCTTACCATTTTCAGCAACATGGATGGAGCTAGAGAATATTATGCTAAATAACATAAGTCAGTCAGAGAAAGACAAATACCATATGATTTCATTCATATGTGGAGCTTAAGAAACAAAACAAACAAGCAAAGGGAAATAGAGAGAGAGAGAGAGAGAGAGAGAAACCAAGAAACAGACTCTTAACTATAGAGAACAAACTGATGGTTACCAAAGGGGAGGTGGATGAGGGGTGGGTAAAATTGGCGATGGGGATTAAGAAGTGGACTTGTCGTCACGAGCACAAGGATGGAATTTGTTGAATCACTGTATTGTACACCTGAAACTAATGTAACATTGTATGTTAACTAACTGAAATTAAAATAAGAACTTTAAAAAAAACCCATAGGGACAAGAGATAAGGTCTTGGGCCCAATGGTCCCATCATGAAGTTCCCCTGGAAGGGCTGTACTCTCCATAAAAGGTTGGACTGGAAAAAAATCTTCATCTTTAGCAGAGGGAAACAACAAGGAAGTTAATCTGTCTCTATCTAAGGCCTAGATGGAAGAAAAAACAATTCTGAGAACGAAAGCACAGGCCTGGAACTCACATGGGTTTTAGGCTGCAATTTACACCATCTGCTTTACCAGGAACGTTTACCTTGATGCTTTTGGTGGAAGTAAAGGTAGAACTGATTTGAATGGATGTTCCCACAACACAGACCACAAAAACTTCACAGAATTTTTTTAAAAACCCCATTAAGGAAGA
>NW_027532936.1:285924-286788 GCF_008692635.1 Crocuta crocuta | reverse complement strand
CAGGGAAATGCAAATCAAAACTACAATAAAGTCTCACCTTGCACCTGTCAGAATGGCTAAAATCAACAACACAAGAATCAACAGGTGTTGGCAAAGATGTGCAGAGAAAGGAACCCTCTTGCACTGTTGATGAGAATGCAAACTGGTGCAGCCACTGCGGAAAACACTATGGAGGTTCCTCAAAAAGTTAAAAATAGAACTACCCTATGATTCAGCCTTTGCACTACTGGGTATTTACACAAAGAATACAAGAACACTAATTCCAAAGGATAATGCACCTCTGTGTTTATAGCAGCATTATCTACAATAGCCAAATTAAGGATGAATGGATAAATAAAAATGTGATGTGTACACACGCGCGTGCACACACACACGCACACGCACACACACTGGAATACTACTCAGCCATAAAAACTGAAATCTTACCATTTTCAGCAACATGGATGGAGCTAGAGAATATTATGCTAAATAACATAAGTCAGTCAGAGAAAGACAAATACNTAAGGAAGACACTGCAATAAGAAACTACAAGAATAAATGATCTAACACAAATGAGATTCAGTGGACACAAACATCAGCAAGTTTGGAATCTTGAGAGCCACTGGGCAGGGTGGGGGGGGCAGGAAGGAACTGGAGAAAATTGCCCAGTATGAAGAAAAAATAGAGATGGAAAATATGGAGAAGCAAAATGACATGGAGGATAGAATGAAAGGTGAAAATTAATCTAAGAGCCACTCCAGAAGAAAAATACAATTGGAGAAAGACAACATTCAAGGGGATAATGGCTGAAGATTTTCCAGGATTGATAAAAGATTTAAGAAGCTCAAGTGCCAAATAAATAAATAAAGTTAAATTTCTATCCAA
>NW_027532936.1:283082-285363 GCF_008692635.1 Crocuta crocuta | reverse complement strand
TGCCAAATAAATAAATAAAGTGAAATTTCTATATAGACATGTTATAGTCAAACTGCAGAACACCAAAAACAAAAAGAAAAATCTTGAAAACTACGAGAGATAAAAGATTATGTCCAAAGGAATAACAATGAGATATACAGCTGACTTTGAAATTACAAAATATAAGCCAGAATACAGGTAAATGGATCTTCAAAGTTCTGAGGGGGAATATCTGTCAACCTAGATTTCTGAACACAGCTAGATTATTTTTTAAAAGATGTTATTTTTAAGTAATCTCCACACCCAAAGTGGGACTCGAACTCACAACCCCATGATCAAGAGTCATATATGCTCTACCAACTGAGCCAGCCAGGCATCCCCTTCCCCAAGCTAAATTATTATTTAAGAGTGACAGCAGTAAAAACATTTCAAAAAATGAACTGAGAGGATCAAGAATTCACAAACTGTTGTTGAAAGGAATACTGAAATATTTACTTCCAAAAAGGAAACACTGGTGTGGAAAAGAGAATGGTGAGCCAGATACTGGTAAACACGTGGGTAGCTCTAAATAAGCACTAGTTGTAAAAAACAATAATGAGAATGATGAATAATTTGGGGCTATAAAAACAAAGTCGGAGGGGCGTCTGAGTGGCTCAGTTGGGTAAGAGTCTGACTCTTGGTTTCTGCTCAGGTCATGATCTCACGGTTTCTGAGTTCGAGCTCCGAGTCAGGTTCCACACTGATAGTGCACTGATAGTGCAGAGCCTGCTTGGGATTCTCTCTCTCTCCCTCTCTCTCTCTGCTCCCTACCCCCTCTCAAAATAAATAAATGTTAAAAAATAAACATTAAAAAGAAAACAAAGTTGGAGATAATTTTGTTAAAATTGTCTAAGTCCTTGAAATGTTTTAAGGGTGAGCAGAGCTTTGAGAATATTTAGACATTTTGTGTAAGAGGAAAAGAAAGACCCAAAATGTATAACTTCCAAACTGGTAGGAGAAGGAAAGAAAACAATCTGACTAATGGGAAAAACGTCATGAAAGGAGGGGAAAAAAGTGTAGAAGAAAGTAGAATAAGAGAAAAATCCCATAAGGGGATATAAATAAATCCAAATGCATCATTAATCAAAATACACTTACAGCCTAGAGTAAAACATGTAAGTGTAAAGACAGAATCTTGTTTGCATTTAAAAATCCAAAATGTAGCTAAATTCCTTTCATGAAAGTTACCTAAAACATAAGGGCATAACAAATGATAGAAAAAAATAAACCAAGCAAATACTAACCAAAACTGATATAGGTATGTTTAAGTTAAATATAGAAATATACAAAAAGTATAATGCATACAAAACACACAAAGTGACAAATATTATTAAGGATAAAGAGTGTCATAGTATATTGATAACAGAAAGAATTCGCCAGGAAGATGTAACAGTTCTAAATCTCTCTGCACCTAAATATATTGCCTCAAAATACATAAAGCAAAATTTGACTGAATTACGAGGAGATACCAACAAATCTATCTATCATAGGAGGTAAATTTTAATATGCCTCTCCACGTTGATAGAGAGAGCAGACCAAAAATTAACAAGAATGTAGATTTGACCAGCCCGATGAAAAAACAANTCTTCAGGGTGCCTAAGTGGCTCAATTGGTTAAGCATCGGACTTTAGCTCAGGTCATGATCTCGTGGTTTGTTGAGTTCAAGCTATATGTCGGGCTCTGTGCTGACAGCTTAAATTTTTTTTTTAACGTTTTATTTATTTCTAGGAGAGAGAGAGAGACAGCGTGAGCAGGGGAGGGTCAGAGAGAGAGGGAGTCACAGACTGAAACAGGCTCCAGGCTCTGAGCTGGCAGTCAGCACAGAGCCCGACGCGGGGCTCGAACCCATGATCCGTGAGATCATGACCTAAGCGAAAGTCGGACGCCCAACCGACTAAGCCACCCAGGCGCCCCTCTGTGCTGACAGCTTAGAGCCTGCTTCTGATTCTGTCTCCCTCTCTCTCTGCCCCTCTCCCTGCTCACGCTCTGTGTCTCTCTCACTCAAAGAGAAATAAATACTAACAAAACCTTTAATTGATGTATATAAAAGTCTAGACCCAATAATTACAAAATACTCATTCTTTAAAAATATACATTGACTGGGGCACCTGGGTGGCTTAGTTGGTTAATCACCCAGCTTTTGTTTTCAGCTCAGGTCATGATCTTCCAGTTCATGGGTTCAAGCCCCATGTCCGGCTTTGCAGTGACAGCATGGAGCCTGCTTGGGATTCTCTGTCCCCCCCCCCCTCTCTGCCCCTCCCTC
>NW_027532936.1:282614-283003 GCF_008692635.1 Crocuta crocuta | reverse complement strand
TTATAAAACCAGTTTGTGCAATATTATCCCATTTAGGGGGAAATAATATCTATGTTATGCATTGAAAAAAAGTCAAAAAGGGGCACTAAAAATGGTAAGAGTGGTTATTCATGGTTTGTTGGCTTACTGTTGATTTTTAGCTTTGCTTTATTTTTATTTTTTATTTTTAATTTTTTATACATTTATTTATTTTGAGAGAGAGACAAGCACAAGTGGGGTAGGGACAGAGAGAGAGAGGGACAGAGAATTCCAAGCAGACTCCATGCTGTCAGAGCAGTGCTAGACATGAGGATTGACTCTTGAACCATGAGATCATGACCTGAGCCAAGATCAAGAGTTGGACACTTAATCCAACTGAGCCACCCAGGCCCCCCAGCTTTGCTTTATTT
>NW_027532936.1:268946-282560 GCF_008692635.1 Crocuta crocuta | reverse complement strand
TAAATTCTTCTGCTTGCAAAATGCAAGCATATACATAATTTTTCTAATTAGAAAAAAAATCAACAATGAATTGTACTTAGGGTAATGTTTAGAATAATAACTTGCCTGGCTATTGCAATAGCATCATAACTGGTCTCATTTCCATTGTGGCCTAATATAGTCTCTTTCCCAAAGCACTGAGAATAAAATCCAGTTTCCTAACCTCAGCCTGCAAGGTTCTACATGACATTACCCCAGCCTATATTTCCAACCTCACCTCCAGCCACTCTCCCCAGATTCACCCTACTCCAACAACACCGACTTTCATTTCCTTGAACTCTCCAAGTTCTTTCCATCTGCGTCTTCATACTTGCTACCCTTCGTACCCGGAAGCCCTGCTGCTCTCCTTATCCCAATATTCTCTTTGCCTGGCTAAGTCCTAAGTATTCTTCACATTTCAGCTATACTTAAGGAAGCCTTTTCTTCTCTCATTCCCCAGACTTAAGTTTGGCTTCTCTTAGGATATTTTCGAAGCACCCATTCTAGGGGCGCCTGGGTAGCTCAGATGGTTGAGCTTCCGACTTCAGCTCAGGTCATGATCTCACAGTTCACGAGTTTGAGCCCCAAGTCACACTCTGTGCTGACAGCTCAGAGCCCGGAACCTACTTCAGATTCTGTGTCTCCCTCTCTACCTGCCCCTCCCCCATTCTCTCTCTCTCTCAAAAATAAATATTAAAATTTAAGTAAAGACAAAGCACCCATTCCTTTCCTTCATACCAGTAAAAAGCTGAAAATACATGTTTATATGTTTACTTGGTTATTGTTCATCTGCCTTGATAAACTGTTTGCTTTGTGAGGACAGGGACCCCATCTGGTTTGCTCATTGCTGTATCCCCAGCACCTGATATAGTGCCAGGCATGTGGTAAGCGCTCAGTGAATATTTGTTGAGAGAATGCCTAAATGAGTGAATGAACGAATGACTGAATCCTCACAAGTGCTACTGGAAATTATGGAACTAAAAAATGAACCAAAGAAGTCATAAAGGGCAAGACTAATGATGCGCCACAATTGTGGCTTAACTTCCAGTTCTCTTGCTTATGGCTAAGATTCTTGGAAAATTGCTGACAAAAGGGTGTTTGGGTGGCTCAGTCGGTTGAGGGTCATGATCTTTGGCTCAGGTCATGATTTTTCAGTTCGTGAGTTTTGAGCCCTGCATCGGGCTCACTGCCATCAGCTCAAAAACTGTGGGCACAGAGTCCACTTTGGATCCTCTGTCCCCCTCTGTCTCTGTCCCTCCCCCACTGTGTTCTTTCTCTTGCTCCTTTCCTCTCTCTCAAAAATAAAGAAACATCAAAAAAAAAGAAAAACGCTGACAAGACGAATTTCCTTTTGTCTTCACTTTTCTACATTTGCTTTACTGGACTATTCCCCTTTAAAGGAAGAAAGTCCAGGGAATTAGCTTAAAAACTAAACAACAGTGACAACAAAGTTGTTACTTCTGAGGCCAAGGACAGTGAAGTAGGATGGTGGGCAGTTGGGTATAAATTACTGGATCACATTTCATTGTCTTGAAGCTCTGTTTCATTACATAATTGATACAGTACCACAAAACCAAAGCCCAATTCAAGTTGGCCTGGATATGCTCTATCTTTTCTTCCAGGGACAACTTGTGCACATTCAGTCAGCTTGAATAATAATGGTCTTTGTAATTAGGGCCAGCACACAGGAAAAAGCGATACATTTTCCACTGACTCACTGTTGCTCTCTAGAGAAGAAAAATATTGGTTACTTCTTAGGCTTGCTCCAGAGTTTACACTGTAGGGTGTAATCTTAAATTCTCAAAATACAGCCTTGAAAAAAGATGCTGAGGAAGCAAAGTAGGACACTCTTTTGTTCCTGTAACATCATGGACTTAAATTCACAGACACTAGTTCCTTTTAGTTAATCCCATCCTCAACTCTTGCCCCCACCCCCACCCCCCATCCCACAGAAGAATGTCATGGTGGTGATTTCAATGGCGAGTTCTCTTCAAGACCTCAATGTTTTAACACAACTACTTTTGACTATATCTCAGTTTTTTACTTCTATTAGATCTAGTCACAAACTAGAGGCTTGGCAGTTACCTACATATGTAAGTCTGGAAGATATCTGCTTGAGCATTTAGTTCCTTAGTAGTTCACGTAGAAGTGATAAACTTTCAAGTTTTCATCTCTTCTCAAAATTTCACTCTCAGGTAACTCCACTGTTCTACAGTGATGTGTGAAGCCTAGTTACAGGAGCTTTTAAAATGAGATTTATTCATAAAGAATTCTGAAATAAACTTCAGTCATAGAGTCCAGAAGGGGCAGGGGCACTGACATAATTCATAAAAATAGGTCTGCCCAATTATGAATAAAGATAGGAAATGAAAGAGAATAGATTTTGTAAATGCATCACACTTTTCTTTATATTCCTTTTAAATGTCAAGGATTTCAATACTAAATACACACACAGTAGCCCAAAAGGCATTGTTAGTAATTATTAGTGTAAAAAAGGAAGAATATTTTTAACCTAACCAGATCCAGACACTGAAGGCAGGACTGAGGAAGCTAAATAGCACTGTGTGCTCTGAAGTATTTCTTATTCAAGTAAAACATGTTGTTTAGGATGGTGTACCAAACTATTTATAATCCTTTGTTATTTGTATATTCTAGGATTGTGAGAGCCTAGCCAGAGGACACTGTAAATCATTTGATCAAATCAATGAAAAGGCAACCAAATAAACTTTTCTGGCCATAATAATGACCAGTGGCAATGGAACTGATTGTATCATAGTATAATTAATTGGCTTAAGTTCTTCAGACTACCGAAATAAGTGAACCAACCATTTCATGGTCATATTTCAGTTTGAATTGACCATGCAGTAATCTAATTGGTTAACCTGTAAATTCTATCCAGCTATCAGCAAAAAAATGGAATAGCTTATGAATATAAGAAAACAGTATTTCCCACCAGAGTAATATGAATGACTGTAAATGACCAAGATCTCACTAGAATTGAATTTAGACCCTTTATGCAATATGTCAGAATAATAAAGAAGAGAGGAGACATTAGCCAATTTTTCAAAGGTTTTTTTTAATTTTTTTAGCAGTGCTGTTTTAACATGTTTCGTCCTTACTCATGAAGCTTCAGAAGAAGTTAATGAAGTCCAAGTCTCTTTTCATTGTTAGGGTGACTTCAAGGGTCTCAGTCTCCAGGATATAGAAGGCTTTGGCACTGTTGCACTCCACAGGGTGAGGAAGGGTTATCAACAGCTTCCTAAAAATCAAAACAAAACAAGAAACCTAGAATCAGCTTCCTAAAGTAATATCAAGAAGATATCACTTTTAATAAGATAATGGGAAGCAATACGCACCATCAAAAGGTTAGGAACCCAAAAACCAATATTTAGACACTGTAAGTACTGGTTCAAAAATATGCCTAATTAACACACATAGTATATCAGCTTTTTTGGGGGGCCTTAAAAACCCAAGCAGGGGTTTTGACACCCCCCACTTTTTTTGTCAAGATTGACCTCATTTTGCATTATATAAACATAGACTGAGGCATGATTTATAGGCAGAGGAATAGAGCCATTACAACTTTAAGTTGGTTGGAAAGATCTGTTGCCAGCCATGTTTATGCGTACATGGAATGTGACTGACTGATACAAGTCTGAAAATTGAATGGTTCTATAATAATTCTGCTGACACAACCTCAGGCCAAGTCTCTACTACAGGGATAGTTATTGAAATGCAGGCCCGGAGTGATTTTAATACCAGATCAATGAAAGTACTTCTGTGTGCTTGCTTCTGGTTCTATCTACTGTACATTGACAAAAATCCTTGTGAGACATTGCTGGGTTTATTTTGCAGCTGTGGGCTCTGTTGCTGGATAGCTATATGCTTTGGCTGCATTGCTGGGCTGAGCCATCCATAATTCTGTCATAGTGGTATAAATCTGAATTATGCATGAGGTCAGCACATGCTGGTATCTGAAGAAAATTAAATGCATGAAACACTTGTTACCTCACCTTCTCCATGGAGAAGGCTTTGGTATCTCTATAAAAAGTGGACAGGAAAGCTTTGTAAAAAGTTATGGGATCCAAATCAGTAAAGGAATCTGGTGTTTCTTAGGTTTACTTATTGAATAGTTTTATGAAGAACTAATATTTGAAAACAAACTCTTGAAAACCAATTGCCACCTCACTCATTTGCAAAGACCTAAGTTTAGGAAACTGGGCTCATTAAAAGTATTTATCATACATCTCTGTGTGATCACATTTCTCTAAAGGAGAAATTTTCTGTTACTCTTGCTCCATTCCAGATACTTGGAGTAGGAAAAACAGCTCTCTCCACCAGGAGTAATGATATTGTGATGTATTTATTTTACAATTAAAAAAATGGAATCTTTATTTTTCAGAGAGAGAGAGAGAGACAGACCATGAGAGGGGGAGGGGCAGAGAAAGAGAGGGAAACACAGAATCAGAAGCAGGCTCCAGGCTCTGAGCTGAAAGCACAGAACCCGAACTGGGGCTTCAACTCATGAACTGTGAGATCCTGACCTGAGCCAAAGTTGGACGCTCAACCAACTGAGCCACCCAGGCACCCCTCGTGATGTATTTTAATACAGCATGTAATATTTGGCATCTCAAAAACTGGGTGCAAAAAATGTTTAGTGTCCATCTTTTAAAAGTTGTTTACAATAGAGTTTGAACTGGAGTTGGATTTGCTTTATCCCTTATTCTACAAATGATAATATATTCACTTTAAAAATAAAGCAAAGCTCAGTGGTGGTAGCTTCATTGCACTAAAAGACAACTATAAATCAGCTGAAGAAGGAGTTCCAATGATAACGTGCACTTCTCTGTCCGGAGAGAAGTAAATTCAGCAGAGACAGTTACTGGCCATTGGAATGATCCATCTATTCCTGCATTTCTGTCTAGTCTTTAGTAGTATGGCTTCACATACTAAAAATTCTGAACAACAGAAACTGTGCAACTTATTTAGGCTCTTAGGAGAAGGGAAGTATTTTTGTCTAGTTTGTTTTACTGCCTGATATCTGGATTGAGATTTATATGTAAACAAAATAAAATTCTATAAATACTTATCCATGTACAGTTCATTGAAGGACAGGACTATATCTTATCTTCATGTCCCCCCAGTGTCTAGCAGGAGACTTTATGAATGTTTGTTGAGTGAACAAATAAATGAATGAAAGGCAAAATAATATTTGAGTACCTACAATACATTAGTACTATCAAATGTGAATAAACATTTAAACTAGATCCCTCTGCCTTTACATTGATAGTATACTTGCTTTTAAGAAGCTATGGTTTAGGCACTGATCAAATGTTTACCTAGTGTTACTTTTCATTAGCAATTATTTAAAAGCGAACAATAATACATAAAAGTAAAGACAAAAGAATTATCTATATAGTGAACTCCAGTTTAGAGACTTATATACTTACATTTATATTAGCAAAGTCAAGTTGATTTTCCTTGTGAGAGATTTAAATACAGGACTACCTTGTTCTGTGCATATTCACATAATGCATTTTTATTTTATAAAAATTATTAGTTAATTATTTTATCTCTGGGCTAACAAGAGACTCAACGATAGAGAACAAACTGAGGGTTGATGGAGGGAGGTGGTGGGGGATGGGCTAGATGGGTGATGGGGACTAAGAAGGACACTTGTAGTGATGAGCACTGGGTGTATATGTAAGTGATGAATCACTGAATTTTACTCCTGAAGCCAATATTGCACTGTATGTCAATTAACTAAAAGTTAAATTAAAAAATAAATATCTGGGTTAAAAAACATTACTTTTTAAATGTTTTCTATTGGAGACATAACTATTTTCAAAGAAAGTGCAGAAACAGCTACTGAGCTGACATTCAGTATTTCATCTTGAAAACATCTTTTGAGTCTGAACATCAGTCAATTCTCAATCACTTTGAATTAAGGCCCACAGCAAAGGTGAGAATAAAACAGCATTCAACCAAAAATTAATTCATACTTGTCTTTACAATATGTTTTTACTATCACCTTCAAGGAATTCATTTATGATATTCTTAGAATTCACTTCCAAAAATAGCGAAACTTCATATGAAGACAAAAGTCCTTGGGAAATTATTCAATTTCCCCTGTCTTTTCTCTTTTCCATCTACTCCATGTTGGGAATCAACAGTCCACAGCAACCAGTTTTTTTAAAATGAAGAATTTAAGACATTGCTTTATTTCTTTTGGTTGTATAATTCTAAAAAATCTGGGTTTTACTGATAGTTCTAAAGCAATTGACTACCATTTGGCTGATATTACCAGTCAATTCAGTTAAAATAGATTATAGATTCATGAACAGGATGTTTTCTCTTATCTTTCCAGGGGTGAGTAAACATAGTGTGATAGGCTGTCAAAGTTAGAAACTAAAGAAAGTATATGTGAATACCAATAAACTCAAAAACAAGGCACACTTCCAATAATACAATTTCAGATAATAGTGTGGCTCCAAAGAATGTGCAAGTGTTTAGGCAAAATAACAAAAATGATAACAGCCTATCATAATTAATGATTTTTTTTAAGAGACAGCACCTCTCTGCACTGAGTATTTAATATATAAGAACAGTATGATCCCAAAATTCTAGTGTAGTCCACATTCTACATGGACAAGTATCTCTGTGTGAGTCTTTCATTTGGTGGGCTCTGATAGATATCTGGAATGACAGCATAGCAGTTGCCTGAAGATTGATGGAGAACTTCTAGGGGAACGGAAATTAACTCCATGGTGTGTAGATATGTATGTGCTTTTAACAAGCACACCAATATCATGGAAGATTAACTGTTCATTTAAGCAACTTGCCTTGCAGAGGTTGTGTGGAAGAGTAAAAGCATGTATNGGAATAGTGGATGTAATTTTTATAACATGAGACAATTTTTGTGAGAATACTTTTTTGAAATTACATAAGTAATGAGAAAGTACTTGATATATTTCCATGTGTAGATTATTTTGGGCTAAATGTATTTCCTATAGAAACCATGGTTGGGGAGCCCGGGTGGCTCAGTTGGTTGAGTGTGTCTGGCTTCAGCTCAGGTCATGATTTCACGGTTCGTGGGTTCGAGCCCCGCATCTGGCTCTGTGCGGACAGCTCAGAGCCTGCAGCTTGCTTCAGATTCTGTGTCCCCCTATCTCTCTGCCCCATCCCTGTTCATGCTGTCTCTCTCTATCTCAAAAATAAATTTTAAAAAAATTTAAAAAAAAGAAACCATGGTTAAGCTATGTATGTGCATTGGGTCATTTATATATAGAAGTCTTCTGTATGAGGGATCTATTTTTTATTTTTATTATTTTGAAATTCTAAGATCAACAGGGGAAAATTATGGATACTGATAATGGAAGAAAGAAAATGTGCCAGCAGCTGACTGTTCAGCACACCCAGTTTGAAATGTTCCTGAGTAACAGAGAAAGAACCACTGCAATCAACCAAAGTGTGCTCACTAGTATACATTCAGATGAAAAGTGAAACAAGCAGGGAGATATTTAGATATTTTATCTAGCACACACCAGGTTCCATTGATTCCCTCTTTATGGACTTGTTTTTGAGAGACAGAACTGATTTGTCCAGGTTTCAGTACAAACATTTGTGTCAGAATCTTACTGTACGTGTTGAGCTTTGGAAAGATAATTTGAACCTGTGTAATAAGAAGACTATTTTGAAAATATCAAAATGTTTAATTGGATTATTCCACTATCACCTGTATTCTTTTTGAATGTATTTACACTACTTGAGGAGCTAGTGATAAATTTGTTAGATTTTTTAAAAAAATTTTTAATGTTTATTTTTGAGAGAGAGTGAGAGACGGAGTACAAGCTGGGGAGGGGCAGAGAGAGGGAGACAGTCTGAAGCAGACTCCAGGCTCTGAGCTGTCAGCATACACCCTGATGTGGGGCTCGAACTCACTAGCTGTGAGATCATGACCTGAGCCAGACATCCAACCAACTGAGCCACCCAGGTGCCTCAATTTGTTAGAATTTTTGCTTTAAGGAATTGATGACAAGATTTTTCTGTTAAGTTTTAGATGGATACAATCAAATTGAACCTAGAGTCCCACAGTAACCAAAAAGTTTAAAGATATTGCATCTCTTATGCCATCACTGTACAAAAAGCCACAAGCAAGACTTACAACTTAAGAGATTTTCATCTCTACTTATTTTTCCACACAGATAGGTAAACTGTATCTGAATGTCAAAGACTGTAGTTTGNGGAGTGCGAAGGTCAAGGATCATTTCCTGGATATCAATTTGAATATCAGAAGGGTTTGTATTTGGCAATTTAACTTTAACCTGAAAGAGAAAATGAGAAGAAAAATACTTTTGTCTTGAAGAACAGTTAATTTGAAGAGGGTAAGAAAGTATTGGGAAAAGAGAGCTAATATTTATTAAGTTCCAGCTACGTGCACAGCGAGGCCCTTTCCTCATTAGAATCTTGAGAGGAAGGATTACCCCCATTTTACAGATGGAGAAACTGAGATACAGAGAATTTTANGGTTGGGAATTTTAAACAGGCTTTATATCAGTGGGCATTTTGTATAAAAAGTGGTTAGTTTTCATGTTGGGTGTGGGTTGGTGATGCCATTTGTAGTATCCTGGTATAAACTCTCATACCACATTTCCTAGAGAAGTATAGGAGTCCATAAAAGTTGTTAACAAAAGAGAAATAACAACATGATCCCTCCACACACACACACCCTCCACACACACACACACAAAATGAGACTATTTGTTGGTTTGGTAAGATTTCATTTTATTTTTTATTTATTTATTTTTTTTATTTCTAGGAGAAAGAGAGAGAGAGACAGCGTGAGCAGGGGAGGGTCAGAGAGAGAGGGGGTCACAGACTGAAACAGGCTCCAGGCTCTGAGCTGGCAGTCAGCACAGAGCCCGACGCGGGGCCCGAACCCACGAACCGCGAGATCATGACCTAAGCGAAAGTCGGACGCTTAACCGACTAAGCCACCCAGGCGCCCCGGTAAGATTTCATTTTAAAATGTCACATCTCAGTTACCACCTGACCCAGCAATTCCACTCCTGGGTACATACCCAAGAGCATTTCTGTTCACAGCAGCATTATTCACCATAGCTTGACTAAGGGGCACAAACAACCCAAATTTGCATCAACTGATAAATGGATAACCAAACTGTGGTTTATCCATACAATAAAATATTAATCAGCCATAAAAAGGAATGAAGTACTATTACATGGATGAACCCTGAAACATAAAGCTAAGTGAAAGAATCCAGGCACAAAAAGAGTCACATATTTTAGACCCTATTTATATGAAATAACCAGAATAGGTAAATTTATAGAGATTGAAAACAGATTGGTTCCTGGCAGAGGCTGGAGAGGGAGAAAAGAGGAATGACAATTTAACTAGTACAGATTTCCTCCTGGACTGATGAAAATGTTCTGGAATTAGATACAGGTGATGATTGCACAACATGATCAATGCACTACATGTCATTTCAGTAAATTTTGTATTGTGTATTTTACCACAGTACAAAGTCTCATCTCTCACTCTAATTTAATTAATTCCCTTTTTGATAGACGTTCATGATCTATCTACCTAAGACACCATGGCATATGGTTTCTATAAACAAACAAAAACAATTTAAGATGAAGGTAAATTATGAAGCCTCTCTAAAATGAGCTAGGACACTTGAAATATTGGGCATCTGGTGATTTAAGAACTGAAATTGTAAGGATAAAAGCACCAGGCTATGAAGGAAACACATATCAAATAAGTAATGGGAAAACTGGAATTCCTTGTAAGAAGCTTAAAGTAGGCAATAGTGTTTTTGCAACATAAAGCATGTGGACCATGTCTGTGAATTGTATTTTACTTTATTAAATCTCTATGTAAAAATATTTGTAAATAGAGTCTAGAGATCCTACTATCTAAATATATCCTCTGGCTGGGGTGCTTGGGTGGCTCAGTCGGTTAAGCATCCGACTTCAGCTCAGGTCTGGTTCATGAGTTCGAGCATCGTGTGGGGCTCTGTGCTGACAACAAGGAGCCCAGAGCCTGCTTCAGATTCTGTGTCTCTATCTCTACCCCTTGCCGGCTCTCTGACTCTCTCTCTCTCTCTCAAAAATAAACATTTAAAAAAAAAATCAAATATATCCTCTGGCTAATATTTTCATTAAACAAAGAATTACCTCCTAATCTATATTTTTGAAAATTCAAGTCTTCATAGCTACAGATGTTTTAAGTGAGAGAAATAGAGCATTTCTTTTTTCAATAATTTTTTAAGTTTATTTTGAGAGATGCAGAGAGAGCACAAGCAGGGGAGGAGCAGAGAGAAAGAGAAAGAGAGAAAGAGAGAATCCCAAGCAGGCTTCACAGGGTCAGCATAGAGAGTGACGCGGGGCTCAAACCCACAAAACTGTGAAATCATGACCTAAGCCGAAACCAAGAGTCGGGCACTCAACTGACTGAGCCACCCAGGCGTACTGTATTTTGTAAAGAGGTAGTTATAGGTGCTCTACCTCAAAGTAAATGAGCACTGTATTGGATGAAGAAAGACTCATCTTTACTGTAATAACTCACAAGTCTGATAGTTGAGATGTTCTTTTGTTGCAGATGACTCATATCACCTGGACCAAGGGATATAAATATTTGTTTAGTATGAAATGTTTAGATCTTTCAAGGTAAAAGATTATTTCCCCAAGGTTGAAATGATATTTGAGGAATTAAAAAATAATATGACATATGTGAATATAGATACAACTTTTGGGTAGAACTTCAAGTCACTTGCAACTCTAGTGAAGGGTAATTCAGAAACAATTTATCCTCTTGAGAAAATTAAAATTGTGTACTAAAATGGTTACAGAGGATGGACAGGAAGGAACAAATTAAATGGAATCATACACATTAATATCTCATAAAATAGGAGGTTCGATAAGGGATCCTGACTGAAAAACTCCTGAAACATGAATCAGACTTCTTTAGAAATACTTGTAATGAATTCCCAGAAAATAACATGGTTATTTATTGACTTCTAACTGATCGTACCCGAGATCTAACTAGTCCAACATTAGTAAATACCATATGTCACTGACCAAGCAATTAAAGAGATTGATGTTCCTTTTTCTGAGCTGTCAGCACAGAGCCCATCACGGGGCTCAAATCCACGAACTGTGAGTTCATGACCTGAGCTGAAGTCAAAGGGACAACCAACTGAGCCACCCAGGCGCCCCTGATGTACCTTTCTTTTCATAGGATGCAAATTGATTTATTTCAAAGAATTAATTATTTTAATAAGTAAACTAATGAAAACTGCTAAAATTTTCATTAGGAAACTTTCAACCTTCAGAGTCAAACATGGGTTGGAATTCTGTTTCTGTCACTTAATAGTTATTTATTGCTTATTAGGTATCTATTGTTGTATAGCCGAGACCAATTACACCCTACCCCCAATTTATGGCTCAAAACAATATGCTTTATTATCTCACACATTTTCTGTGGGTTAGGAATTTCAGAGTAGCTTAGCCAGGTAGTTCTGGCTTAGGGTCTATAATGAAGTTGTAATTAAGATATTGGCTGAAGCTGCAGATATCTGAAGGCTTTATTGGGGCTAGAGGGTCTGCATCCAAGATGGCTCACTCACATGGCCATTGGCAGAAGGCCTCAGTTCCCTACATGGACTTTCTCCATAGAGCTTAGGCTGTTTGGTGTCCTTATGCAACTATAGGTGTCTTCTCCCCAGAGTGAATGATCCGAAAGATCAAGGCAGAAGCAATGCCTTTTTTTTAAACATAGCTTCAGAAAAGATGTTCTTTCATTTCTGCAATATCCTATTGGTTATACAGGTCGGGCCTATTCAGTATGAGAGGGGACTACACAAAGGGAAGAATATCAGGAAGTGAAAATAATTAGGGGCCTCTTGTAGGCTGGTCACCACAGTACCCATTACTAACTTCAGTTCAAACCTCTGCCTTCTGGCCTTGTAAATAAAAAGTAACAGTTAAAAGTCCACCACTCTAAGGTTTGTGAGATCCTTTCTTTCCACTTTCAGCTTGTCTTCAGGCAAATAGCCAAAACTACTCGTTTAGTCTGTCTCTGGGAATTCACTTTGGGGTTTTCCTGGGATAGATAAATAAATCATATTGCTTGCATGGTCCTTCATTTATTCACCTCTGTGTGTTGTAGCAGAACTGGCCTAATATACCAAAGTGTTTGGGAAGGGAGGTCATTAACCTGGGATTATCACTTGAAGTTTTAAATGTTCTCTTTATGGTTTTGTTCTTATAACAGATTTATATGACAAGATGGTTCATGAAGAAATATTTCTATAACTTGTAAATGATTAGTATGGGCTCCCCAGCTGTTCAGATAAGAGTCTGTGATCATATTATAAGATGTTGGAAAATTGAAATGAGGAGGCCAAATGGCACCTCTCTTCCACAGAGGTCATCCGTTCTATGTTTCCTTTTGAATTGTCACTTCCTGACATCCAGAACAGAAGAGTAAATGAAATATATCTTATATGTAACGTGGTCAGTCTATGTGTGCTATTTACTGAAATTCCATTGAGGCTTAAGATATGCAGAAAGGTTTGGGCTGAAAATTTAAAAGATATCCCTATTTAATTGATGGGTTTTAGATATTATAAAAATATCTTTATTTGACAGAAATACAGTAACCACCTCAAATATATATGATTCTTAGCAAAGAAGTTAAGGCTATTTTTAAGATGTTTATTTATTTATTTTTGAGAGACAACATGGTGGAGGGGCAGAGAGAGAGAAAGAGAGAATCTCAAGCGGGCTCTGGACTGTTAGCCCAGAGCCTGATGTAAGGCTTGAACTCACAAACCATGAGATCATGACCTGACAAGAGTCAGAGGCTTAACCTACTGAGACACCCAGGCACCCCAGGTTAAGACTATTTGAGTTTCCATTTGAAACATATTAAGAAAGTTTTTTTTTAATGTTTATTTATTTTTGAGAGACAGAGAGAGAGCACTAGTTGGAAAGGAGCAGAGAGAGGGAGACACAGAATCCAAAGCAGGCTCCTGTCTCAGAGCTGTTAGCACAGAGCCCAATGTGAGGCTCAAACCCACGAACCATGAGATCATGACCTGAGCTGAAGTCAGACGCTTATCCAACTGAGCCATCCAGGTGTCCAAGGAAATTCTGATTAACAGAAAATGTTTGGGTATGTCTCATTCTGAATTAACTTCACATTGTTTAACTATGGAAACCCATGTTTAACTATGGAGGTATTTTCCCTATTGCAGTCATCTACATATTTCATAAAAACTCTCATGAGCAATAATGATCTATATGAAAATGAAAAACATTAAAGGTGATGGATACCTACTTTGCAATTATATATTTACCTCATAAGAATAAAAATATAGAGGTATATGTTCTCCAAAACTAGGACACAAAACCAATAGATAATTTTTTAATTAATGGATAAATTCTCTATAATGTTACTACTCTGAAACATTCCAGTACTATACTGCCATGCCTGTCTCATGAGATCCTGGTAGCACAGTACCTCTTCTCTCACAGTAGTCAAGAGTAAGCTCAGCTCACTCTGGTGTAACA
>NW_027532936.1:265807-268856 GCF_008692635.1 Crocuta crocuta | reverse complement strand
TTGGTGAAACAAGACTCATCTATAGGATCTCCCTATCTCTACTGGCACCTACTATTGCCCCCAAACACTCATAGCCTCACTACTACTAGCTGTCTTGAGACTACCAGAACTAAATCCATTATACTTTTATCTTTATGTGTCAGTAAACACAAGGAGCCTCAGATTCCCAAGTCCTTGCTTATCACCTAATAATTACCATCTGGATCTTCATGTCTCTGATTTTGGTTCCATTTCCTACCCCTCACCAACTCATGAAAACCTTCCATTAGGTCTTCTGGAACATACAGTACAGGACCCCTTATCTTTTAGCCTCTGAAAATTCCCTTCAGTTTCTTGAAATCTGGATCTCCCTGATAACACTGCTTCCCTTTGTCTTCTCAATTGGTGCCTATATTTTTTCTCCCATCCCCCTTATATCCCTGGGCCTGCCCCTTCCCTCTAGCTTTTTAAAAATAAATCATATGTTTTCACCAATTACCCTCCTTGTTGCAATCATCTACCAGTTCCTCGGCTATACCCCCACCCTGACTTCTCTGAGAATAATTCTTTGTTCTGTACTGATAGTTCTAACATTGAAGTTCTGTCTTTGATCTTGGTGATTTATATATCCACTTAACCTTTTCAATATCCTAGCATCACTTTCTCATCTCCTTCAAATCTTTGCACAAATATTTCCTTCTCAGTGAGGCCTTCCCCAACTGGGGTGCCTGACTGGCTCTGTTGGTAGAGCATGTGACTCTTGATCTTGGGGTCATGAGTTCAAGCCCCACGTTGGGCATGGAGCCTACTTAAAAAAATTGTAGCTCCTACCAACCTTTTCCTACTTCACAGCATGTATTGGCTTCCAATGTACAATAAAATGTACTTATTTTGTTTATTTACCTCTCCCCCTAGAAGTTATGATCTGTTAGGACAATGATACTTGTGTTTTGATTATATGATATCTTCAGTGCTTAGAACAGTACCTGGCACATCATACACACTCAGTAAATATTTGTTGAGTAAATGCAAGGATGGTTCAATACTAGGAAATTTAATACAATTTACCAATAGATTGAAAGTAAAAGTATCATATAATCTCCTCAAATGTTAAAAAGGCATTTGATCACATTCATCACCCATTTTTGCTTAGAACTCTTAATAAAATCAGAATAGACGAGTAGTTCCTTAGCACACAACCCGAAAAGTCAGTATCTGAATGAATAGTTGAATGGGGAAAGACTAGAAACATCCTAATTAAAGTTAGAAGAAATAATGACCAACACTTACCACTCTAATGTAATATAGTTCTACAGGTACTGAGCAATGAAATTAAACAAGAAAAACATAGGAGGTAAAAGTGTCATTATCTGAGGGAAGAATATTCCAAATGGAATGAAGAGCAAAGCATCAGGAAGCAGCTTGACACATGGGGGTGCCTGGGTGGCTAAGTTGGTTAAGCAACCAACTCTTGATTTCGGCTCAGTTCATAATCTTGCTAGTTCATAAGTTTCGGCCCTGCATTGGGCTCCACAAATTGACGGTGTGGAGCCTGCTTGGGATTCTCTCTCTCTCCCCATCTCTCTCTGCTCCTCGCCCCCTAAAATAAATACATAAAACTTTTTAAAAAAGGAAGTAACTTGGAACATTGAAGAGTCAGAAAGAAGGCCACGGTGGCTACAATATAATGAACAAGGAAGAAAATGTGGTATCAGATGAAACTGAAAACGCAGGTAGGTATTGGATAATATATGGCCTCATAGGTCAAGATAAGGAGTTTAGATTTTGTTCTAAGTGCTATAGGAAGCCACTGAGGGTTCTGAACAAGAACCTTCTGATTTACTCCTAAGTAGGTTCTTTATGGACACTGTGAAAAGGTTGCAAGAAAGCAAGTGGAAGGAGGGAGATGAGACAGGAGGGGATCATAATGGTCCAGGTAAGAGATGATGATGGTTTGGAACATTAGATGGATTTAGAATATGTTTTGAAAGTAGAGCCAGCTCAACAAACACATGAAACGATGCTCAGCATCCCTACTCATCAGGGAAATACAAATCAAAACGACACTGAGATACCACCTCACGCCAGTCAGAATGGCTAAAATGAGCAAATCAGAGAACACGAGATGCTGGCGAGGATGTGGAGAAACAGGCACCCTCCTACACTGTTGGTGGGAATGTAAACTGGTACAGCCCCTCAGGAAAACAGTGTGAAGGTTCCTCAAAAAATTAACAATAGAACTCCCCTAGGACCCAGCAATAGCACTGNAAGCCAGCAAGATTTGCTGATGGATTCCATGTGAGGTATAAAGGAAAGAAGAATGAGGGATGATTTAGTTTTTTAGTTTGAGCAGTTGGGTGAATGTTCTTGCCATTTCCTGAGATGATGAAGATCAATGAGAAAGAGGTTTGGGGAAGACAATTTAGAGTTCTGTTCTGGATATGGTAGGCTTGTGCTGCCTATTAAACAAGTGAGAGATGTCAAGTAAGCAGTTGGTTATATGAATCTAAAGCTTGTGGGAGAGCTCAAGACTAAAGAAATAGTATTTAAAGCCATGGGACTAGATGGAAAGAAAATAGAGGGGAAAAAAAGACATAGGTCTTTTTCAGAGACCTAGAGAAATTTAGGCAAGAGAGGAAAAGCCAGTGATTTGGGGTCAAAGGAGATGAGGAATGCCCAGTGATTCTGGAGGAAAACCAGAAGAGAAGGGGGGGGGATCATTAAAGCAAAGAGGAAAATGTGTCTTAAGGAGGAAGTAATCAAAGGGGTAGAATACTGCTGAGTAGTCACCCTCATATCCTCAACCCCTGTTTTTCTAATTTTGTGCAGGACAACTGTTCGTTTTTAGGATTATCCCTCTTATTGCAGGATTTAGAGCATCTCTGGCCCCTAAGTACTAAATGCCAATAACATCCTATAATCAAAAATGCCTCGCCCATTTCTAAAAGTCTTCTGGTAGCGCATACCATAGCTACATTTTTACTATTTGTTCATTCACTCTAGAGACGCACAGCAGGCACTCACTATATTATATAAGCAAAGGAATGGATCTTTGTCATCAGCTGAAAAG
>NW_027532936.1:262675-265759 GCF_008692635.1 Crocuta crocuta | reverse complement strand
AAACCTACCCCCTAAATCCTGCCCCCTCTTCCTCAACAACCATCTCTCTCTCCTCCCTTTCATTGCTAAGCTTCCTCAAAGAATGATCTACATTTGCTGCCTTCTCTCCATCACTTCCTGTTCACTTCTGAGCTTCCTTCAATCTGTTGTTGGCACCAACCACACCACTGAAGCTGCTGTCTTCCAAAGGTCACCGAAGTCTTCTTAACGGACGAATCTAAGAATTCCTTCTGCACCCTAATCCTGCTTTACCCCTCTATAGTGGTAGATACTATTATGGATTCCCCCCCATCTTTGAATATCTCTCACAGTTTCTCTTCCCTGATCCATCCCTCAAATATTGACATTTTCCTAGGGTCAGTCTGTCAATCTGCTTGCATGGATTCAGAAGTTTCTGCCAGTTCTGATTCAAGGATTCCAGACAATGTGATTCAGACATTTTGATGAAACCTCCTCAAAATGACATCATTAGAATGTAAAATTACTGACTTTTTAAAACCAAGTAATATGTATAAGACATCCTTCACTCTTACTTCATACCTGACCTTAAGCCCATCTAAAATTCTCCCCCCCATCTCTCTCTCTTCTCGCCCCATGCACATTCTGCATCTAATTCCCTCATTATGTATTATGTATTAAATGTATTTAAAAATTTAAATAATCTAACTTTCATAATCAGAAATATATTAAATATATACAATTAGGTTAGCTTTAAAGGAGGTATCCACCCCCTACCATCATTATGAAAGAATGCGATGATATTAACTATAAATGTATGTATATTATATTACTATTAGAAGTTTAATTGAAGGTTTATTGTGCTTCCTGGAGCTGATAATAAGGAATTGTATTACAGCTCAAATATCCATCTCCCTGACACACGGTCTGATTTGCAACCAATTAAATAAAGTTAGAATAATCAGAAGGCCTGCAAAAAAGGTGTCCATCCTCCAGAATGTATATGGAAAGAGAATCCATTCAATTATCATGCAGCCAAATCTATTTATTCATTAGAAGTAAACAAATATCACTGTTTTAACCTTAAGACAGAAATCAGGATTTGAGAAGCAGACCATTCAGTCAACAAGTGGATTCTCAGAAGACAGGCAGACTTGTTGCTCAGAATGATTGATAGCCTTGCCGAGATGAATACGTGTGATAAACATGTGACCCTTGGTTGTGTCTGCCAGATAGTGACTGACTCCTATCCCATCCCTGACTCTTACCCCATTCTCAGTGAGACTTAGAGATGGAGTAAGTCTCATATCCCTGTGAAGGAGGTGATGATGAAAAAGAAACAGACTAAATGGCTTGTTTTGTAGGTCACATCAGAATATCCTCTTATCAGTATGGATGCATTAAAACAGAAGAACCAAAATATTATGTATCCACTGCTCAGAAAGAGTATCAAGCTATGTGCAGGCTGCTTTTCCTGTCCCCTAGAACAAACAATGGGTCATTTGGCAGAATATCAATAACTCTAGCCCCATTCACTTTGGCTTTTAGAGATAATCTGCTGTTCAACACGCATGGGTAAAAATGGGAATCTACTGACCTACTTACCCACTGCACACATCCCCCTTCCTACCATGAGTAGTCTTCTGAGGGAAGACAGGCTATCTTTCTACATCCCTTTGATAGGTAAAGTTCCATTTTCCATGGCCCCCAACTGGCATCTAAGAGGTCAGGTACTTCAGTCAGCCCTATTTCTCAAGGGTAGGCAGTTCCCTATTCTTTGCCACATTGTTCCTATTACAGTTTTTTGGGTTCCCTCATAATCATTGTTTTTATCTCTAAAGTCATGACCCAGTGTCAACCTCACTGCATTGACCTGATTCCTCTTGGTTTTCGATACCTGGCTTGGAACTGGAGTGAGAATTTCCAGTGCCTCTGTTTGAACGCTGTCTCTGAATGTTGACCCCATCTCAAGGGCTATGTATTCTGTCCTCAGTCTCATTTCTGCAAGTCTCCTAGTGTCCCTCTCAATACCTACCCCCCCAGCATACATGTGCTACTTAAGATCAATTCTCCTTTATTCCAAACCCGATGCAAAGCCAGTACTCTGTGGTAAGATATTCTAACCCCTCAGAGAACACCATTTCTGAAAATCAACATCTCCAGTCCCCATCTTTAAGTTCCATCTGGATTTATATTTCTAACAGCCTCCTGCACACTTCCAGCAAGATTTCTTATAGGCAATTCAAACTCAATATAACCTAAACTTAATATATTTCTTAACCTAAACTTAATATATTTCTCTTAGAACTTTGTCTTCTTTCATCGCATTCCTGATCCCCATACCACAAACAAAACTGTTAACTCTTATTCCAGAAGTAATAGATGGTAATGTAAACAAAATGTAAAATTCGGATGAACAAAAAGAATTAAAAACCATCTCTAAGACTACTATCCAGAGACAAACTACTTTATATTCCCCTATCTTGATTCATGTCATCACCATTTACCCAGTCACCCAACCTAGAACTCTTGACTCCTATTTCTCCCTTACATATCCATTTGACAACTTTCCATATGTGGAATTTGAGAAACTTAACAGAAGACCTTGGGAGAAGGGAAGGGGAAAAAATAGTTTCAAACAGAGAAGGAGGCAAACCATAAGACACTCTTAAATGCAGAGAACAAACTGAGGGTTGATGGGGGGGCGGGGGAGAGGGGAAAATGGGTGATGGGCGTTGAGGAAGGCACTTGTTGGGCACTGGGTGTTGTATATAAGTGGTGAATCAGGGGAATCTACTCACAAAGCCAAGAGCACACTGTACATACTGTATGTTAGCTAACTTGACAATAAATTACATTAAAAAAAATAAATCCTATCAATACTACTTCTTAAATGTCTACTTTGCTATCTATCCCTACTGCCACCCTCCAGGGGCCTACCTCTCTCACCTGAATTAGTGATGTTGTCTATCAATTGGTTTTTCTACCACCAATCTCCCTAACTCACACTCATCTCCTACCATCATCTCTGCCAAATTTTCCACAATAATCTGCCACTAGAGTTGCCTGAAATACACCTCTAATTGTTTAACTCACCTGCTTCAAGATGTTTAGTAACTCTAATGA
>NW_027532936.1:255242-262421 GCF_008692635.1 Crocuta crocuta | reverse complement strand
ACATTTCACTGTGTCTTAGTCTGTTGGGGCTGCCATAACACTATACTACAGACTGGAATTCTGAGCATGCCAGACGTGCCAGCATGGTTGGTTTCTGGTGAGAGCTCTCTTCTCCACTTGCAGAAAGCTGCCTTCTCACGGTATGCTCACATGGCCCTGAGAGAGACCAAGGCAGAACAAGCTCTCGGGTATCTTTGTATGAAGGCACTAATATTGTGGCCTAATCTAAACCTAATTACCTCTTGAAGGTTCCATCTCCAAATACCACTACAGTGGGGGTTAGAGCTTCAACATATGAACTTTGGGGGGATGCAATTCAGTCCAAAGCACATGGTATGGACATTTAAGGGCTTTTACAATGAGCTCCAAGATGCTTATTCTGTTTTATCTTTTATTACTCAAAGCGAGTGCATTCTGGGGCTCCAAGAACATCACAAATAGTTCTCAAAACACATCATATACTTTCATTGCGCTATGTCTTTGCTCATGCTGCTGTTTACTCTGCTCAGACAGCTTTTCCACCCTCACAAACTATTATGGACTTCAAATGTCTAGGCCAAATGCCACCTGTATTGTTAAGTCTGCTTGGACTAGTTCTTTGCACTCATATCACTTTAGACACACTTCTATCAAATTCAAATTGTTTGGGTTCAATTCATAGTTCTACCAGATTCTAAGTGTGTGACCTTAAGCAAGCCACTTAACTTCTTTGTGCTTCAGCAACCTCATCTGTACAATGAAAATAAGAGCACCTATTTCATAGGGTCGATGCGGGGATTAATGATTTGCTATATCCAACGGTCACAGAGAAATGCCTGGAACATAGTAAGCATTATATAAATTGTTTTGCTATTATTATTATCATTTAATGTTAAGTGAAAATAATCTGGATAAAAACATTTATTCATAGACTGTGAATGTAGGGAGATGGCTTTGCCATGGCACCCCAGCAACCTTGCACCAGCCCCATAGGCCACATAGGCAAGATTCAACTACAGTCTGCCCCAAGTCTTGGCAGGACATCCTGTGATTCTCTTGGAATGTGGAAAGATAGACAGTCTTGTGAGGAGCTGCCTCAAGGCTGTTTCCTATCTGTCTTTCTGCCTTGTTTGAGGCTCCTTATCTTGTGGGAGGCCATTTCTCACCCTACTCCCTGGTTCCCATAAGGCAGAAGGGCTTTCTACCTCCCTCCTCTTGGGTATAGATGCAGGCTATAAAATAATTCAGCTATAATCTAGAATTGGCTCTTCAGCAACAGAGTGCCTACTGCCCGTGTCACCTGTCATCTGGCCACTTTCGTTTGATGTCCTGTGGGGCAAAGGGAGATGATACCATACTGATCTTGCTGATGCTGCCTGTGTAAGTAATCAACTATATGCATTGGGGCTCACTGTTTCCTTATTGGTGGACCTATGAAAGTCTGCTGCTGCTTATGGACTACTTAATATCTTGACAGTAAGCTCCTTGAAAGAAGAAACTTACCTATTTTGTTCAACCCTATATACTGAGTATCTGACCTATGGCAAGTGCTCAATAAGTATTTGCTGAATTATAAAATACAGCAGGGTGCCAGGGTGGCTTAGTCGGTTAAGCATCTGACTCTTGATCTTGGCTCAGATCATGATCTCATGGTTCGTGGGTTCGAGCCCCACATCAGGTTCTGTGGTGACAGCGCAAAGCCTGCTTGGGATTCTACCTCCCCCTCTCTCTCTGCCCCTCCCCAGTTCGCTCTCTACCTTTCTCTCAAAACAAATAAGTAAACATTAAAAAAAACATGTAGCAAACAATGGTAAATATGTATTCAAGGATATATATCAAACCCCTGATAGTGGGATGCTTGTGGGGACAGATGGAAAATATAGAGAACAAAAGAGAAAATTAAAAATAATAAAGTAAAATAGAACAAGACAGGGGCACTATACTCATGAGGCTTAAAGAAAAACACACATGTTATCTAGGAGGAAAAAGCCCTCTGGCTCTCTTATTATTCTTCCATTAATTTATGTGAGTATTTGATATCTTGCAAGCTTGACCTTATTTTATCAACTGTACTACAAGGACAAAAGGCTAGATAAGTATCTTTTAAACCATGTTCCAAAGAGCCCCAGTTTTTCTCCTAGGAGTTGCCTCATGGGCGATAGTACCCTTTGAATGAAGGCAGGGGTACTTTTATGTGTTTTATATGTTGGGCTTTCTCATAGAATTTTGTCTGAGGTTAGCAGCTAAAAACAAAACAAACCTGCAAACCTAGCTGTAGCTGTAAAATTAATGTACAGCATGATGACTATAGTTACTAATACCATATTGAATACTGGGAATCTACTAAGAGAGTACATTTCAGCTGCTCTCAACCACACACACACACACACACACACATAATGCACACACACAGTGCTAAGTGGGTGAGGAGAGGATATGTTAATTAGCTTGACTGAAGTAATTTCACTATATATACATGTATCAGATCATCATGTTGTACACTTCACTTTAAATACATACAATTTTTACTTAAAATATTAAATGCCTAAATATAGATTAAGGCAAGGGAAGTTTGGTAGCTATGAACTCGGGGAGTGGAGCAGCAAGCACAATTTGGATAATGGAGCTCCTTGGCTTGGGGTTAGAAGGAAAGAATGGAAAGTTTGCTGAAAACATGCATAGTCTTAACTGAGAATTTTGTTTAGGACAATTGCTCTAAGACTCATAAATCTTGTTTGCTTATCTGGAGGCTGGGGAGGGTAAAGTAAGGGGTGGTCCTCAAGAAATTTAGATTCGAAGTCCCTTCTTGTACTCAAACAGATTGTGTTACTATTCTCCTCCTCTTAAACAGAGGTCTTCTTCTTGAAGTCTCTGGGTTGGATAGAGACCAGGTCCAGCCCACAAATAACAAATTTGGCCAATTCTAAGGTGTAATTCCTCCCACATTTTAGTGTTTCTGATACTGGGATGCATCACGCAACCAATGTGTACATTTAACATGGTAGTATACTTGTTGTTTCTTTGTTATTAAGTAAGTGGCATGTTTACAATTCGATGTCTTAGATATGAGAAAATGCTATATTATCAACAGGAATAATAAGCTTATACATTTGAGGAAGAAATATTTGCGATGTGGTCGACAACCTCTTCAGTCCAAGTCTTACCAGTGAGGTTAAACAATGATAGTGGATATCATCATTAATGTGCTTATAGGATAAAATTCAAGCTACAAATCGGGGATTCTTTTTTCTCTTTTTTGAGAGTCAGCTGTCCACAATTATTCCTTCTTATATGCACAGATCACTCAAACAGGCCAGGCTATTTCATGCTTGGGTACCTTCCCACGTGCCTTACCTCTGTTTGCAATGCCCTTCATGAGATGTTGTCCACTGGAAAAATCCTGTCCACCTGTTGTTGATCCCTTTCCACTTTATGTCACCATGTACTGGTATATGCCTCTAAATATATATTTACCATACTGAATTGCAGTGATTTGTTAGACGTCCATGCCCTTTACTATAAATTTCTTGAGGGTAATGACTGTATCTTATTTATCTTTGTATCCCTAGTACTTAGAACAGTGCCTGGTATGCAATGGTACTCACTAAGTGTTTAAAGACTGAATGTATGAAGAGAAAGAAAGAGAAAAAGAACAGTGTACATGTGGTGAGGTGCCATAGCACCAACAAATATTTCCTGTGGCTTCCATTCAGTGCTGTCTGTGCCTTAACTGAAACTTCTAAACTCCTGGTAGACTGAAAACTGTCAAGACTGAGTTTCATTGTTAATAATAAGATGATTTCATTTATGTTAGTACTGTCTCCCCAATCAATTAGAAGTTCATTAAAGGGAGGGGTCAGGTCTTCTTCTGCTTATACTTGTTGAGTTTTACATTAATTGTATACTACTCTGAGGTACAATTTAGGTTCCAAGAGTCTTCATTCAGGATACCTTTATTATTAATTCTAGTAGCACTTTACAAGAGAGAAATGGAAAGGGTCACAACAGTTATTTACTTAGGGCCTGGAATTCCTCCAGAGTTTACAGCAATCCTCAACACTAGACATCAAAAATTTTATTTTACAGTTATTTAAAAGAGAGGAACTGGGATATTACTGGTAAAACCCAGGGAGCTAATTACTTCAAGATCACTTGAAACCTTAACTCATTAGAATGTGAAAAATCTCCCGAGGTACTTAAACTCACTATTCCCATTATGTTACTTCATTCAACTGAATGTCTTAGATTTTGCTAATAAGAGAAACCTGAAGTTCATGCAAAAGAGCGATGCCATTTATCATTTGCTTAAGGAAAAAATATTAAGCATCTCCAATTGGCACCTCAGTACTCTATAATGTAGAGTATTATGAGAGAGAGGGAAAAGATATATGTACAGTCCCTGATCTCAGGGAAAAAAATTCTCCAAACCAGAATTACTAGTATACGCTACCAAAAAGAGTTGCATTCCACAATCTTGGGTAGACCCAGACTTTTCAACAAGATCATTATGAGGCTCAAATAAGCAAAAATAAGGTGATCTCATTGATGTCATTGGTATTGTTATTTTTATTACATACAAATAGAGTCATTCAGATAGGAGTCAAGTAACTTTTTAGATGTCTTTTTAGAGTTTTAAATCAGAAGTTCATATCCAAAATTTAAGAAAAAGCCCCTTTTTAAATCTCACCATTGTAATCTGAGTCATTAGAAGAAGTAAGAGATTCAGGGAAGGAAAGATTTCATTCTGGTTGCCCATCAACTCATCATAATTAATAACCAATCAGATGGCATGCATTGAACAGAACTAGGATGAAAGAAAATTCAGTCCAATTGGAATGGGTAGGGTTTTTTGTTTTTTTGTTTTTTAAGAGAGAGAGCATGAGATGGGGAGAGGGGCAGAAAGAGAGAAAGAAGGGCGCCTGGGTGGCTTAGTCGGTTAAGCGTCCGACTTTTGCTTAGGTCATGATCTCACGGTTTGTGGAGCCTGTTTCAGTCTGTGACTCCCTCTCTCTCTGACTCTCCCCTGCTCACGCTGTCTCTCTCTCTCTCTCCTAGAAATAAATAAAACATTAAAAAAAAAAAAAAAGAGAGAAAGAGAGAGAATCTTAAGTAGGCTCCATGCTCAGCACTGAGCCTGATGTGGGGCTTGATCCCGCGATCCTGGGATCATGACCTGAGCCTTAATCAAGAGTCAGATGCTCAGTCAACTAAGCCACCCAGATGCCCCAAATGGGCAGTTTTAATAAGGCTAGAAATAGTGTATTACGTCATATGCTTCTACTATGTTTATTTGTAAATCTTACACTTATGTGCAAATTGAGTTTATTTTGTACATCTTTACCAATTTTAAACTACCAATCCAATTATTCTCTTAATGCCTAAAACATAGTAACTACTATTTTTAAAGAGTTTACTGCCTTGCCTATGGTATTATGTACACAACAGTCCGTCAATTTAGCCATAATGGTCATATGGAAAATGGAAAGAAGCTCACCACTAGATCTTCACAACATGCTGTTGAAGAGTCTTTTCTCGAAAATCNAAAAAGGGGGGGGGAGGAGTCAAAGATACAGAAACTCAAAAGAAAGAGCAATTTCCTCACAGCGCAAAAAAACTGGAAACTTATGAGGACATGCTATTACAAAAAATAAAGTGCTGACAGTTTTTCAGGCATACAGGAGAACATAAAGAAACAGAAGTCTAGAAATTCAGTCAAAAATACTTAACGCTGTAAAGCAGGATTTATATTGTATCTACTTCTTTTCGAAAAATTAACCTTAGCTGTTTTAGAGCTATACAAATAAAATGGATTAAGGGAACTTCCAAGAAGATTAAAAGTAGAAAATGATGGCTCTGAAAAATAGTAGGCCCATAACCCAGGGTTTGACGGATAGATAAAAATCCTCCTCTGCTAAACTGAAGCCACAGTGTAGAGTTAGAAAATCCAGGTTTAGTACTCTTTATGTCCTTAACTGTGTGACCTTGGTCAAGTCACAGACTCATGGGGAGAAGGGTCGGTTTGAACTCAATGATCTCTATAATCTTTTCCACTTCTAAAACTCTACAATAGAAACACTGGTAATGCAGTCAGCACAACTACATTGCATTGCTTAGAATCTAGGCCTAAAAGTTCTTAGTCCAGTGAAAGATTTTCCTGATATTTCACCTCAATTATGACAATTTACAAATCTTTCTTTGTCCCCAAATTAGGGTCCCTAGGGATAGATAGGTTTATAGAAGCATACAGCCATATTGTACCCTATCTTTTTAGATGGAATGAAGTAAGCAAATGTTTACAAGTGATCTTTCCCATTTAATTCTACCCTCATGAAGAAATGGTAAATCTCTGGATAGGAAGGCTAAAGGACTACATTGAACTTCTGACCACTTGCAAATAGGAATGCCCAAGAATGAAAAAAGGGATTTCTCTGAGTTTGAATAGGGCTAGCAATAAGTAGCTATTTGATACGGGGCACTTTTTTTCTTAATAGACTATAACATTTACCTGATATTTACAAAGGTGAAGCCAGGTTAAAACAAAACAGAAAGTTATCGATCCACATGCCCATGACTCCCAAATAGATTTGTTCTAGCTGCTGCTCTTCTCCTCATCTCCAGATGTTATTTTCCAAAGGCACCTCACAGTCCACACATCCAAAACCAAATTCACTGCTTCCCCTCTCCCTTCATTCCCAATCACAATGTCCTCACTATTCACCTGGTCACCCAAGTTGGTACCCTCAGCATCATTTCTGAGGCTTTCTTCTCACTCATTATATCTAATTGAATGCCATATATTCCTTTAAGACTCTCTCAAATAAAGACCCTCACATTTCTCCCCAAGGCCAGTGACTCAGCTCAGGCCCGTGTTACTTTGTATGTGGTTGCTCGTGATTTCTTTTTTAGTTAGCTGCTTACTCACTTTCTTTACCCATTTTCCTCTTTACCCACTGGGACAGTTTGAAATGTACTTGCATAAGTGAGAAAATAAAGATTAAAAAATCTTATAAAGCAATTTTCTTCATACCCTGACTGGAGTTCTTATTCATTTAAAGCTTTCACGGATGTTATTTCTACAGAACATCAAACATCAAGATGAGAAATGAAAATGTACTCAAATTTGGAACTTGCCACATATGGATGTTTGACATTCCTTAGACAATATGACAAATGAGTGGCTTACTTCTTACCTTTTATACT
>NW_027532936.1:250833-255189 GCF_008692635.1 Crocuta crocuta | reverse complement strand
GCAGTCAGCACAGAGCCCGACGCGGGGCTCGAACCCACGAGCCGTGAGATCATGACCTAAGTGAAAGTCGGACGCTTAACCGACTAAGCCACCCAGGCGCCCCTACTCTCTTCATTTTTAAGATGCACACAGAAATGTTTTAAAATCCCTTTTGACCTTTTTTTATGATGTTTATAGGTTTTTTTTTACATTGTTTATGTGAAATCTGGATNCCTAGATGTGGTATGTAAGTGATGAATCACTGAATTCTACTTCTGAAACCAATATTGCTCTGTATGCTAACCAAAATATAAAAAAATAAATATATATTTAAAGCTTAGTGTATTTAACCATTAGTTTCAATTATGAATGTGAACACACTTTCAGTTCCTTGAAATTGTGGGTAATTTATTTTATCAGAGTGAATGACCTTTTTACGATAATAATCCTAANATTAAACAGAATCCTAAAATTTATAGTAAACAGGTCCAGGTAATAGATAATCAGAGGGAGAGCACAGCCTTTTACTGAAATTGAACATTGAGTAATTAAAAGCAGGTCTTTGACACATAAGCATGGTATAATTTAGTTCATGTGAATGCTTGTAATTTAATGGGCTTTTTTTCTTTCCCAGTGTTAGTTCCTAATTATACAACCAAGTGACACTGAATATAATTTTGTAATGGAAATCACTGTATTTTTCATTTTTTTGTTAGATAATAACTAAAGGGAGGTGTTATGTTTTACTTTTTGTTTCTGCTCCACAAAGAAAAAAAATCATCAATTACACATGCCTTATGTGTGTCACTGCAGTCTTCTCTTTTCATGTGGTAAAAGTTACTTTATGAATATTGTCAAAAATAGAATGGTATCGGATGACACATCGAACTTAAGCCCCAAACACATTCCCGCCTTCATTTGACTTACTCTGGTATTTCTCTAACATCCCATATGTCATTGTGCTCTGCTCCCTCTAGAACTTCCTCTGGATTCCAGATATTCTCGACATTTTCATCACTGCTTTGAGGGACGACTGTGAAAAAAGGGAAGATAAAGCTGAAGCTGTTGTCTGTTTTCCCCCTCAAAATCGCTCCTGTTCTTCACATGCAGTTGGGATGGTCAAAGTCAAACATTTTCTATTTGTCACCGGTAGTTTATTTTTTGGTCAAAACAAGCTTAATTTGTAAAAACTTAACATTTTTGAATCAATGCATAAACAATACACTGTAAAATTATAATAATAACTGTGAAAATTTGGAAACGACATATAAGCAAAAAGAAAATAAAATAATCTGTAATCCAACTTCCCAGAGATAATCAATGAGAGCATTCTAATGTGTATCTTTCCAGTCTGTGTGTGTGTCTCCACACATGTATGCACGTATAGCATATATACTCAATATATGATATAACATTTTACATGAACATATAGAATATATATATATAAAGAGAAATACTAGGATCATATGTAAAATATTTATGTAAAAGAACAAATCAAACATACAATCAATCTGATTTGGGTAGAAATGTCTTATCTTGCATTGTGTATGACTATATAGAAGCTCTTTGATACCTTTTCTATGCCAGCATGACATAATTCTTTTTTTTATTATAGTTTATTGTCAAGTTGGTTTCCATATAACACCCAGTGCTCATCACAAGTGCCCTCATCCATGCCCATCACTCATTTTTCCCTCTCCCCCACTCCCTTCAGTTTGTTCTGTTTTTAAGAGAGCATGACATAATTCTTTAAAAATATTGTCAGTTAAAGAAATTGAAAACAGTGGATACAATGATCAGTTTTCAATCCAGTATTTTCTTCCTGCAGATGGGAGCCTCAAAGAGAATCTCTATCACTTGTCCTCTATGTAGGACTGAGCATGTACCTGGGTTTCTACCTGTCATCTTTAATTGTTTAAAATTAAATAAGGCATGCAAAAACCCAGCTTACATTTGCTCCAACTATTGGGGCAGCAAAGGCAGACCAACCTTAGGTGCAGAACATTACTTCGAGTTCCCCTTTTAAGCATCCCCAGAAATGCACTTGATTACCAGGTTTTCAATACTGCCACTCTTTTCAAATTATCTGCCTCTATCTAGCACTGGCTTTGTGAAGCCTAATTACAGATTTATATAAAATAAGTTACAAATGACTCATTGTTCTCAGAATTTAGAGGTTATTAGACATACACTATCAGAAATACTGGAAGCACAGAAATACATTGAAATTTGAACTAGTTTTCCAACATCTTTTTTATTTTTCTAATTTTTTGGTAACATTTATTTATTTTTGAGAGAGAGAGAGAAACAGTGTGAGCAGGGGAGGCACAGAGAGAGACAGAGACACAGAATCTGAGCTGTCAGCACAGAGACCAACATGGGCTCAAAGTCACAAATCACGAGATCATGACCTGAGCCGAAGTTGGACGCTCAACCGACGGAGCCACCAAGGCGCCCCCCAACATCTCTTGAACTAGGCAAATAGATTCTTCAGTATGTAGAGTCTAATAACTGAAATTTTAAAATCATTCCCATTTTTCCAGATAAAATCTTTTACAATCAGCTAAATTGATGAAGGAGCTTCTCTTCCTTTCCCTATCCACTCACTCTCTGGTAACTGTCATCATGAATTAGAGCCTTCTTTATTTTTAANATAACGCCTGGCACATAACAGGCTCTCAATAAATATTTGTTGAATGAATTAACAAATTCTGTGAAATTGACAGAATATAGCAGATATAGCAGGATAGAAAGTGAAGTAACTAAGCATCTTATAACTAGACCCTAAAGAATAAAAAAGTTATNTATTGTTAGTATCACACCCCCTATAATTTTGCTCCCAAAGACTATACTGATTATATTGATCTATATGCTTTGTTAAATAACTTACCTTTGAGTTCTTCTATGCTTGGTGGTCCAATATTCCCAGGACCCATGGCTCCATAAGCATATGAACAATTTGGCTGGGAGAGAAGAAAAAAAGTCCAGCATTCTGTAATTACTACTTGTGCAACTTACATGACCAATAATACTTGAAAGTTGATCAGCTTTCCATCTCAAATTTCATAGCACTTCTCATTTAATTATCGTTGTTATACAACAGAGAGACAGATGTCAAGCATTATTTAGAATGTATTTTCCTTGTCCTTTCAAAAAGTATTTAGTTTAATAGACCCTAAGCCAGAACTGATCTTTGATCAGACTAAATCCCCAATTCCAGCCCAGTGAATCATGTATCCCTGTGGATAGGGGGATAAGCCACATTCATCTCTTTGAAGGTCAGAACAAAGTATTAGTATAAAAGCATGGACAATTTGGGGTTTGGGCAGTATCTGGTCATAGTTAGGTGGAAGATGGAAAAGGATGGGAAAGTTTTATAGAAACGAAACCAAGCCACTAAATAGAGTCTTTAGATACCAAAGAACTCATTCAAAACTCCTGTTAACTGATTTTACTGCTTTTCCACCATGAGTATGAAACCCTTCCTCATCACACCACCTCATGACACTGAACTAAGGGATTTAAACAGCAACCCTCAATTAATAGCGTCAAATCCATGCTGAACCACTTCAGTCATCATACGAGTTGATTTTGCCATCCTTTGTGCAAGGAAACATACATCCACAGGGCTGCTCTTCTACTTACCAGTATAAGAACAATTTTCCTTTTTTCACTGAAGTATAATACTTATTACACCTTCAGTATAGCAGCAATCGCATCATTGGTCCTTCTCAGAGGTCTTTTGTTATCTCAAGAAAACCCCAGTATTTTACTGATTGTTTTCGCTGATGCCAGATTCCACAGCTGCAATTTACTTCATTGCTGGCAGTCAAAAAGATCTTATCTCCTTGGACCTTGGCAAACTACCATCTCTAGCTCTCTTCTCTCAGACCCCTGTCCCTATCTCCCAAGACTTCAGACATGTAGAAGAGTTATGATGTCCTATTTGGGCAAGAGGAATAGCGTCTGTCCTTGAAAGCCAGTGGCAAAGCTCACCTGTGTCTTTATTATGCTAAACTATTCCAACAGCTATAAATCAGAAATTAATCTGTAACATCTCAACGGTTTCTGAGACAGTAACCATTCCTTTCCAAAAGGAGCTTCAAAAGTGCTATGTCTGCGGTTAAAGTGTTACAGGCATTTTTATGCGAAAATCCCAAGACCGTATTCTGTACGGTTTTTTTTTTTCTTTTTAATCACTAAGGTCATATAAACTTGTGGTGCTTTTCTTAAGTTATTAATCACTAGAATACTAATAGTCAATCAGGGTAAAGCATTTCTTGGAACATGAGGGCCTCTTGTTTTGTTGAGCGACTCCTTCCACGGAAAATTAAAATCCATACAAATAAAAAACTGACAAAAACTGGTATGCCCTCA
>NW_027532936.1:249306-250819 GCF_008692635.1 Crocuta crocuta | reverse complement strand
ATCTCAGCCTTTACCATGGATCCACATCCAATTATGAGTAATTTGTCATTGCAATTCATGCCACTTTGCAATATGTAAGAGAGTTGGAACAACTTTGTTACGGTGTCTGTAGAGTGGTGAACCTTATTTCCCACAGGCCTTAACATCCCCTTTTGAGTTTCAAAAACAGTCCCTTCCTAATCTCCTAGATTCTTAACAATACATGGTGGGGACCATGTAAATAAACCAACTTGTATGCAACAGTTCTAATGCTCTTTTCAGAGAGAGTATTTTCAAAACCACATCACTCTTGTAATCATTCCACAGTTCCCAAGATTCATACATGTTAACAAAATGAAAAACCGTTTTTCTCCTGGAAAATTTAATAGTTCATTAGAAACATTAATTATTCTCCCACTGTTCTGATACTCCAATTCTATATCCTCTAATGATATCTGTGCGGTGGTGTCTGAATGACCAATTACCTCAAAATTGCTTATAACCCAGATATACAGAATCATACATTATTACAGTAATTTTCCCCTATGAATTGTACAATTTGGTAAAATGATCCTAGTGTCTCTATTCTCATAATCACTCCTCGTTCTCCTAGAATCACCTCTAGATGCAAATAAACATCCCCATACGTAAATGCCAAAGAGAACAGGCTTTGTAACCAGGGTGAATCTTTATCTCTGAATCTGTTCCAGTTACAAGTTCCACTTGCCTTTATTCGAGATTGCTGTTTCTCAGGTATTTAACATAATTTCTGTATACGACATAACCCTACCCTGGCCCTTCACAGGATGTATCATCATTCTATTTCAGTTTCAGGTAGCAAAAATGAACTTGCCTTTCTAGCTTCACTGATACATTGCTCCTAAATTTTTCTCCAGTGTCCTACTTGTTGTATATATTCAATGCTGTTATTATTGTCCCGATTTTTGTTTGGCCCCTACTAACTACTGCCTGACCAACACTTCTTGGTTTCTAACCCCGGCAGTTGATTAGTTACCATCTACACAAGTTGATTCAGTTACCATCTACACATTTTATTTCCATTGCATGTCTTAGTCTTTATTTGATTCTGCACATTCCCCCTAACGCTTCCCAAATGGTGGAAGCCCAAGCCAGTGTTTATCTGAGCCACCGATTTGCTTCCTATTCAGATTACATTTGTTTTTCCACACAATAGAAGAAAAGAATTTGGGGAGGAGCAAATTGATACGGGTGTGCTCGCTGAAACTGGGTTGTTCGTGGCAAACTGGTCATCACAACAACTTCACTAAAATAATTTAAAGTGGATTGATATATTCTGCTATAGTGTGAGATTTCTGTCCCCAATATTGTTTGCCTTCACAAAATAGGCAGTCTGACAGCCAAGGTTTGCTCATACCTAAGGAGTAGGAGAATGGAGAGCAGGGGTTACATAAGTGTTTTGATTATTCTGGGAATACCTCCAGTGACTGTGGAGTGGCTGGTCAGTTTCTGGAACTCTCCTTCCCCAAAATGAAGCCCATCATGCTGCTGTAAG
>NW_027532936.1:248647-249298 GCF_008692635.1 Crocuta crocuta | reverse complement strand
GGTTACCTGTCCTGATCCCAAATACTATCCAAAAAATTAGATTCCATAGTTCTATCTGAACATGTATCACACAAGTCAATTTTAGTAGGCTAAAGCTAGTTTGTCCCATTATTTGGCCCAAATTATTTTCTGTTGTGTTTTAATGTGTAGAAAAATTTTTTAAAATCAAGGGAAGTGGATTATGGGGGGGGCTAATTAATAGCGTCTAGTGGAAATTATTTGTTTTATAGACATACTGTCTAGGCTTAAAAATCCTAGCTACCACTCTTTGCAATGGTTGTCAAGCATTCTTCAGCCATAAATATAAATGACAAACATTTTGAAATGTGGTTATTGCTACCATAGTTACAGAACTATTTTCCTATTCACTGTTCAGGTAGTTTAGAAAAAAATATAATTATGTTTGCTAGAAATGTACTAGAGGTTTATACTCTCATGCATAATCAGTCCTGCAGCCTCCTGTGAATGTATCAGATGACACAGCCTTGCTCCCATAGTAAAGGTTGGAACGAGTTGTTCAAATATAGCTTAACAACTTAGCATGAACAGAACTGATTCATCTGTAAGTATACAACCACCTGTCCAGCTTCAGAGTCATCCTCTTCTTCAGGATAAAGTAGCTTAGAGAGAGCCTGCAGGGCTGAAACTGAA
>NW_027532936.1:244676-248272 GCF_008692635.1 Crocuta crocuta | reverse complement strand
GCTGAAAAAGAAGAAATGGTTTCAATTTCCATGTTTTCAGATTCCATGTTTTCAGTTTCCATACTTTCGGCTTCTGTATTTTCAGACTCCATATTTTCAGGTTCCATATTCTGAGGAAGAAGATAATCAGAGAGAGAGATTTTGGTTTTCTATTTCATTGAAGACATGAAGATTAAATTTTTAATCAACCTTTGATGATGCCTACAATTATACTGCCATTTAAGAATTCTAGCGGGTTGGTTCATTGACTTTAGTGAAAAGTTCACACAAAATAAATGAACTGTTTTTATGATTATAATAGTGATACTATATATGTCTGTCATGGAAATTTGAGGAAATAATATATCAAAAGCATAAATAGGAAAATCCCAACTACCTACCATCCTACCAACCATCAGTCTTTTAAATAATCCTTACAGTTACATTTGGGATAGGAATTCAGGGTCTTTAAAAATCTTGAAAGTGTCACTGACTTTAATGAATAACCTGAATAAAGACTATTGTTAATGATTTGGGCAGAAGTATAATAGGAATCTTTTCTACACCTCTGCTAATATTTTTAAACATTAGTTTATAAAATCAATTCACTGGAAACACTTCTTTAGTGCTATTACTAAATGATCCACTAAAATTTCTGCATTGTACCTAGAACAGTAATAGAGAGGGATTTTCAAATGTGTGCTGGTACAATCACCTGTCAAAATCAATCTGCATGCAGATGGTGTTTTACAAACCTTCTGTTTTATGTTTTACTATTATTTTGACTTTCTTTTTTAAACGGAAAACTGATCTAAATGCTTATTGGAGATATCAAGGGTATGAAAGAAATGTTAAACTGACTGTACATCTAGCATAGGGGCAATATAGCATAGTGGTTAAGAGTAAGGTCTCCAGCATCATGCCGCCTAGATTTGTATCATTTACTTCCCAGCTCTGTGACACTGGCATGTCATTTAACCTCTATATACCCCATTTTTCCTTATCTATAAAACAGGAATAATAATAGTGCTACCTCATAAGGTTGTTACAAGGATTACATAGCTTAATACATGTAAAAGAGCTTAGAACAGTGCCTGGTACATAGTAAGCACTCAACATATGTGAGCTATTATTGGTCCTTTAAAGATTTAATTTTCCTGAGCATGAATATCGCTTCTAATAATGATGTCAAATAAGTTAATGATAAAACTCATTACATTGGAAGCTCATTAAATTGAAAAAGGTAAAATAAGTGGAGAGAAAGCAATCTTCTTTCACAGTATGGTCTGGTAGTCTGCTATGGAAATGAATAATTGACACATATTAAATTAAACAAAGAGGCTCCTGTTTATATTTCAAAAGTTCTAGTTGATTATGTGTTCATTAAATATTTACTGAACACTAAAAGCAAAAAAGTTTATTGACACATTTTCTACGTTTGACAGGAAAAGGGGAAATGGATCCAGATATTAGATGCAATGATATGAACAATATTTTGAGTTGAGATTGCACAATGAGATTAAAAAAAAAAACAAATATAACAGAAACTTTTATTATTCCACTCTTACCTTACAAACTTCTTGTGATGGCCTTATTATGCAGTGTAGGTGAAACAGTTTGCTAAAATATGAAAAGCTGTATAAAATTATTACTGTTTGGCACATGGTGCCAGCACACACAGATACTTGATGATGATGCTTGTAAGAGCTCAATGGTGGGCTGGCGAAAGGGAAATAAACTGAACCAGCCAAGCTAACACAGAAGAAGGATATTCAGAAGTCCAAAATATAGTGTCTGAGGTAGCAATCAGAACTGCTATTCATAGATTTTCATCTGTTTGGCAGGGACATGGCAGCAGGAGTTTGGGGTGGGGAAATGGGCAGTATTTCAAGTCAGAAAAGTTGAACAGCATGGTTAGAGGAAGGTCTATATAGGTGAAGCAGAACGCTGGTCCACAGGTGGGGATACAGGAGGCAGGATCTGGTTCTTGAGGGTTATTGGAGAGTTGGCAGCTAGGAATAAAGGTTCAGAATAGGGCAGAGCTCATCGTCACAGCTGGAAAAGAGAACCAGGCATTTGAATCCAAGGCTTTCTCCTGTCACTCTGTGAAGCTACATTATAAGCAAGGCTGTCTGTCATTCAGTGGGGATGGTGGATACTGGATTTAGAGAGAGCAGATTTATTTTAAATCCCTACCAGGTGGGAAGAAGCTCTGGCCTGGTTCTCATCTGGTGACAGGCAGGGCAGTGCGGGCAGTGGGAAGCCATACCTTTAAGCCAAGAGTCTTGAAAGCTGGAGCTGGCATATAGTCAGTAGGTTATGAATACTGAATGAAGCATGATTAAATTCTTACGAATATTGTATTTCAAAGTAGTCACCTTGGAAGGTTATACACTGATGTAAATTCTGCTATCGGTGCTCAAAATATTTTGGGATTGCCTTCATATGTATTACCAAAAAAAAAAAATAGGTATCTTTATGGTATCACTCAGTTGATTCTATAACAGATTTGTCTCCAAGTGATTTCTAGATGTATCTAGATATCACATCTACTTTCAAAGTATGAAGATTTGGTACTTTGAGGAGATTCAAAAGAATATGCTACAGTCCTCAAGGTGATTCTGAAAGAGCATTTTCAAAAGTAATTTGAGCAATAGCAACAGCAAATGGATAGACTCCCAATGTGACTGTTTTAAAGGGGATGCCACTTCTTGGGATGAATGTTGGAGTATATAACAAATCATTCATCGTATTTGATAGTAACGCTCTATCCCGAAGCACATTAAGAATTAGACTTCTTAAATTCCAAATTATGCTGTCATAAAATGGCATAGATCTAAGTAGCTAAATTGGAGGAGAGACCGCATAATGAAATTGGTGGTTAAGCAAAAATAATTTTTACCATAACAACTTGTAATAATAACCTGAAAACACGAAATAATAAATCAAGACAAGTTTGTTGATATTATATTTTGAGAAGTAAAGGAATCACCAGTACTTTGTGAATAACTAACTAAATAGTTTAAAGTATCAAAAGAGAAAAACAATGATATGAATTTTTGGAAAAAATATTCTAAATTCAATGGAAAAGAAGATTTCACTAGGTCTTTTAGAAGTTTAACAAATTAAGAATAATTAATTAAACTAATAAAAACATTAAAGTTTGACAGAGACAGATCACATTGGAAAAACTAAATCAAGATGTCTTTTTACAAACTGTGCAGTGTTATTTATTTGTAGGGCTATCTTTTACTTGTAAATTTGACATATGATAGGTTTATGTTAAGCCTGGCAACCAAGGTCCTTTAGACTACTGCACCCATCTAATTTTCTGCCCCTCCCTGTTTATTCTCCTACATGCAATGTATTCTGTTAATAACTGTACTACTTATTAAACATACCTTATAATTTCCTGCTTTTGTACCTGAGAATGTATTTTTCCTTTAGCCTAGGGTACTCTTTGTAGTGTAGCGATTAAAAAAAAAAAAAAAAGATTCCAGAACCACACTGCCTGAATCTGGCATTGCCCCTTAAGTAGGCCACGAATACATTTAAGTTAAATGTAAGCAGTAGTTTCATTAAAAACAAAATATATTGCTAAATCATTTTGAGATTTG
>NW_027532936.1:243864-244659 GCF_008692635.1 Crocuta crocuta | reverse complement strand
TATTAGAAAATGAAAATTCTAGGCCCTCTGTTTTTATTTCTCTCACTTTCTGTTGCTAGGCTGATTCCAATGGCAGCATCTTCTGGACAGAGCCTATGATTTTCCCACATCAACTTGAGCCCTTAGGGCCTTACTAAGGAAAGGTGTGATTGGAGGAATCTCTCTTGGTAGTAGCCACAAGAGCTAAAGAGACAGACACTTCAGAAACAACTCATTACCAAAACACAGAAACCAGTTAGGGACTAAACACACTTAACCAGGATAACACCAGACTCATGGCACTGAAGCAATATCAGCAACCTGAGATTAAGTCAGACTCTCTTTGTGACGGCTGGGGTCATGTCTTCTACTTAATTTCCCTCCATCCACAGTGTCAACAGGGATGGCTCTTTCACTTGAACTAATTGTAGAAAAATCCAGGTTAAATTAGTGAAAACTCTGAATTACGGACAATTCAAAAGGAAATATTTTATTAATTCAAGTATATAAAGTAAATAAAACCAGGGTAATAAAGAATCACCGAGTAGTATCTTTCGGGAACTTGTTTAACAGGTAAACACATATCCCTATGTAAAGCACTGTTGATAACTGAATGATTTCAAAATATTCAAAAGCCATTTACTCTCTTAAAAAACACAAAACAAAGCAAAAATCCATTTACTCTCTTACATAATTTGGCATTTCTTCTATAACTCTATTTACATAATTTTTATTTAGCAACTCTTCTCTTAAATTCTTCTGAAAACACAAAAGTAAACATCATCTCTGCCTATTTCTGAATTAAATTAGAATATA
>NW_027532936.1:242200-243859 GCF_008692635.1 Crocuta crocuta | reverse complement strand
CACTAGTGATTTCCTGCTTATTAAAAATAATCCATTTTTGACCTTGTCTTTACAATACCAAGAATGATTTCCTTTTGTAGGTCCCAAACTTTCACTGCTATAAAATGTACCAAGTCATAAGTAACTATGAGGACTTAACAGAGTTTTCTTTTTTACAAATTTAAAATATATTTAATAGAAGATGACTTTTGAAAGTACCTGGAATATTTTATAAATGAGACTCTTTTGATTCAATACTTTATTATCTTAGGCAAACTTAATACACTTGTCAATATTTTTTTTCTCTCACACTCCACCTTTATCTAAAAAGGAGACAGCAAATTTCCCTCCAGTACTTAGACATTTTCTCCCTAACTCAACAGGCCTGTTTTCTTAATTTCTTTGGGAATTAGTCTCTGTTCTGAATCTTTGTCACAACAGGAAGGTCTTAGGAGAAATGAACCCTCCTCTCTAGTCAAACTTCTGTTCTCTCCCCTTACTTAGATTTTAGTTTTTGACACGGTTTTTTACTTTGTGATAGGTATGGTCCAACGATATATAATACTTACGCTCCCAATCAGCCCTTAGTGAGTAGCTGGTTTGCCAAGTACAGGTAGTCTTTACACACCACGCTCTAGCCCACTTAAGTGCTCTNTTGGAACCCTCCGGCCAGTATTCACCGTCACAGACAGGCCATTGTCTGCGTAGCAAGCTCACGGGCCATTTTTTTCCCCCCGTTTGAGCAGCGTTGTACCCCCTAAAAACATATACCCTAACCGTGGCACTCTGGATAAATCGTGTCTGTACATGTAAAACAGAAAAAAGAGTAGCTGCTCCAACTTGGAGCACCCAGACCTACCTACAAAGACACAGTTTTCACTCTCAAATTAGTGTTACAACCATAAGTGTGTGTGAGTTGACATAGGCATTGGAAAGCCTTCACCTGCTCATTTTGGCTTTCAGAGGGTCGAACAGCATCCATTCCCTGTATGGTAAACCGGCCCCATCTCTCATTCACATCTATATCGAGGTGTTTAAAGCCGCCTCTGGCTTCTAATATGTAGTACAGGGGAATTTAGGGGAAAGGTCTGTTCTATTAGCAACCTGTGGCTTTTCTGGGTATCTGTCAGGGTGGTAAGTACTCCAGAGCTCTCCCCAGTTTCTCTAATAGGGCATTTGAGGACCCTTTCTTTCCCTTTCTTAAGGTTCGGGTTTCCTCACCTGGGTCAGTTTTCGGGCTNAGTAGGCCCAGGTCCGCCTCTCCGGCGCTAGACAGTTTCGGAGGCCCTTCTCGTTTACTTTGGAAGCCCCGACGGCGAGCGGCGGCGGAAGCCACCAAGGTAAGTTTGCGGGGTTTTCGTTTGTCCCAGTCATCAGCAGGCTCGATCGTCATTACACTTTTCCCCACACGTGAATTCTAAACCGGACGACTCCTCCCGCGGCTCTGAGGCAGCGGGAGTGGATGCATAGGCTCGGTGGCCCAGGGGGTTGAGAAGGTTTTGCTGCAGCTCTCCACGCGCTCCCCACGCCCCCTCCCCACTCGGGGACAGAAACGCAGGTTCTGGTTCAGTTCGGTCTCAGCCCGCGCGCGCGCGTGTGCACGTACACTCGAGGGAGCGCAGGTAAGGTGGTACCGCGCTTTTCCTTACCTCGGCTTGTGTGCTGTGTGGGGAGGGGGCG
>NW_027532936.1:240425-240845 GCF_008692635.1 Crocuta crocuta | reverse complement strand
ACGTGTGTGCGTGCTGAGGTGGTGTGTTTTGTGTGTAAGGTGGGATCGCGCTTCTTTTCCTTTGCTGTGGGCACGCCTTCTGGACCTGAACCCCTGGGGTGAGCATCCCTATGCCTTGCTCCCGCTCCCCGTAACACAGGGGACCTCGTCCCCTGCTTTCTCCAGCCTTGGAGTGGAGAATCGCAGGCGCGCCGCCCGCTTGCCACTGCTTGGCAATCTGAGCGTCTTCACTTCACCGTAGAGGTGCGGTTGTGACCCTAGTTTCCCGTGGATTCCATGGTTTGGTTTTAAACAAAAGGCAAAAGGGGGGGGGATGGCTTAATAAACATTCGGAGTGTTCGGAACTGATTAGTTGTGTTCGGTAGTGGGGCCCCTAATACATTATTTGAGTGTTGTAAGCAAGGAGCTATAAGATGGCTT
>NW_027532936.1:238423-240170 GCF_008692635.1 Crocuta crocuta | reverse complement strand
TGGCTTTTTGGCCAAGTTAATTATACCAAATATCCCTTATGACTATAGATGATTAGAGTTTAAGTGTCTTAAATTTTGTTATTTCTCTAGATAGATAACTTGTGGAGCGTAGCTATATGCTATGCAGTCTCTTGATTGCTTTTTTACTATTTTGCCTCATTGTGCATTATTCTAGGTCGGTAATGCCTGGTTAGTACTTTTCAGACCTTTTTGCTGTGACTCACAGAAAATTTATATTGTGGCCCAGTATATACATACACAATTTATCATTACAACCATTTCACAAAAACAATACTTACTACATGCAATTTACTCTGATAGTCTCCATTATGTACTTTTAAAAAATGTAGACTACAAGCCAGTAATAAATTCTCACAGTTTGAAAACAGGGACTTCGATCTTCGGTTTTCAAACTTGTGTGTGTGTAAGAATTACACAGGATGTTTGTCACTGTTGGGGCAGAAGAAAATTTTTCTCTGCCCATCAAAATTCTGCTGGCTGGACTAAGAATTAAATTGACATGAGACCGATTAACAGGAGAAAATCAAATTTAATTTCGTACATAAGGGAAATCTACAGACATGAAATTCCAGACAGGCAAAATGAGTTATATTATGTCATCTCCTGAACTAAGGAGAAAAGGGGGATAAGGGTCTGGGACTTCAAAGGGAAGGAATGCAACTCGCAGGAAGATGAAAAAGAGTAAATGTTTGGTAAACAGATGTTTGTTGGGCCATTCAGAAACAGTAGGACTTAGAAAGGACTTTAATCAAACAGGCTTTGCTTGGTTCCTTCCTGTCTACTATACCTAGTTCTTGTTATAATGTAGTTATCTGTTGTAATAGCTCTCTTTGTGGAGCAGGTCCTTCATCTAAAATCTTTTAGGCAGCTGTTGCTGAGGAGCATGGGGCGGGGGGGTCATCTTCTTCCTGAGTCTTTGGGCTTTTGTTTTTAGATCAGCATAATCTGCATACCAGAGTGGCCCGTCTTAGGGCCGCCTGTCCTTGGCCCCTAAATTGCAAATGCAGATTTCCCTGGCTCCAGGAACTGGTTCTGTGTCTGTGGTAGGGGAAGGTGGTTCACATAACAGTTTTGAAGTGCCTGGTACAGTGCCAGATGCACAAGAATTCAATAAATCATAGTTTACTTCTTGTGAACCAAAGGCTATTTATCTTTGGGGATTTAATCGCCTCTTCAAGGTTTGGCCTGCCCCAGGCAAGGTGGAATCCAGTGTTAAGCCCTGTTTTCCGCAGGGTTGAAGAAGTAGGAAAGTAGGGGATGAACCCTAGATCTGAGATGAATCTGTGAGTACTTGGCTTCCATGGAGAATTTTGTAAATACAGAAACTTAGGGATAGAAGAGCACAAACATTAGAGCATTTCCGTGATTAGCCCAGGATCATATTGTAAGTAAGTGGATCTCAGAGATAAACTCACTTGATGAAGTCTAATATTCTTGATAGCAGGTCAGATCTAGAGGCAGAAGTTGAAACAAGAAGGAAGCTTCTCTGACTTGCAGAGGCAACAGAATTTCTGACTTTTGACTGCTGACTTGGTTTTAATGAAATGAAACTTGAGAGATCTAAAAAATAAAAAATACACCTGAAAGTTTTTGTGGGGTATAGCTATGGAAAAGGGATTTAGTTTAGCACATTTCTCTTGTAGTATATATAACTGTTTTAAAACACTAACTAGTTAAGTAATTAAGCTAGCGTTAAAAGAAATTAAAGGTGAAAAATCTCCCTCAA
>NW_027532936.1:236797-236984 GCF_008692635.1 Crocuta crocuta | reverse complement strand
GAAATATAACTATTTCTATTCCTTTCCTAGTTTATTCATATGTACCCATATTTTTAAATAATTTTAATCCTTGCTTATATACGTTTTGTTCCTTTTATTTAATATTATTCTGGGAATTTTTTCTATGTGGTTGATAGTTTTCAAATTTTTATTACTAATAGCATCCTAATGTTCCATAGAGTGAGAC
>NW_027532936.1:232635-236777 GCF_008692635.1 Crocuta crocuta | reverse complement strand
AGTAATTTCACTCTATAATTATTTCCAGTAATATAAAATTATTTCCAATAAAAATATAAAATTCCAGTAATTTCACTGTAAAATTTGGGTTATTTAAAATCATTTATATAACTTTTACCTTACATGAAACTCAAGGGGAATCTTAACAGGAAGGGTAGGCATCTGGACCTGAGATGTTAGTGTTTGCCACCACGACCCCGTCCCCACTTAGATGTATGAATTTACCCATCTAGGTTTTTGTCACTGGAGCAGCAGTGATCAACCATGGTATCTATTATACATATGAATTAGATGGAATGTATTTTTTAAGTAATGAGTATAGACATTTTCAAAATGATTTGCTTTAAAAGATAGATGAATCCTAGCAGATTCAGGCAGATTCAAGTGCCATAATAACACTCATGCTGATTAGCTTTCTTTATGAATATCTTTTCCAAAGATTATATGAGTGCATCTTCATTTGTAATTAAATTTTTTATAAAGGGGCCAATTAAGTTGACTGGGAGAATAAAAGCTATAATTGGCCTTTATTAATACATCTCCCTTTTCAAAGCACACATATTGTCTTATTTTCTGTCATTCTAAAACATTAACTAGTCCCTCTTTTTAAAATGAGAAAGTACTTTGAACAAAAAGCACAGAGGCTATACTACACCATCATCCATGTACCTACCAAAGATTTAACAGTTGTTAACATTTTGCCATATTCTCTTAGGTATTGTTTTTTAAAGAACTAAAATATTATAGCTAATTTTTTGTACCCCTTCCTAGTCTCCTTTCCTTCCCATCCATTCTGAAGTTGTATATTTTCCGAATCTGTATTTTTTTAATTTATTTTTTAACACTCAGTTTTGAGAAACAGAGACAGTGCATGACTTGGGGACGTGGAGAGAGAGAGGGAGACAGAATCTGAAGCAGGCTCCAGGTTCTGAGCTGATAGCACAGAGCCCGACCTGGGCCTGGACTCACGACCATGAGATCAATGACCCAAGCTAAAGTCAGAGCCACCCAGGCCCCCTCCCAATCTATATTTTTTAATGCACTCACATGTAGATGGCCATAAGTGATTTGTAATATGTTTTTTGTATGTCCTTTAACATTTACAGAAGTGATGTACCGTACTTAATTCTTCTGTGACTTTTTGGGGTCACCATTGTTTTTGGGATTTTTACAAATTGCTAAATATAGATAAAGTTAGCTATCTTTTATTGCTGTATTCTATCTTATAATATGCCTCTTTAAAAAATCTGCATTCTATTGTTGCTGGGCATTTAGGTTGTTTCAAGTATAAAATATTCATGTAAATCATATAAATACTGTATGGTTCTGGTAATATGAAGTTCCTAGATTAGGCAAATTCATAGAGACAGAGAGTAAAATAGAGATTACCAGGGGCTGGGGGAGTGGGAAACAGGGCGTTGCTGTTCAGTCCCAGTATAGAGTTTGACTTTGAAAAAGCTTTGTAAGTGGATAGTGTTGACAGTTAAACAATATTGTGAACATACTTAATGCTGCCGAATTGTGTGCTTAAAATGGTTAAAATGGTAAATTTTACATTATATGTATTTTATTTACCACAATCAAAAATGACAAACATAAGAATTATGCTTATTTTTCAAAGGCACGTACTTGATTGGCGTTTTTGTGGAGTGAAGCACTGAGAAAAGTGAGATTAACTTTTAAGAATAAATTTAAATTACATTAGCCAAATCTATTTTTCTTTGTAAAATGATGGTTTTTGAGATTTTTAAATGACTGCTGTTATTTGCATGCTTGTATAAGGTATTTTTTTAATTTTCAAAATTTTTTTTTCATGTTTATTTTTGAGGGAGAGAGAGTGCATGCTAGTAGGGGAGGAGCAGAGGGAGAGAGAGAATCCTGAACAGGCTCTGCATCTGCATGCAGAGCCCTGATGCTGGGAACCATCTCTGGAACCATGAGATCATGACCTGAGCGGAAATCAAGAGTGGGGTGCTTAACCTACTGAACCACCCAGGTGCTCTGCTTTTTTTTTTTTTAAGTTCTGTAGGGGCACCTGGATGGCTCAGTTTGTTAAGGGTCTGACTCTTGATTTTGGCTCAGGTCATGATCACACAGTTGGTGGGATCGAGCCCTGTATTGGGTTCTGTGCTGACAGGGAAGANCAGGGGAGGGTCAGAGAGAGAGGGAGTCACAGACTGAAACAGGCTCCAGGCCCTGAGCTGGCAGTCAGCACAGAGCCCGACGCGGGGCCCGAACCCACGAACCGCGAGATCATGACCCAAGCGAAAGTCGGACACCCAACCGACCAAGCCACCCAGGCAACCCCCAGGTGCCCTGCTTTTATAAGGCTTTTATGCATTACTGTGCTTCAGAAGTCTCTGGGGGTAGGGAGTGGTTTATTTGTTTTTTGCTCTACTTCTTCATTGTTTTGGGGAAGATTCTTCTAAAAGTGGATGTGCCTTTGAGGCTTTTTTTATTTTTTTGCATTTGAATGCCATTCCTCCTTTCTTTCTTTGACTAGTTCTCTTTTCTCTTTCTCCTCCCTCCTCCCCACAACCTTGTTCTTCCCCCGTCTCCCAACCCCACTCAGTGCTCTGCCTTCTTGGGTNCGGCCCACCCTCCCTTTTGGTCCTACCCTTGGTCTTCCCTTTTCCAATTTTGCAACTGCTCTAGGCATTTACTGAGAATGAAACCTGTGTGATGGCAATTTACAGTCCTCCACAATGTCACACTTTTAATATTTGGAAAATTGGTCTTAATTTGGGGATTTGAAAAAAAACCAACCTTTTCTAAAAGCTCTTAAAATAAGATTCTGACATAGCTTTGACATGTTATTGGATGNATTTATGTTTGCTCTCTGGGCCAGCTCTGATTTGCCGATCCCTCACTGACATTGAGGAGAACCCCAGCATTACCTATTAGAAAGCTTTCATATAGCACTTTATATTAAATTAAATCAGACAAGTTAATATTTTGGAAGGTCCTTTATAAACATATTGTTAAAAAATGTTTTGGCAGGGTGCCTGGGTGGCTCAGTCAGTTAAGGGTCCGACTCTTGATTTAGCTGGGATCATGAGGTTCTGTGCTGACAGTGTGGAGCTTGCTTGAGATCCTCTCTCTCCCTCTCTCTCTGCCCCACCCCTCCTCGCTCACTCTCTCTCTCTCAAAAATAAATAAATAAATGAAACATTTAAAAATTAAAAAAAAATTTTGGTTACTCATTTAACAGAACTGCCTGAATTGAAAAGGTGAGGAGACTGAGGCTCCAGTGCTTTTAAGTAACTAGCACAGCCTGATGGGCACTCACTGTACTCACTGCATGATTTTCTTTCTATCCAGTTGTTGAGATAATTCAGTAAGCCCCATTTAGATTGGACTGCCAGGCAAGGAGCATCCGCTCATTTCTAAGAACCTTTTCAGTGAGCTCTGATGATTTCTTTGGGCCCTGTGGTTTTTTTGCAGAAATCTTTTACCATCCAGTATTTCTTTCTTTGAACATTGTGCTTACATTAAGGCATCCAAGATAAGAAGAAGAAAAAAAAAGCAGGGCTCAACATAAAAGAACTGTAGTTCTGTCAACTTTCAGCTCCTATAGTCAGGCAGTGTGGATGAAGAGAAATAGAGATTGGCTTGAGGAACCCATCAATGACAGAGACAGATATCCCCACTCAGAGCCATGTATAGGGAGTACAGACTTGTTTTCCATTTTTAAATAAAGCAGTGATATATACATAGGGAAGCTGAAGTGTGCTAAGGCCCTATTTGTTAAAAAGGATCGGGAATACTGATTAATTTCAGACTGATTTAGAAGAAACATGAATTTGAGTCTGTATGTTAAAAGAAAGAATACAAGAAAAGAAACACATACAGGGGTGCCTTGGTGGCTCAGTTGGATAAATGTCTGAATTTGGCTCAGGTCATGATGTCACAGTTCATGGGTTCGAGCCCAGTGTCCAGCTCTGTGCTGACAGCTCAGAGCCTGAAGCCTGCTTCAGATACTGTGTCTCCCTCTCTCTCTGCTCCTCCCCAGCTCACACTGTCTCTCTCTCTCCCCAAAATAAATTAAAACATTAAAAAAAGAAGCACATACAAATTAATAGAATATACAACTTCCAAGCATGGGAAAAATAAAAGGAATAAAGAAAATTCCACCAATCTAA
>NW_027532936.1:228499-232378 GCF_008692635.1 Crocuta crocuta | reverse complement strand
ACATTTTATGTATGTATATTATAGCAAATAAAAAACAAAATAATATGGAAGAAATAAGTTTGAGTAGTTACAATAAATGCAAATAAATTAAGCTCACTCATTAAGAGACTCTTAGATTGGATTTAAAAGTTTTCAGCTTTGCTATTTACAAAAACCATACTTAAAATGTCTCAGAAAGGTTGAAAACAAAGGAATGGAAAAAGATACACCAGGCAGATACCAACAAATGAAAAATTGTGAGGCAACATTAATGTCAGACAAAATATTTTTAAGGCAATTTAGTAATAGACACTTCACACTGATGAAAGGAAGAAAAGGTTCCAAGAGACTATCAGCCATGAACCTATGCCCATAACAATGTAGTCTTGAAATATATAAAACAAAAAGCAATGGATTATAAGGAGAAATTGACAATCTCTAACAATAAAGGGAGATTTTTTTAAACACCTTTGTCAGAAAATGGTTAAGGAAAATAGATTGAAAAATGGAAAAGTGTACAAATATGAAAGATTTAAGATCTAAATGAGATGGAAGGGAGAGAATATTTAATGCCAAATTCTTGGTGACAAAAAAATGCATTTTTAGTTCAAATGTGACTTTTGTTTCATTCCTCAAATTTCTAAGCTAGGAAAAATTCAAAGATAGATGCTACATTTAACAGGGAGATTCTTAAATTACTTCCAAAAGACTAGAAAGTCCACAAATGTAAGGGAACAGGAACAAACATTCCACCTTTTGATAACTACCAGAAAAAACTGCTTTGGTCTGCAGTGTGACATTGATAACAATACCTAAATCTGAAAGTGTTGATTTCTATTGCAGTCTCAAAACCATCATTTGAAAACAATGAAATTTTCTGTCAACATTTATAATATTATCATGTAATTACATATCATAAATATATAATATATGTATCTATATATCATGTAACAGTAATATATTTTTATAATATAGTTTATAATACCATAGCACTTAAAACCCTACGAGAGTGGTACCCTTGGGAATGTAAGAGTAGATACAGAAAAAAACTCTAATAGGCCTCTCTTTCTGTGCCTTCTAGGACTGAATTATTACATTTGAAATTACCATTTGGGGCTTACATTTAAAAAGTTTTAAAACGTATATAACACTTAAGAATAAGCAAGGCAAGGGCACCCGGATGTCTCAGTCGGTTGAATGTCTGACCCTTAATTTCAGCTCAGGTCATGATCTCATGGTTTGTGAGATGGAGTCCTGTGTCTGGCTCTGCGCTGAGCATGGAGCCTGCTTGGGATTCTCTGTCTGTCTCTCTCTCCCTCTCTCTCTGTCTCTGTGTCTCTCTCTGCCCCTCTCCTGCTCGCACATGCATGCTCTCTCTCTCAAAATAAAGAAATAAAACATTACCAAAAAATCAGCATGTCATAACAAACACATTCAGATAAATACTGTCCTCCAGAATTACCTGTGAGTAGGTTGACACTAATACTACTCAAGATAACCATATTTTGTCAATTTTAAGAGGTACAGTTTTTTATATTTTAACATCTCTGAAATTGAAATGAGTCTTACTCAACAGTTGACAGTGTTTTACAATCCCCTTCGGCCAGGTGGCAGTTGTGACGTTATAGTTGTTCCTGTATGCACATGTAATATCAAAATATCTAGGATCAAAACTTGCATAATAGGTGGCTTGAGTGAAAACCCTGAGTCAACAGGGCGTCTCTTTAACTCCTAGAAACCATTGGTTGTAGGGAGAGAATGGTGGAGATGGTTAACCAGCTCTAGTTACTGATTATGCTGAAATGAGAGACAAAAGGATGCTAGTTTACACATTTGCAAAGCTGACTTGAAAGCATATAGCTAAATGGCTTTTAATTCCCTTAATGAGTTCTTTTGCTGTATTTAATCTTACATCCCAAGGGTACCACTCTCCTGAGGTTTTAAGTGTTATGTTACTGTAAGCTGTATTATAGTCACATATTATTAGAGATCGTATAATATATGGTTATATATTATGTATTTATCATGTGAAGGTATATGATATATTTATCATGTAAAGCTATATGATAATATAATAAATGTTGGCCTCAAAACTCATTGCTGTTCACCATGGTTTTGATACTGCATCAACAGTGCTCCTGGTGGCACAGATGACATCAAAAAATTTGAGTTGAAAATTGGATTCTGAATAGTTTTTTCCTAAGCTATGCATGTTTGATTAAAATCTGTCTGCATTGAAAAGAGCTCTTTCCAAAAGTATAAAAAAACTTTGATAAGAAGGAATTGTGACAGGCTGGTCTTTTTTTTTCTTNAATGGGAATCTTAACTTTGATGAAATATTTCTTGAAACTGATTTCTTAGAATTGCCTTTCAGAGCTATTGTTTAAAAACTGATCTTTAGACACATCCCGTTTTATAAATCTTGACTTGGATAGAATTATAAGTACACAGTGATTTTTCCCTTAACATTTTAAAGATATTCCATCATCTTCTAGCATTTATTGTTGCTAATGAATAGCCTTCTGTCACCTTGGTTGTTACTCCTTATGAGATAAAACTGTTTTTATCTTCAGATTTTTTTTCCCTCTGTACTTAATATTCTAGTATTTGAGTATATTGTATATAAAGAGTTGTGTGTGTGCGCACGCACGTGCNTGACCAGAGCCAAAGTCAGATGCTTAACTGACTGAGCCACCCAGGCACCCCACTGGGTAGCCTTTTTAATATGAGGACTCATTTTTCCTCAGTTCTAGCTAACTCCTTTATTATTTCTGAGTATTATCTCTGCTGCTCTATTTTCTCCTTCTGATATTCCTTCTGGATATATATTGAAACTTTTCTTTTGTTCTCCCTGTATTCTGGCAGATCTCTTCTCTTCTCTTTTCCAGTTCATTGATTTTTTTTTTTTTATCAATTGTGTCTAGTCTCTCTCTGGAGCCTTTTAATTTCTAATAGTGATATCCATTTCTTGGATTCTCTTTGGTTCTTTTTCACATTCACTTGTTTGTTTTATGGATGTTATTTCTTTCTTGAGGCCTTTAAACACATTAAACACATACTTTAATGTGGCATTCACATTGCTCTATTACCTCTAATTCCTTGAGTGAGAATTCTCTCATTTTGTCAGGTCTATAGACTGCTTACTTGGATGTTTTCTAATTCTTGTCTATGGGTTTATTTTCTGGGGGCTTTTTCTGACCCTGCATGACTTAGGAAGTGGAGGCACCTCTGTTCCCTGAGGTCATGAGCCACTTACTTGGGCCCTGAAGGTTTCATTAACTCCTAACCAGTTTTTATGTTAGCATTTTAGCTTGAAGTTTCTACTCCATAAAGGTGAATTTTAGCCATCTATGCATATCTTCTTTACCAGCTTGGGGTTTCTGCATGTTTCCATCACCTTTTCCGTTTCTTTAAATCTCTTTCCCAGATTCAAGCTTCACTAGGCCTCTGTTGACTGGGGAGCCTTACTCTGGTGGCTTCAGATCATACCCATAATCCAGCATATTTCCAGCTGTTAAGGCACATATCTCATTCAGGTCTCCCCCTTGGGCTAATGAAGCAGCTTCAGCTTCTGCTTATATAAAAGAGTTCCTTCTCTGTCTGGCACCTGAAAAATTGCTTTCTTTCTTCCAAAACTCTGCTTTGTACTTTTGAAGTGTTTTTATGAAGTACCTTTTAAGTGATATTCTGGGAGTTTGGAGTATGAGAGAGTGATTCCAGTATGGCTTCTATCCACCGTCTTGAATTGAAGGTCTCATTGATTTCTAAAGTTGCTTTTCTTCCATTCCTCTCTTACCCCCATTTAGGGTTTGGAGTCAGAAGTGGGTTTAATTCTGGAGGAACCGGTACCAGTACAGGTAGGTTCACTTTGGGCTCTGCAAAGACAATAACCACCACTTC
>NW_027532936.1:209112-228434 GCF_008692635.1 Crocuta crocuta | reverse complement strand
AGGGTAAGAGCAATACTGTTTGATTCTTTTAATGGCTACAAAGGCAATCATCTCTCAAAGACACGCTTGGCATTTAGACTATGGAAAGGCTAAAGAAATGGTATGGCATTTCTAAGTCAACTATTTGGAATTCTGCCACTCATTCCCAAGATAGTCTTATAAATTGAAGCCATCTGAGATTTAAGGTATAAGGCACATTGAACTCTGATTTGTGATTTTCCTTCATTTTATGTGAGCCACAGGAGGAGTAGTCACTGAGTTTTGCACATATATCATCTTGAAATTAGGCTGCTTGCTTATTAAGTCTCTCTCTCTCTCTCTGTCTCAAATCAATCTCAAAATCAATCTTTTTTTAAAAAATTTTATATTTATATATTTATTCTTGAGAGAGAGAGAGAGAGATGAGAATGAGCTGGGGAGGCGCAGAGAGAGAGAGAGAGATCTTTATCTATTGATCATTGTAGTGACCTTGAATATTCATTCTTCCCTCCTGCATTTCAGAATTTTAAAGGGAGCACTCTTTTAATGCCTGTCTATGTCAGTCCAGGTGGATCCAGCCATTTCTTTCAGTAGCACGTGGTGATCCAATGAAAGCTGGAGTATTCTCTCTAGAATTCTCCCTAATTCTGTTAGTTATCTAGTACCTTGTAATATTTGGTTATCTTTCCTTCTGTATTGAGCTGAAAATGCATAGAACAAAATCTCGTAAACTGTTCATACTTGAAACTCAATTTGATTGGAGCTATGTTATCTAGCTATCATTTAATGTGCCAGAGAACTATTATGAGATTTTTCCCCCTTTTTCTGTTTAGAATAAATGCACCAAAATTAAACTTGGGCAACACCTGCTTTCACACAACCTACAGGTGATTACAGGGGCTTTGGGGCTGGGTACCAGCACTCTTACTAATTTAACAAGCAGTGTCCCTTCACACTGGGTGACAGTATCCAGCCTTTTGCTTTTGGCTCTGCTCCCACCTCTGCGACTCAGTCTGCAACTGCCACAGGGCTCTTGTTCCTCAGTGGAAGGAAGTACACCTCAGACTGTGAGGGTCAGTTTTGGTACTGTCTCTGCAATGGGGAATGCAGCTCAACCAATAGCGTTTGCAGGGTTACCCTTCATGCCTGCTGCTCAGCATCTAGTGCAACAATTGCTATACAACCAACTGTTCCTTTCAGCCTTAGTGGAGAGTCCACAGGGAAGGTTTGAACTCTGCTCTCCAACTGAGAAGCATAGTATTCAGGATTGACTTTGAGGGGCACTTGGGTGGCTCAGTTAGTTAAGTATCTGACACTTGATTTTGGCTCAGGTCATAGTTCGTGAGATCGAGCCCCACGATCGAGCTTGGGATCCTCTGTCTTCCCCTCTTTCTCTGCCTCTCCCCAGCTCATTCTCTCTCTCTCAAAAATAAACAAACATTTTTTTTAAAGGTTGATTTTTGAGATTCTTTTTTTAAATGTTTATTTATTTTTGAGAGAGACACAGAGCATGAGCAGGGAAGAAGCAGAGAGAGCGAGCGAGAGAGAGAGGGAGACACAGAATCTGAAGCAGGCTCCAGGCTCCGAGCTGTCAGCACAGAGCCCGGTATGGGGCTCAGACCCACAAGCTGTGAGATCATGACCTGAGTCAGATTCGGACCCTTAACCAACTGAACCACGCAGGCACCCCGAGATTCTTTTTTGATTGGTTCAAATCCAAATATGACTCACTTCTCTTGCTGGAGTTTAGTGTTATTGATGAATGTGATAGAAATTAAATCCAAACTGCTCCTTCTGGTGTTGCAGTTTTAGATTTAGAACCAAGGAATGTTTGTTTTGGAAAATGTTACAACCTTCTGGGAACCAGTAGTCTAGACAAATCTACATTTAGTAGTGAGAATTATACTGAAATGTTGTGATCAGTTGTTTAATGTTTGTGTTTAGCAAGTATATTCTTATTTGCAATCCGTTGATATGTTATTTCCCATTTTGAAAATAAAGCTTCTGAAATGAAACTTATCAAGAGGCACTAAAGAACAGGAAAGAAAATGCCTTTGGAGTGACATGAAAGTTTAGAGAATATTAAAATAATAATGCACTACGTCAGTTCTATGGCATGGTTGGGGAATGACAAAATATTTTGGCTGGTAGAAACATCTTACATGTATGGATTACCAGTTTCCAAATAATTAAGATTCAGTAAAATACATTTAACCTTTATTGAACATTAATGAGAAGGCATTTAGGGTCTTGCTAAACCAAAATGCAGTTAATAAGGAGTTCTGGTTTATAAGCCATATAAACTTGGTCTTATCGTAAATGTCTTAGATATTTGAGAACTTGGGAAATACAGAGTGAGATAGTAATACATTTTACTTTATAGTACATTTTATTAAATTAGATATTCATAGTAATAATCTCAGAGCTTTAGGGGACAGCCAAAAAGGAAATCTATTTTTAAAATTATAGATAATATAGAAATAACTTATTTTTAATTTGTAGTAGTGATAATACCAATTTTTAGTGGTTGGTATGGCATGGTAGGGCATAAAGAGATGAGGTGGAACATTAAAATAATTATGGTGCTAGGATATTTGGCCACTATCTTGGGAGACATCATGAATTGTATACAGATGAGTTTTTGGCATTAGAAATAATACATATCTGTCATTTTAAAAATGTATGAAATAAATGTTTTGAGTCTTGGCTCTGTTCATTACTAGTTCTGTGATCTTGGGTAAGTTATTTTAACTTCTCTCTGATTGGTTTGCTCATCTATAAGTGCTCAGCACTTACCTCATAGGGTTGTTGTCGGGATTCAAGTAGTCCATATAGGTGAAATGCCTAGAACTTTGTCTGACATGTAACAGGCACTCAAAGGTTAATATTAGTGTTGTTTTTATGAAAATCTGCATTTTGTTGGCTATTATCCTTTTTGTCTGTTTTTTTTTTTTAATTTGCTTGCTTAACAGTGGACATATCAGCATTATCTTGATTTACATTTCTTTAATTACTAACAAGGATGACTTCTTTTTGAACTATTTATTGAGTAATTGCAATTGTGTGTGTGTGTGTGTGTGTGTATGAGAATAAATTCATTGTTTGTGCCTTTTGCTCAGTTTTCTAATATGGTTATCTTTTTCTTGTTGATAATGTAGTTGCGGTATCTTAACACTTTGATATTTGTATAAGAAGTATTTCTCCTAATTTTTTCTAAGTGCCTTATAGATATAAAAAGATTTTATTTCTTTAAGCATTTTATTTTGCCATAATTGTAGATTCTCATGAGGTTGTAAGGAGTCATAGAGATTCCACATACCCATTGTCCATTTTCTCCTAGTGGTAACATCTTGCATAGCTATCATACATTATCACAACCAGGATGTTGATATTGAGAGTCAAGGTATAGACTAATCCTGTCACTATAAGGATCCTTCATTTTGCCCTTTCAGAAAAACTGTTACTGTAATTTTGTCATTTCATAAATGGTATATAAATAGAATCATATGTTGAAATACTTTAGGAATGGCTCTTTTCACCCAGCATGATTTTCCATAGATTCACCCAGATTGGTGTGTGTATCAGTTATTTTTATTGTTGCATCGTATTCCATTGTATGGACATACCACAGTTTGTGTAACTGTTTGCCCATGGATGGATATGTGTTATTTTTGCTTTTTGGCAGCAATGAGTAAAGCTGCTTTGAACATTTTATGTATAGGTTTTTTTGTGAACATAAGTCTTCATTTCTCTTGGCTAAATGCCCAGGAGTACAATCGCTGGATCATATGGTAGTTGTATATTCAATCTTAAAAGAAAATGCCAAACTGTTTTCCAGAATGGCCATACCATTTTACATGCCCCTCAGCAAGTATGTGTGATCCAGTTTCTCTGCCCTTCACTATCAATTGGTATTCTTGCTATTTTTCATTTTAGCTAGTCTTGCAAATAGTGATATCATATTGTGGTTTTAATTTATATTTCCCTAAGGGCTAATGATGTTGAACATCTTTTCCTGTGCTTATTTGTCATCTGTATATACAATCTGTTCATGTCTTTTATAGTCTGAAAAAAAAGCATTCAAAAATAGTAATGTATTATATGGGTCCTTTTTTACATAGGGCTTTGGGAAAACCAGTGGATAATAGGGTTTTACAAAAGACAGAAGTGTTGTTCACCTGGCATTTTTTTCCTCATTGCTAGATTTATACCTGAGTATTTCTCTTTTTTAAAGTGATTGTAAATAGTACTGTATTTTTAATTTTTAATTTCATATTGACTTGTTTATTGATGGTATAGAGAAATACAATTGATTTCGTATGTTTATCTTGTATCCTCTGACCTTGCTGAACTCACTTATTCTAGGAGGTTTTTTTGTAGATTTCTTAGGATTTTCTACATAGACAGTCATGTCATCTGAAAATAGGGACAGTTTCATTTCTTCCTTTCCTATCTATATTTTTTCCCCTTTGCTTTAGTATAGTAGCCAGAGTTCTAGTATTACATTGGATAAGACTCAGGGAGAAACATTTAGTTTCTCACTAAGAATGGTGTTAGCTGTAGTTTTTTGTAGATGCCCTTCCTCAAGTTGAAGATGTTCCCATCTATCCCTATTTTTTTGAGACTTTTACCATAACTGGGTGTTGATTTTGTAAATGCTTTTTCTTCATTAGTTGATATGGTCATGTGGATCACATTGATTGATTTTTAAACTATACCAACTTTGCATCCTTGGGATAATCCCACTTGGTCATGGTCTATAATCCTTTCATATGTTGTTGAATTCTATTTACTTATATTTTGTTGATGTTTTCAATTCTTTTGTTCATATTGATAAGAGATATTGGCGTGCCGTTTTCTTTTTTTGTATTGTCTGTCCGGTTTTGGTCAGGGTATGATCCTGGCTTCATCAATTACGTTGGGAAGTGTTTCTCCTCTTTTATTTTCTGAAAGAAATTCTTTTTTATTTGTTTTTTTTATTTTTTTTTTGAATGTTTTATTCATTTCTAGGAGAGAGACAGAGACAGCATGAGCAAGGGAGGGTCAGAGAGAGAGGGAGTCACAGACTGAAACAGGCTCCAGGCTCCGAGCTGGCAGTCAGCACAGAGCCCGACGCGGGGCTCGAACCTACGAACCGCGAGATCATGACCCAAGCGAAAGTCGGACGCTTAACCGACTAAGCCACCCAGGCGCCCCATGAGAAATTCTTTTTTAAACATTTGGTAGAATGGAGATTTGTTTTTTAGGAGTTTCAAAATTATGAATTCCAAATTATCTATTTCATATTAGTGATTTGTGGTCATTCGTTTTGAGTTGGTCCATTTCTTTGAAATTTTCAAACTTGTGGGCATAGTCCACATGCTGTGTCATGATATGCTGTTTCACTACTGCTATTGGTAATTTGTATCTTCTCTGCTTTCTTTTTCAACCTTTTTTTAAAAATAAGTTTACTTATTTATTTTGAGAGAGAGAGAGCACAAGCTGGGGAGGAACAGAGAGAGAGAATCCCAAGCAGGCCCCGAGCTGTCAGTGCAGAGCCTGATGTGGGGTTCAAACTCAAAAACCATGAGATCATGACCTGAACTGAAATGAAGAGTCAGACAGACGCTTAACCAACTGAGCTACAGGTGCCCCTCTTTTTAAATCTTAGTAGAGGTTTGTTAATTTTATTGATGTTTCAGGAATCAACTCTTTGTATCATTGATTTTTTTTCTATTTCATTGATTTTTGCTCTTTATTATTTCTTCCTTCTTCTTGCTTTGGGTTTATTTTGCTCTTTTACTAGGTTTTCAAGTGGGAACATGGATGATTGATTAGAAACTTTTCTTCTGATTTTAATTTTTAAAATTGAAATATAATTGACATAGTAGTATGTCAGGTATACAACATAATGATTCGCTATTTGTACATACTGTGAAATGATCACCACAATAAGTCTAATTAACCTCCCTTGCCACCCAGTTATAATTTTTTTCTTACGATGAGAACTTTTAAGATTAATTTACTCCCTTAGCAACTTTCAAATATATAATACAGTATTAACTATAGTTACCATGCTGTACATCTTTTCTAATGTGAATATTTACTGCTATAAATTTCCCTGCTAGCACTACTTTAACTACATCCTACAAATTTTGGTAGGGTGTATTTTCATTTTTATTTACTTTGGTGTAATTCTTATTTTTCTTGAGACTTCCATTTTGACCCATGAGTTATTTCACTGTGTTTAGTTTCCAAAGGTTTGGAGATTTTCCTGTTGTTTTTTTTTTTGATTTCTGGTTCCATACCATTGTAGTTGGAGAATATACTGTATCATCTTCATTCTTTTGAATTAGTTGAAGTTTGTTTTATGGCCCCAAACAAAATCTATCTTGGTAGATGTTCCAGGGGCACTTGAAAAGAACATGTGTTTTGCTTTGTTGGGTGAAGTGTTCTATAAAGGACAATTGGATTCTGATGGTTAATAATTTTGATGAGTTCTGTATCCTTGCTGATTTTCTGTCTAGTTGTTCTATCAATTGGTAAGAGGAGGTGTTGAAGTTTTTAACTGGGATAGTGGATTTGGCTATTTCTCCTTTCACTTTTATCAGTTTTTGATTCACGTATTTTGAAGCTCTGTTGTTTAGTACATATATATGATTGCTAAGACTTATTGGGGGATTGGCCCTTTATGTAACATCATTATGTAATTATGCCCTTCTGGTAATTTTTTTCCTCTAAAGTCTACTTTATTTGGTAATAATATGTGCATTCGTACTTAATGTTGTATAGTATCCATCTTTTTATTCTCAACTTGCCTTATCATTATCTTTGAAGTGAGTTTCTTATAGACGACATATAGGTTGGTCATGGTTTTTTAATACACCCTGTCAATCTCACTTTTAATCGGCTTATTTAGACTATTTACATTTTCCATAATTATTGCTATGTTGGGTCTAAGTCTGCCATTTTAGTTCTTGTTTTGTTTATATTTTCTTTCTTTTTTCTGTTTCCTGCCTTCCTATTGATTACTTGAACATGTTTTAGAATTCCATTTTGGTTTAAACTATCTTTGTAATGTTTTATTTTATTTTTGAGAGAGAGAGAGACAGAGCGTGAGCTGGGGAGGGGCAGAGAGAGAGGGAGACACAGAATCCGAAGCAGGCTCCAGGCTCTGAGCTGTCAGCACAGAGCCCAACTTGGGGCTCGAACTCACAAACTGTGAGATCATGACCTGAGCCAAATTCGGACACTTAATCAACTGAGCCACCCAGGCGCCCCAACTATAGTATTTTTGAGAGTACCTTTTTGTATAGTTATTTTAGTGGTTGCTCTATGTGGTACATATACATATAATAGTCTAACTGTTATATTACCTGTTTGAGGTGTAGAAACCTTTCTCCCTGTATGTCCCTTAATGCACCCCTATTTGTAATGTAATCGTCTTAAATTATTCTATGTACATACATTTAGAACCACATCAGGCTGGGTTATAATTTTTCTTTAGCCATCAAACATAATTTTTAAAACTTAAGACAAACAGGAAAACCTATTGTATTTGCCCATATTTTTGCTTTTCTATTTGTTGTTTCTTCCTTCCAGAAGTTCCAAGATTCCTTCTGTTGCCATTTTCTTTCTGTTTAGAGGACTTCCTGTAGCTGTTCATTTAAGGTGGTCTGTTGGCAACAAATTGTCTTGAGTTTTCCTCTCAAAATCTCCATTTCCTCTTCATTCCTGGAGGGTATTTTCACTAGCTATAAGATTCTGGGTTGGCAGTTCTTTTCTTTCAGCACTTGAAAAATACAGTGATACTTCTCTCTTGTCTCCATGGTTGCTGATGAGAAATCTGTCATTTAAATAGTTTTCCCCCTATAAATTAGATGCTGGGTTTCTCTTGCTGCTTTCAAGAGTGTTTTTGTCTTTAATTTTCCGAAGTTTAGTGATTATATATGTCTTGGTGTAGGCTTCTATTGTCCTAGCTGCCATTTCACTGATTCCTGTGTCTATCTGCTCTTTTCTACTCCCAAATCCTTCCACTTAATTTTGCATTTTGGTCATTGTCTCTTTCAGTTCTCAAGTTTTCATTTGGTTCTTCTTTATATCTTCTATTTCTTTGCTGAAATTTTATTTTCATTTCTTTTTCTTGGGTAAGGCTATTTTCTTCTCATGTTTCAAGTGTGTTTGTAATTTCTTGTTGATGCATTTTTATCATGGATGCTTTCAAATCTTTGACAGTTAATTCTAACGTTTCTGTCATGTTGCTAGTGTCATTTTTCATTCGGCTTGAGACCTTCCTGGTTCTTGGTAGGATGAGTGTTTAATTGAAACCTGGACATTTTCCTATTATGAGACTCTGAATCTGACTTAAGGCTTTTTTTTTTCTTTGCTTTAGCTGGTTTTTTCTGACATTGCTCTAGCAGGGGCTTAGGGAGGAGTGCTGCTCCATTACCATAAGGTGGGAGTAGAACTTCATTTCCCCCCTTGGTCTCCATTGCTGCCCAAGCCAAGGGTCTCCTAGTGGAAGATCGTGCCATGTCCCTGTGAGGAGAGGGTTAGCAAACTGCTGGCAGGGATGAAGAACATGGCTCCCTCCTTGACCTTCTCTGATACCATTCCAGCAGGGGTATTGGGATACCTCATTATAGTCTTCCATGGGTAGAAACTTAGGCTCCTCACTTAGTATTTGCTAGGATAAGTAGGAAGTAGGGCCACAGTTTTTTATGTGGCGTTTGGTTATACTAGAGTGGTTATTGTCTAAAGGATTTCTGTCTTATTAGTCTGCCCCTTTCCTTGTCTTTTGTCTACAGAGAAGGCTTTTATTGGGGGCTTTTATGCACGGAGTGGGGAGTGGTCTATATCCACTGGTATTTCTGGGCTGCTAGCCTATTCAACTCCAAGCCTGTAAAATACAAAGCAAAAGGAAAACCTTTGGAACCCACCATCATATCATTCCTTGGGTCTCAAAATCCTTATCTGGTTTGCCTTCTTCTCACCACTTTTTAGGGTCTTCTTATGTTTGCTTTATATATAATATTTTAGTTGACTAAGGGGTTTGTTCTTGAGTAGGGAAAAGGACATCATCCCATTTTCCTGGAAAGGAAGTCCTGAAGAACTTAATTTTTACCTAAAATTTGTATGGAACCACAAAAGACCCTGAATAGCCAAAGTAATATTGAAGAAGAAAACCAGAATAGGAGACATTACAATCCCAGACTTTAGCCTCTACTACAAAGCTGTAATCATCAAGACAGTATGGTATTGGCACAAAGACACAAAGACCAATGGAATAGAATAGAGAACTGAAGAATTTAATTTTTATATTGTCACATCTCTTATTCTTCTGAGTTTCTCTCTCTGGAGAAATAGGCCTTTTCTGTCTGAAGATTCTTAATTCTTTTGGTACTTTTATTACAGTTTATATTTTTAGGAATATTATTTTTTTCCTAAGTGATTAGTGAGTTCATCCATTATATTTTATTAAATAGCCATTCTTTTTTCTAATGATTTGAGATGCTGTCTTCCACATACAGCAAATTATTATATATGATTAGTTCTGCTTCTGGACTATCTATTCTGTTCTATTGATTTACCCTTCATTGTTCTAATATCAGCATTTTAGTTATTGTAGCATGGCCCGCTCTCTTGTAGTGTAAGTCCACCTTTCCCAATTCTGTTGAAAACATTCTTGGCTATTTTCTATGGCCAACAACTTGTTAAAATAGTTGGCATTTTCTTATGTTCTTAAATATCAAGGAATTAAGGCTGATTTGGGTATCCTTATAGCAAATCAGGATAGAGAAAATTATATTGAACCCTTCCTCTAGTCCAGTGGTTCTCAGCTGGAGATGATCTTGCCCCCTCTCCTAGGGGATATTTGGCAATGTCTGAAGACATTTTTGGTTGTTGAGGCTGGGGAGGTACTACTGGCATCTAGTAGGTAGAGCCCAGGGACGCTGCTTTTGACCTTGAAAATAAAACAGCCAGTTATTTTGCTAGTAAAATGGGTTTGTTTGAATAGCAGAGGAATTGCAATTTGGGACAACCAAGCTATGGCAAAACCACAGGCAAGTCTGGAGAACAAGGGAGAAGAAAGCTCTTTTAGAGAAAAGGGGGGAGTTGGGAGGGGCTGTTGTAAACAAGTAGTCCATTGCAGTAAATTGGGTGTTTGAAGTGTAGTGTCTTTTCTTTGGCTGTGTTGTGACTGTCTCTCATTGGCTGGGCTGTTGCCAGGCAAGGAGAAAAATCTTCCTTNCTCAGCAAAGGGCTGCAAGTGGTATGGTGTGAGAGCTCCCTCTTCTGGCCTCCCAACCCCATTTTAAATGAGGTTACTTTATTCAGAGTCACACTGCAAAATATCCTGCAGTGCTCATAAAAGAAAAGCTTGTGTCCCTTACACTCAATACTTCTGACACCAAATATGGGGGGCGGTGTTCTTCCCACACCAACCAGTTCTCCAACTCTCTGGATACCACTTGGGTTTCCTACATTCAGTTATGATCCTCATTACCTGGAGTTACCACAGGTTGAACATTTTAAGCTCTCAGTCCCACCAGACTGACCACTACTTCAGATAGCAACTATGAGTCCCTCGTTGTCATGTGCACTTCTGACCTACTGCCTAGAAGTTGGGGGTTCCCATGACTCCCTCCTTGGGTTGATAATTGCTAGAACAGCTCACAGAATGCTGGAAAACACTTTATTTACAGTTACTGGTTTATTATAAATGATACAACTTAGGAACAGCCAAATAGAAGAGATGCATATGGTAAGGTATGGGGAGGGGAGATCTTCCTTGTCCTCTTCGGTGTTGTCACCCTTTTAGCAACCTCCATGTGTTCACCAACACAGAAGCTTTCCATACCCCTTCATTTAGGGTTTCTATGGAGGGTCTATTATGTAGGTGTGATTGATTCAATCATCAGCCAATGGTGATTGAACTCCATCTTCAGCCCCTCCCATTTCCAGAGGTGAGAGGGTGGGGTAAAAGTTCTAACCCTGGAATCACTTGGTTGTTTCCTCTGGTAACCAGCTCCTCTCCCTTTTTTTTTTTTAAATAAGTTTTTTTTTAATGTTTTATTTATTTCTGAGAGAGAGAGAGAAGCAGCATGAGCAGGGGAAAGTCAGAAAGAGAGGGAGACACAGGCTCCAAAGCAGGCTCCAGGCTGTCAGCACAGAGCTGAACATGGGGCTTGAACCCACAAACCATGAGATCATGACCTGAGCCAGAGTCAGACACTCAACCAACTGAGCCACCCAGGCCTCCTACCAGATACTTATCCTTAAGGGCTCTTTAAAGTTCACCTCATTAATGTAAATCAAGTGTGGTTGTATAGGCCTGGTAATAACCAGGGGCTCCTTTTACCTGTATTGCTTCTGGAGCTATTTCATGAACTGGGGATAAAAATGAAATATTATAACAAAAGATGTTTCTATCACTTTTATCACATAGGAAATTACAAGGGTTTTAGGATCTGTCCAGGAAAGGGGACACAGAACAAATGTAAGTTTCTCTTGTTTTTAATGTTTATTTATTTATTTTGACAGAGCAAGCACTTGAGTGGCGTGGGGGGAGGGGGCCAGTTGCAGCTGCACAGAGAGGAAGAGAAAGAGAATCCCAAGCAGGCTCTGTGCTGCACAGATGCAGAGCTCGGACTGTGAGATCATGATCTTAGCTGAAATCAAGAGTTGGACGCTCAACTGACTGAGCCACCCAGGCACCTCTGTACGTTTCTTATTATATCCCAGCATGGGCTGGTCCTCCACAAGGAAGAGTAACCTGTCCCCAAATGTCAGTGATGCTATGTTGAAAAACCCTGCTCTAGTTCAATGATTAGGAAAATAAGACTGTCTCTTAAATCCTTTTTCATTTTAGAGTAGGGCTCATTTAACTTAAAAGAAAATTAGATGGTATTTGCTTCCTTAGTTACTTCTGGGTATGTGATTTAAGGTCAGGCCCTGAAATTATGCCAGTACCCGAGACAAATGATCAGTATTTTAAAATACTGGCATAAATCAAGTGCAATTTAGATTAGCACTAGAGAAGGCTCAGTAATACGGCCAGGTGTAAATACAAAACTCAGTAGTGTTCCCATGTTTAAGCAATAGTAGTTGGTAATATATATAATGGGAAAAGGTCCCATTAACAATTTCAACCAAAATCAAAATGCCTAGCAATAAACTTTTGAAATGTGCATGACCTATTTGAAGATAACTCCAAAGTTCTACCAAGGACTATAATAAAAGACATGAATAAGTGAAGAGACCCACTGAACACGCAGACTCGATATATATGAATGTCATTTATCTCCAATTTAACCTACACATTTAATGTAATTCTTAAAGAACGACCATGGGAATTGTTAAAAAACAAAACTCAACTGAGTAAAATTTGAAGAGCTAATTGGCATTTTAAGCGATTCATGAATTGGGCAGCATCCCATCTAGCAAGTAGAGAGATTTTCCAAGAAATTGTACAAAATGGAAGGTTTTTATGGGAAGGAGAGTGGGGCAAGAAGTTATTAGCAAAAGAAAAGAAAGGATTGTTTCTGGCTGGATGTCTTCTGGCTGGAAGGGAACAGCAGGTTTTTTTTTCTTTTTTTTTAATCATGCAGATTACCTCCCTAGTGCTGATCAGGAAATTTCAGATTGAGTTTTAAAAGGTCACCTTTCTGGAATAGGTTGAAACTATATTTAAGTTGTGGTTTCCTGTGGTGGGGGACAAATGACTCCCAGTTTGGGGCTTTTTTTTTTTTTTTTAAATGGAAATTTTGACCCAGGGAAAGGAAAGAGGGACTTGACTAGAGTCTGAAGTTTAAATGGGGGAATAAATGCATGAGACTAGTCAGGTCTTTTGTTTTTTTAAGGAAAAGTAATGATGGAGTACTTGCAGGAAAACACATGAAAATCTATGTTGTTTATTTTCTTCCTGTAAGTTTAAAACATTGTGTAATATGAAAGCACATGACTTCTAGTGGTATAATAATTGAAATTTTCTTGTGGAACAGTGTGATAGAAAAATAAGTGAAAAAGCTTAACGTATAGAAATAAACCTGGGTCTATAAAGATGACATTTCAAATCTGTGGGGAGAGAGGATGGGGTAGTGAGTAAATGAATTGCAGTAGCTTGACTAGCCAGGTGATTTGGGGGATTTTTTGCCTAAAAAGATTGTGAAAAAGAAAACCACAGGTCCAAAATGGTATCACTTAAGTCAAGGCCCCAGATCAATAAACCCGGGCTTAATACTTAATCTAACTGCAGTTTCAGCCTCCCCCAGAAAAGTTAAATCTTAACTGGTCACTCAGGAATTTTCTGATAAGCACTAATGAGGTTATCTGTCACATGGGCCCTCTGCATCACCCAAAAGAAGATGAGGTCATCTGCATAATAAGATCCCCTGCCCTTCCCCCCTAAGGGAATGGGATCCTGCTGGAAACAGTTCTTTCTTTTGCTTATAATTTTCTTGCCCCACCATTCTTTGTATAAAAAACAAAGAAACTTTTTTTGTACAGTTCCTATGAGCTAGCAAGGACACTGCCTGATTCATGAATCATTTAATAAAGCCAGTTAGATCTTCAGATTTACTCTGTTGAATTTTGTTTTTTTAAAACAAGATCAACCAAAAGAAATACTAGGTGAATTAAAGGTAGAAAATGAAATCATAAACATTTAAAAAACACAGGTAAATATGAAAATATGTAAACAGTATTTCTTGGGTTAGGGAAAGGACTTTTATTTATGTATAATTTAAAAATATGTAGTATATTCAGGCAAATGGTTCAAAAAGAAGACTATAATAGTAGTCCCTCATCTACCCTGTATTGCCCCTTCCCCCTCCACTCCCTGGATTCAGCTGACCACTGTAATTGTGTATATCCTTTCAGAGTTTATTCATGCATTTGCTAGCAAATAAAAAAATATATTCTTAGCCCTCTATCTTTATTTTTTTCTACATAAATGATAGCATACACAGTGTTCTTTGCCTTCTGTTTTAAACTTACAAACTTTATACACTTACTTTAAACATTTTGGAGATCTTTTCANGAGAGAGAAAGGGCATGCACACATGTTGGGGAGGGGCAGAGAGCGAGCGAGAGAACCCCAAGCAGGTTCTGTGCTGTCAGTACAGAGCAGAACGTGGGGCTCAAACTCACAAACCATGAGATCAGGCCCTGAGCAGAAACCAAGAGTCGTATGTTTAACTGACTGAGCAACCCAGGGGCCCCTCCCTCAGTATTTTTTGTAGCATCATAGAATTACATGGTCTAGATGTGCTAAAATTTATCTAGTCCCTTGCTGATGGGCATTTAGGTTGTTTCTTCATTTGCTAATACAGTGATGAAATGGCTATCATTTTACATGTCATTTTACTGGTGTGCAAGTACATCTTTGCAGATAAATTTTCAGAAGAAGTATTATCGGTTCAAAAGATAAATTCATTTGGAATTTTAAAAACATTGGTTCCTTGTTGGGGCGCCTGGGTGGCTCAGTCGGTTAGGCATCTGACTTCAGCTCAGGTCGTGATCTTCAGTTCAGTTAGTGAGTTCGAGCCCTATGTTGGGCTCTGTGCTGACAGCTCAGAGCCTGGAGCCTTCGTGTTCTGTTTCCCTCTCTCTCTGCTGCTCCCCTGCTTGCGCTTTGTCTCTCTGTGTCTCTCAAAAATAAATAAATAAATAAATGTACCTTAAAAAAAATAAAAACAAAAAAGCATCGGCCACTTGTTTTCTATAGGGGTTATACCAATTTACAATCCCATTAGGAACCTCACAGGCGGCTTATTTGTCCACAGTGTCCTTAACAGAGGTATTACTAGGTTTTTTTTTTTTTATGTCTTCACATCTGTTTGGTGAAATTGTTCCCAATATAGTTATAATTTGTGATTTTTCTCCTAAAAATGAGGTTGAACACCTTTTATATGTTTAAGAGGGAAAGCCTTTTGAAACATAATATGGAGACATAAACCATAAAGGAAAAAATGATGGAAAGATTTGACTGCATAAAAAAACAAAAACAAAATCAAAAATCAAATGACAAACTGGGGCTGGGAAATTTTTGCAACATTTGACTAAATAGACTTGATACACACGTCAATAATAAGACAGTACTCTAATGAGAAAATGAGCAGATGACATGAATGGGCAATTTCGAATGAGGAAATTAAGACATTAAGCTCATAATAAAACTTTAGCCTCACCTGTCAGTAATGAATTATAAATATTAAAACACCTTTGCAGTAAAATTGATAATCTCTTTAAAGGTATACTACATGCATGCTTCTTCTGAATGAAACATAGGGATATTCCACAATATACATTTTAAATAGTCAAAGATAATGTGCTAATGTTCCCAATTCCTTCCCAGCACCTCCCTGTCCTCTTCACCCTCAAAGGCCTAGATCTTTTGGATAGTAGGATCTTATGCTAGCTATATATTGCCATGGGTTATTCAACAGTTGGATGTAGGCAGCAACAGATTCGAGTGCAATTACTTATTGAGTACTTTCTCATTTTGAAGAGTAAATAGAATGTGTGTCATTATATATTGGAATCTGGAAAAAGTGGGTTCAGTTTAGCAGAAACTTTCATTGAGCACTTACTACCATGCGCCATGTACAGTGATCTAGAATGAGGATGAAAAAGATAAACTTTGTTTTTGGTTAACCAATGAATTTCATTTGTGTCTTTATGTACTTAATTTCTTTACCCTTATTTTTATATGCTTTTTTATTTGAAATTTTATTTTATTTATTTTATTTGAAATTTTAAAGCAAGAGGCAAGTAATCTGTTTTCTGATACTATCTCAGACTTCTGTTTATTATTTTTTTCAGAGTTTTATGATGTAGTTGACATACTGTGTAATTTACTCATTTAAAATGTACAAATAGTTGCCTTTTAGTATATTTACTGAGTTGTGCAGTCATTACCACAGTCAATTTTAGAATATTTTCATCACCCTTTAAAGAAACTCCATACCCATGAGCAGTCACTGTCTATTCCTCCCTTCCACCAGTCCCTGACAACCACTTATCTGCTTTCAGGCTCCAGATTCCCCAATTCTGGACATACCATATAAAAAGAATCATAAACTATGTGATCTTTAGTGATTAGCTTCTTTTTTACTCAGTGTACATTTTTAAGGGCTCATCCATGGTTTTAGCACGTATCAGTGCTGCTTTTCCTTTTTATGGCCAAATAAAATTCCATTGTATGGATGTACCACATTTTATTCATCAGTTTGTCAGTTGATGTTCATTTGCGTTGTTTCTACCTTCTGCCTATTATGAATAATGCTGCTATGAACATTCACATTCATGTTTTTGTGTGGATATATGTTTTCATTTCTCTTGTGTAGATACCTAGGAGTGGAATTACTGGGTCATATGGTAAATCTATGCCTAACATATTGAAGAAGTCCCAGGCAGCTTTCCAGAGCGGCTGTACCATTTTACATTCCCACCAGCATCGCATGAGGTTTCCAATTTCTCCTCATCCTCACCAATACTTGAAATTACCTGACTTTTTGATTTATAGCCCTTTTTGTCAGTTTGAAGTGGAATCTCATTGAGGTTTGATTTTCAGTTTCCTAAGGATTAATAACTGAATTTATTTTCATATGTTGGATGGCCATTTGGATTAGCAGCTTTGTATCTTTCTGACCATTCTTTTATAGTCACATCTCCCTTTGCCCACAGCCTGGAAATAATCTCCACTTTTAAGGATTTATGTCATTAGATTTTGCTTACCTGGATATCCAGGATAATCTCCCTATCTCAAGGTACTAAACCTTAATCATATCTGTAAAGGCCTTTTTGTCAAGTAAGGTGGTATGTTTGCAGACTTTGAGTATTAGGATGTGGCTATCTTTGGGGACCATATTTCTGTCTACTACATCATCTTAACAATACTAAATCTTCTGATCTACAAACATGAGATCTTTCCATTTAATCTTCCATTAAAGATGTCTTTAATTTCTTACAATGATGTTTTATCTTTACCTGGGTATAAGTCTTACACTTCTTTTGTTAGATTTGTTTCTAAGTATTTTTTGAGTGATTATAAGTGGAATGATATTCTTAATTTCATTTGTGGATTGTTCATTGCTGGTGTATAGAATTGGAATTCATTTTTCTTTTCTTTTAATTTTTTTAATGTTTATTTATTTTTGAGAAAGAGATAGAGCATACACGGGGTAGGGCAGAGAGAGAGGGAGACACAGAATCCAAAGCAGGCTCCAAGCTCTGAGCTGTCCACATAGAGCCTGATATGGGGGTCGGGTCGAACTCACGAACTATGAGATCATGACGTGAGTCTACGGCCATACCACCCTGAACGCGCCCGATCTCGTCTGATCTCAGAAGCTAAGCAGGGTTGGGCCTGGTTAGTACTTGGATGGGAGATCACCTGAGCCAAAGTCGGATGCTTAACTGACTGAGCCACCCAGGTGCCCCTGTAATTCATTTTTCTCTGTTGATATTGAACCCTGCAAATTTGCTGAACTTGTTTATTGTTCTAATAGATTATTTTGTGGCTCCCTTAGAATTTCTGTAATCATGGTAATGTCACCTATGAATAGTAACAGGTCTATTTCTTCTTTTTCAATCTGGATGCCATTTTTTTGTTTTCTTGCCTAATTGTCCTGGCTAGAACTTCCAATGTATAGTTGGTAAGAGCAGACATCTTTAGTTTGTTCTTCATGATAATGGTCAAGTATGCTGTCTTTCACCATTAAATATGATGTTAGCTGTGGGTTTTTCATAAATGCCCTTTATCATGTTGAAGAAATTCCCTTCTCTTCCTAGTTTGTTGAACCTTTTTCATCATGAAGCTGTGTTTGATTTTCTCAAATGCTTTTTTTGCTTCCATTGAGAGGATCCTTTTTTATAGTATAATTGAGGTATAATGCACATATCTGAAAATTCACTCTTTTAAAGTATTCAATTCAGGGGCGCCTGGGTGGCTTAGTCGGTTAAGCGTCCGACTTTCGCTTAGGTCATGATCTCGCGGTTTGTGGGTTCAAGCCCCGCGTCGGGCTCTGTGCTGACTGCCAGCTCAGAGCCTGGAGCCTATTTCAGAGTCTGTATCTCCCTTTCTCTCTGACCCTCCCCTGCTCACGCTGTCTCTCTCTCTCTCTTAGAAATAAATAAAAATATTAAAAAAAAAAAGAAAAAGTATTCAATTCAGTGTTTCTAAAATATATTCTTTGAGTGTGCAACCATCGCCACTGTGTAATTCCAGAATATTTTCATCACCCCAGAAAGAAACCGGTACCCATTAGCAGTCAGTCCTTATTACCCCCTCCTCCCAGCTTTTAAAGGCATCCACTAGTCTACTTTCTGTCTGTGGGTTTGCCTATTATGGACATTTCATATAAGTGGAATCATACAATATGTGGCCTTTTGTGTCTGGCTCCTTTCACTTAGGGTACTATTTTCAAGATTCATCCAAGGTGTAGCATGTATGAGTACTTAATTCTTCTGATCTCAGGAGGAAGACTCCAGCTTTCTCTTTCCCTAGTTACTTCAGGTAAACTAACTGATCTACAGCCTAAACTCTTGCTCTCATGAAGCTACTTGCTTCCTCTTAATTGCTTAGCACCAAGATTTCCTTTTTTAATTTTTTTTTTTGAGAGAGTCTTTTGGCTTGAATTTCCTCACACTTTTTCAAATAAAGTCAACTCTTTTGGGGATAGCTTGAGAACTCTCTTTTTATGGGGCGCCTTTGCCCTTGGGCAACATCTTTGAAGCGGTGCTTCGAGTGCTGTCCAGTGACCAGTTCCTCTGATCTTCTTGTTTATCTCTACAGGTATGGAAGTTCAGCCCTATAAGTGAGCTGGGGCAAGGCAGTTAGGGTAAGGGTGATGGGGCCCCAGTATTCTCAACCTGTTGTGTCTGGTGTAGAGCCTCTGCCCTATGAATGAGGGCTAACCTAAGGAAGGGAGTCCCTCAACTCTTGGCTGTACTTGCCAACAATTTCAACCCATTAAATCTGCATTGGAGGTGATATGCTGGCTGCTTGCCCTCCCCAATAAAGTGTTATATTCCTTGTTTGGGAGCTGGGCTAGTTTTATTGCTCAGCTCCTGCCTAGAGTGTGGCTTCCTTCAGGGTGAGGATGGGGATGGAGGGAAGTGGACTGTGGGTCATATGCCAGACTCTCACTGGTATTACCGAGTCTTAGCAGATTTTCTTGAGTAAATGTTCTTTATTTGCTGTATACCTTTAGGACAATTTCCCGAGATTTCAACATTTTATTATCATTATTTTTTTTCTTTTTACCAGTTATGGTTGTAGGACTTCTTATGTTGCAGCTCTGGAAGTGGATCCCCCTCTTCCATAAAGTGGAATTTCTTTCTTATGATGGTGCTGGGAG
>NW_027532936.1:207199-209018 GCF_008692635.1 Crocuta crocuta | reverse complement strand
TATAAAGGTGCTAGAAGGCTGGCTCTACTCAGCATTACTAATAAACAATTTTTTAAATCAGGCTGTTATGTTTTATTTATGAGATTTCAGAGTATCTGACTTTCCTTGCTCTGTTTCAGTTTCTCTGTATACATGAACCTTGTTATAATGGTGTTTTACTTTTTAAAAATTTTTCAGTGACATATTTTTTGCTCATGGCTTTGATTTTTAGGTTTGGCTTCAGCATCAACTGCTGACGCCACTACTCATTCAAGCACCATGCTGTTTACTTCAGTGTCAGATGCTTCTACCTCCACTGTTGCTTCTGGGTTCTCATGTAAGTTACTGGTTGCAAAGAAAAGATTGTTATTTTGCATCAGGCAGCTTCGCTCAATTTGCCAATATAAGCTATGGATCTCTTGCATCTCATAAATTATCATTATGCTCGAACCCATCCATCTGTAACTGCTGATATTAGTAGTAGCTTTGCTTAAGAACCCAATTGTCATGGCTTTAGCTGTGAATTTTATGTTAACATGATTATTCCAGCTTAAAGTGATAATTTTAAGCATATAATTCATTAACATTGTAATGTTTTGAAACAACTTCTTGAAGCTAATGAGAATAGTAAGAGTGGGAGTTTTGCCAAGTATATGTGTAGAGAAGTCTTATTATCCATGTGAATAAGATAAAATGGGAAATGAATGCTGGAGCCTTGCTATAATGTGTTCTTGCAGATAGACCAGTTTTGTGGTCCTTATACTTTACCTATCAGAGGTGATAGATGACAAAGGACCAGTTTTCGGTTTTAATTGACACTGTGATGCCTTGTGGCTTCTCTCCTTCAAGAGGAACTTCTGGATGTGTTGAGCTGAGAAGTGGGATATTAATTACCTTGTAATGCCAACTTCTTTGCTATATATCTTCCATTAGTATAGTGACAACAAATGTTGAATAAATCTTTTTTACAGGTCCATATAAACTGACTCTTCTTTCGAGATATATTCACAGTGTCATGACATTTATCATTAGCCTTTGTTATTGTAACCCTAGCTGTAATATGCCCCCCATCCCCCACAGCCCTGTTATAGCAAAATTGTCGCCATTCCCCAGAATAAAACTTGCCAGGAAGTGCTCATGCCTACTTCAGGGTGAAAAATGGTGGTTTACCATCTCTATCCTCTTGTGAAGTTGACGTAGGTAAACATTAGTTAGAATTGAAGGTTACCACCTGACTTGTATTTTCTACCAAGTAGACTTCCACTTTTGAGACATGACTGAGATTCTGGAAGCCTTTTGATATATGTAAGCAGTATTCTTCTTCACTACAATAGATTTTGTGGATAAGACCATGTCTGAGGTTAGAACTTATAATTGTTGAATGAATTCCATTTTCAATCAAAGACTTGCCCTCTGACCTACAACAGGCTTGTTTTCATACCTGTCTTTGATGTCCTTGCCTACAAAATGAAAAGAAAGCTCAACCATAGTGTTTGTAAAATTAACTTTAATGAGGTAAAACTTACATATAAAATTAACTTATGTTAAGCATGCAAATCAGTGATTTTAATAAGATTACTGAATTGTGTAACTTACAGTTTTAGAACATTTCCATCATCCATATAAGGTCTCTCAGCCCAAGATAACTAATCTGTTTTATGTCTCCGTAGATTTGTCTTTTCTGAACATTTCTTATAAATGGATTGGCCATAGGTTTTGGAGTTCAGCCAAAAGTTTGTAAAGGACTCTTCAGATGAAAAAGACTCTATATAAATTACTTACTGTTTTTAAATTAAGGTGTAATAGGTAATATTATCTTCTTTTCTGCAGTTGGTTCCCC
>NW_027532936.1:202607-207189 GCF_008692635.1 Crocuta crocuta | reverse complement strand
CCCGACAACTTCGAATGGAGCATTTGGCAGTTTAGCCTTGGGATTTGGATTCAAATTTCCTGGAATGGGTGGAGCAGCTCATACTGCATCTAGTAAGATTTTAGAATTATTGGGGTGTGTGATATGTTGGGATGCTCATTGGAAAATGCTGTATAACAAGCAGTAAGCTGTATTCTGTAGTTTTTAGTATTATCTGAGTAAGTTTTGATCATTTCATTGTAGTATACAAAAGGTACACCAATACTGACAATTGCCAAAGTGTAGTGAGACATCTGATACCAGTGATACTACTTCGAGATGACCATAATCAAAGCTGCTATCAAATTTTTGTCAACTTTTCAATTTAAGAATTTTTATTATTGATCATAGTGTTTACATTGACCCAGTAGATTGGAATTGATAGTTACTTTTCCCTAAAACTTAACCTAAGTTTTGACCTGCATTAAAATTGATCCTATCCTAAAGCAGATTACAAGAGTTTCCATCCTAAATTTGTTTCTGCCACTTAGAAGCTAGTTAGGTTGTAGGTTGAAGAGAACTTGGCTAGTCGTTGCCTTATAGTGAGCTGGGTGGTTAGGAGTCAGTTGCTAGTTAAACCTACAATTTAAGTCAGACTCCATTCTAGGAAAGTCTTACTTGTCTTAATTTAAAAGTTTACTTGACGGGTGCCTGGCTGGCTCCATTGGTTGAACATCTGACTTCAGCACAGGTCATGATCTCTTATTTCTTGAGTTCGAGGCCCACATTGGCTTACTGCTTTCAGCATGGAGCCCACTTCAGATCCTCTGCCCCCTTCTCTTTCTGCCCCTCCCTCACTTGTGCTCTCTCAAAAAAAATCTTTCTTCAAACCTGGCATAAATTAACAGTCTATCTCTTTTAAATTTAAAGTAATTATTCCTAACCAGAGATGTCCACCATCTGTTTATGTATTCTTTTGCATGACTGATACCTGAGTTTCTGCTGTGTACTAGGCAACTGGCCAACCTATGAGAGTTGAGAAGGATGTCTTGAGAACTTTACAAGTTATCATATTTGCAAATAGCGTAACCCATAATCTCCCCCCTTAAAATGCTGAACAAAGAACTGATTCTTTCAGCCATGGGTAGAGTCACTGAAATACGAATTTGCATGCACTTTGAGGACTCTTCCATGACTCACCCCCTCCCTAGCTAGGTCTCAGATTCCTTCCTGAAAACTGGTACCTTTGCTACTAACCCACCCCTTATCGCCATTCCATCTACTATTAACCTTATATGCCCATCTCCCCATTAGATATATCTCAACTTGACAGCCTTAACCCAGAGTTAGTTTTTTCCCCCTACTCACCATTCCTTCTCCCCAAGCATATTTACTTGCTCAGACTCTTCACCTCACAGAGCCTTGCAGGTCAGCTTTCAAGTGTCTGTGTCTGCCAGTTTGTAACCATTTGGCATTATTGCCCTAGGTATAATCAGCAAGTTTTAAGAGAAGCTTCCTTTTTATTAATAATAACTCTTTTAACTTTTTTTTTGAGAGAGAGAAAACCAATGAGCAGCATGAGCAGGGGAGGGGCAGAGAGACAGAATGAGAGAGAATCCCAAGCAGGCTCCATAATGTCAGCACACAGAGCCCAGCACGGGGCTCAAACCCATGAACCGCGAGACCATGACCTGCATGGAAACCAAGAGTAGGATGCTCAACTGACTGAGTCACCCAGGTGCTCCAAGAAAAGCTTGCTTTTTATCAGTCTTATCTTTTGTATGGAAAATGTTTGTTTGGATAGGAAAATCAGATAGTAGGATGTTTTAAAGGATGTTTTCACTATTTTATATAATCACCTTTAAGGCCATCAGAATGAGATTTATTTAAATACAAATATGATAATGCAGTTATTTCCTATTTATAGAACTGTGCTTCCCTTTACTACGCAGATAATGTAAAGTTGACTGCATTTAGTTTAGGCCAAAGCCATAACCTGCAAAATCAGACTGTGATGGAACTTTCATTCTCAAATCCATTACTTTTTTGTGTATTAATTGAAATACTATTGGTATTTGAGTATTATCTCCTATGCCAGAGCTAATTTATACCCTTTTAAAATACCATAAAAGCTAAGGAACAAAGATAAGTACCATTTTAAAAGGTTAAAATAATCATACCAATTTTTTTTAAGACTCAAGATGCTTTTATGTTTAGACTGACAGGTATTAATTTCCTGAAAGTATTATTAAACATCTTTGTGGAGATGTTTTGGTAGTGATGATAGTTGCTTTTCTTTTTATAAAAATCATACACACATATATATAAAGTACATGTATACATATATCACAGTCTCTAGAGAGGATAGTTTGGTGTTTATCTTTCCAGCCTTTGTTTCCCAAACACATACAAAGACACATTGAATTTGTTTTACAAAAATGAGATAATTACACACACACACACACACACAATCCTAGAATTTTAAGTTTTCGTATATATCACCTTTGCACATCTATCCATCTCAGGAAATACAGATTACTCTTTAATGTTTGTTTGTTTGTTTGTTTGTTTATTTTGAGAGGGGAGAGAGGGGCAGAGAGAAAGGGAGACAAAGAATCTGAAGCAGGCTCCAGGCTCTGAGCTGTTAGCACAAAGCCTGACGTGGGGCTTGAACCCACAAACCATGAGATCATGACCTGAGCTGAAATCAGACGTTTCACCAACTGAGCCACCCAGGTGCACCAATACGGATAACTTTTTTAGGGAAAAAAGTGAAGAAAAGCTTTATAAGAAGGATTCTTTTTTCTTAATTGCTTTTCTGTTTTTCTGTTTGAATGATCTAATCAATACAGGAGGGGTCTTGATAGTGTCATTAAGTTTCAGTATTTCTGGGGAAGGATTTCTTTTCAGATAAGATTTTTATTCTCAGATAAAAATTGTGATGACATATGATTTTAAAGAGTGCCACATGGGATCCAGTCTGTAATATTCCCGAGTGTTTTGATTGATAAGTCCGAGGGATCCTTTGAGAATGGGTATGGTCTTTCCTTGTGGTGTTGATTCCACCCTCACAAAGGCTGACACAAAGAATGGGGAAATTATTGTAAGGATTCTTGTGGCCAAAAGGGAAATGGAATCTTTTAGAAATCTAACACAGGTATTATCCTGGCACTGAACTTGAAAGAAATCAGAATTTAAGAGTTGTTCTAAAGGCAGGTTTTAGGGACCTCCTGAATCTGTTGCATAAACATAATTCAGCTCTTCTCCCTTAGTCTACTCTTATTTTTTTAAACTTTCCATTGGTTTCCTTACCTCTTTTTCTATCTTACAATTTTAGCTTATTCTTTAAAAAAATTTTAATGTTTATTTTTGAGAGAGAGGGGGAGACAGAGCACAAGCAGGGGAGGGAAGAGAGAGAGAGGGAGAGGGAGACACAGAATCCAAAGCAGGCTTCAGGCTCTGAGCCATCAGCACGGAGCTCAACGTGGGACTTGAACTTACCAACTGCGAGATCATGACCCAAGCCAAAATCTGAGGCTTAACTGACTGAGTCACTTAGGTGCCCCAGTGTTAGCTTATTCTTAATTTTGGCTTCCTCAGACTCCTTGATTCTACTTCATGTGTGTCCTCTGTCGGTCCTTTCAACCCCCCTCTGTCTATAGTCTGATCCTTTCTACACTTTCAGAAATATTTCCAAATTTCTGCTTAGAGTCTGATTCTTTCCATATTTCTGGAAATATTTCCATATTTCTACCTATAGTCTTATTCTTCCCATAGTTCTAAATGTTTGAAAATGAGATGCTGATCTATTTTATCCTTGCTTGGCTAGAGCTTTCCATGCTAGACCCTTGTATAAGTTACCAGTAGTGTATGGGATGGATACCGTACTTCGGATGCCCACCCTTGTCCCAATTGACTGTGAATCAGGAGCAAAAGACAGAATTATTGGAATAAAGAAAGAATATCAGAGCTTGGTCCCTCAGCAGGAACAGAGTAGGCCAGTTCCCTTCAGTATAGGCCGTGAATATTTTGGCAGGCACCATGATTTATACATTTATCTACTACGGCCACTAACCTGAAAATACTGCTAATTGGAAAAGCAAGGATAATGTAAAACAAACAATTGTGTTTGTGTTATAATATATTTTTATAACAAATTTCTTGTTACAGAGCAGCATCTGTTACCGAGAACATATGAAAATACAGAGAACCAAAAAGAAGAAAAGAGAACATTTGCATTTCCCACTAGGCACAGTTTTCTGTGAATTGTTCTTTAAGTGCCCAGTGTGTAGGAAAAACCAGAAGTGTTTCAGAAAACCAAGGAATAATGATGGAGTGGAATAGAAGTGGGTGATAGATACGGGGAAGGAAGAATTTTAGTTAGGCCATGAAGTATATTGAGGATTTCTTCTAGAGAGGGCTGGCTATTCTAGTATGGGTACAATAGGAAAAGACACATAGGAGTGAGGTCTGAGCTGTAGACGAAACTTTGAGAGGCTTTTACATATTAGACTGGCAAAGATATATGCCTAGTATGGGCTATAATGTAGAGAAACAGGTGCTCTCCCCTACTGATAGAAATGTAAATTGGCAAAATAATTTTGGTTGGGCAGTTTGGCAAGAT
>NW_027532936.1:192744-202538 GCF_008692635.1 Crocuta crocuta | reverse complement strand
TCTGAAAGTTTTTTTATGAGAAAAAGTTTGAGGATTGATTCAACTTCTTTAATGGTTACAGGTCTGGTTCAGTTGTAAATTTTATTTTTCTACAAATATATCTAGGATTTTTAATTTTTGGCAGAAGAGTTAATCCAGCTATCTGGCCTGCTATATATCACTTCATATTACAACAGTGTTAAGTGCAAATGCATACAACTTTGAGTTCAAATTCACATTTTAAAAAATGTTTCTANTTGCTCAAAATGGCTCCTCAGACTCTCATCGGTTGTTTCAAAGCTCAAACCTCCGATGAAAAGCTTCCGCAGCTGTTCAGGCTCTTTGGGAGACTCTGACTTAGACATGACGGCGGTGGGAGGGGAGACTTTATCGATGCTTACTCGGCGGCGTCCACGGGCAGAAAGGACTAAAAATATTAAATTTTTTAAATGCTCCTATAGTTTTTATCCTGAATGATCAAGGACTAAATAAGTCTCTCATTTCTTGCTAACACACATTTTATTTTCCAGCTACAACATCAACGACGACCACCACCACTGTCACCACTACCACGACTACTACCACAACTCCCAGTGGCTTTGCCTTGAATCTAAGATCACTGGCATCAGCTGGGATTAATAGCATTGTTCCAGTCGGTATTAATTCCGTACCTTTTACTTCGACTGTTAAGTAAGCATGTTTATTTGAAAATTTGCGTGAATTTCTTTTTATTTATCATGTACAAAGTATAATTTGCTTGTATAGCTGTAAAATAGCGTTTGAATGTTCGGTAATTGACTCAGTCAAAGGAGCAGATAAAGGATTTCTGTAACTTAGTAAATTGAACAATTAATAGCATGCCTTTGTCTTATTACCTTTATGATACTATTATTACTATTACTAATAGTAGCTAACATTTGTTGTGCAATTACTAAATATTTAGCAATGTGACAACGCTTTACAAACATCATTTAATCTTCCCAGTAACCCTATGAGGTAGGCAATATTTTGTTCCCATTTTACAGATGAGAACACTGGAGCACATACAGATTTTATAATCTGCCCCTGGTTGTACACTTAATAATGGTTGAACCAGGATTAAAATTCAGCCAGTTGAGCTCCATAGCCTATGATCTTAGAATCTGTACCATGTCCGTCTCTAATTGTTTGGGTTTTTTTCATTAGGTTTTTATTTTGAGACCATTGTAGATTCACATGTACTTCTAAGCAAGAACACAAAAAATTCTGTGTCCTTTACCCAGTATCCCCTGATAATAACATCTTGCTATGCTAGAGTACAGTATCACATCCAAGATACTGACATTGATATAGTTAAGATATAGAACAGTTCCATCAGCACAAGGATCCTTCCTGTTGCCCTTTTATAGCCACACTCACTACCATCCCCTCCTTTTCCTGATCCTGTGCAACAAGGAATCTGTTCTCCATTTCTATAACCTTGACATTTAAAGAAATGTTATACAAATGAATCGTATATTATGAGATCTTTAAGGATTGTTTTGTTTTTCTAGACATTATTCCTTGAGGTAAGGCTGTCATGTGCATCAGTACTTTGTTCCTTTTTATTTCTGAGAAGTAGTCCATAGTATTGTGGATGAACTATAATTTATTCACTTGTTGATGGACATCTAGGTTGTTTCCAGTTTCTGGCAGTTATGAATAAAGCTGTGGGGAACATTTGTGTACAGGTTTTTTCTTGTGAGTGTAAGTCTCATTTCTCTGGGATCAGTGCCCAGAATGCAGTTACTAAGTGGTGTGGTCATTGTGTGTTTATTTTTTTTAATATAAATAAGTTCTTTTCCGGAGTGGCTGTGCCATCTTACACACCGAACAGCAATGTACAAGGGTTCTAGCTTGTCTGCATTCTCAGCAGGATCTGGTGTTGTCACTGTTTTTTATTTTAGGCCTTCTAATAAATGTGACATGATATCTCATTGTGGTTTTAATTTGCATTTCCCTGATGACTAATGATGTTGAGCATCTCTTCATGTGTTTTTCTGCTATCTGCATATGCATATCGTCTTTGGTGACATGTCTGTTCATATCATGTCTTTTTTCCATTTTCTACTTGGATTTCTTTTTTTAATTTCAAGTGTTGAGAGTTTTTTACATTCTACATTCAGTTTTTTTTTCAGATATGTAGTTTATAAATATTTTCTCTAACTCTGTAACTTGTCTTTTCCATCTTTTTAACTGGGTGTTTTGCTAAACAAAAACTTATTGAATGGACCATGTTTTAATATTAAGTTTAAGAGCTCTTTGCCTAACCTTAGATCCCAAAGATTCTCAATTTTTTATAAAGGTTTTACAGTTTTACATTTTACATTTAAATCAGGATCCATTTTGCGTTAATTTTTGAATAAGTGTGAGGTTTAGAGTAAGATTCATTTTTTTTTTGTTTGTTTGTGGATGTCTGATTTTTCCAACATCATTTGTTGAAAGGGAGTCTTCAACTTCCTCTGCTGAATTGCTTTTACACCTTTGTCAAAAATCAATTGGACATATTTGTGTCAAATGTTTTCTCTGCCTCAATTGATACAATATTTTAAGATTTTTCTTCTTTAGCATAATGATATGGTGAATTATGTTGGTTGATTTTCAAATGTTGAACCAGCCTTACAAGCATAGGATAAATCCCACTTGGTCATGGTGTATGATTTTTTTATACTTTTCTGGATTAGTTTGCTAGTATTTTGCTTGAAGACTTTTCTGTCTTCATTCATGAGAGATATTGGTGTATAGTTTTGTTTTCTTTCATTTTTTATTCTGTCTTTGGTTTTGATATGTGGATAATACTAGCTACATAAAATGATCTGAGAAGTATCTTCTGTTTTATGGAAGGAATTATGTAAAATTGTGTAACAGATTGTGTTTGTTAAATGTTTGGCAGAATTCTTTAGTGAAACCTCTGGGTCTAGATACTTCCTTTTCGAGATCTTTTAAATTACAAATTAATTTATTTAATGTTTCTAGGACTATTCAGGTTATGTGTTCATCTTTCATGAGTTTTAGTAGTGTTTGGTTTTCAAGGAATTGGTCTGTTTTTCTAAGTTGTCAAATTTGTGAGTATAAAGTTGTTTGTAGTATTTCCTTCTTGTGCTTTTAATAGCTTTTTCAATTCTTATGTTGGTGATCTGTACCTTTCTTTTATCAATTTTATTCATCTTTTCCCAAAGAAGTAGCTTTTGGGGCACATGGGTGGCTTAGTCAGTTAAGCATCCAACTGTGGCTCAGGTCATGATCTTGCAGTTCACAGCTGTGTTGGGCTCTGTGCTGACAGCTCAGAACCTGGAGCCTGCTTCAGATTCTGTGTCTCCCTCTCTCTTTTGCCCACTCCCCTGCTCATGGTCTGTCTGTCTGTCTGTCTCTCTCTCTATCTCTCTCTCTGTCTCTCAAAAATAAATAAAAATGTTAAAACAATTTTTTAATTAAAAAAAGAAGTAGCTTTTGTTTTATTGATTGATTAATCTTTATTGTTTTCATTGCCAGTTTCATTGATATCTACTATTTATTATTTCTTTCTTTCTGATTGTGGTGAGTTCCTATTGCTCTTTTTCTAGTTTCTTGAGTAAGGAACATAGATTATTGATTTGAGACCTTTCTTTTTTCCTAATGTAAGCATTAAATGCCCTAAACATTTACCTCACCATTGCATTAGCTGTGTACCACATATCCTATTATGTTTTATTTTTATTTTCATTCAATTCTGTCTACTTTCCAGATTACCTTTGTGAATTCCTCTTTGGCCCATAGATTATTTAGAAGTATGTTGTTTAATTTCCAAGTGCTTGGAGATCTTATTTTCTTTCTATATCGATTTCTAGTTTTGATTTCATTATAGTTGGAGAGCATGCTCTCTCTGTATGACTTGAGTCCTTTTATAGTTGTTCAGGTTTGTTTTATGATGCAGATACAGTCTTTCTTTTTTAATGTTTATTTTGAGAGAGATAGCACATGGGAGGAGGGGCAGAGAGAGATGGGGAGAGAGAATCCCAAGCAGGCTCCATATTGTCAAACTCCTGAACCACAAGATCATGACCTGAGCTGAAACCAAGAGTCAGATGCTTAACCAACTGAGCCACCCAGACACCCTGAAGATCTAGTCTTTCTTGGTGAATGTTTCACGGGCGTCTGGAAGTTGTGTTTTCTGCTCTTGGGTAGAGTGTTTTATATATGATGATTAGATCCTGCTTTTGTTGTATTTTCAGATTTGTATCCTTGCAGCTTTCCTCTCTATTGTTTCTTTCAGTCTTGGAGAGTGGCTTTTTGAAGTCCTCAACTAGAAATGTGGATTTGTCTGTTTTTCCCGTTAGCTCTATCAGTTTTGCTTTTGTGTGTTTTGAGGTTCTGCTCTTTGGTTGCCTTACACATTTAGGGTTGTTGGCCTTCCCTGGTGCTTTGATTCCTTTCTCATTATGCAGTGTCCCTCTTTGGTCATTTTCTCTGTGCTAAAATTGATTTTATCTGTTANCATGTACATCTTTTTCCATCATTTTACTTTCAGCCTATTTGTGTCTTTGTATTTGAAGTGAGTTTCTTGTAGATAGCACATTGATGGGTCATAATTTTTATCCACTCTATTTCTGCCTTTTAGTTGGTATATTTAGCACATTTACACTTAAGGTAATTATTGATATGTTTGGGCTTACCTTTGCCATTTTACTATTTGTTTTTTGTTTGCTACTTCTGTTTTTGTTTTTGTTTGTTTGTAATTTCCCTGTGGGATATTAAGACCTTTTTTAGGGTTCCATTTTGTTCTATTTTTTTTAATGTTTATTTATTTTTGAGAGAGAGACACAGACAGACAGAACATGATTGGAGGAGGGGTAGAGAGAGAAGGAGACACAGGATCCAAAGCAGGCTCCAGGCTCTGAGCTGTCAGCACAGAGCCCGACGTGGGCTCGAACTCATGAACCATGAGATCATGACCTGAGCCAAAGTCAGACACTAACCAACTGAGCCACCGGGCGGGCACCCCTTGTTCTATTTTTATAGTGTTTCTGAGTATATTGCTTTCTCTAATTTTCTCAGTAATTGCTCTAAGTGTTACAGTATACATAAGTAACTTAAAATCATCTAGTCATGTTGACATTTTACCACTTTGGTAATTCCATGTAGCTCCCTTTACTCTTACATTTTAAGTTTAATTGTCTCAATTATTTCCTCCATGTACATTGAACACTGCATTCTGTGATGTTATACTTTTTACTTCAGCCATAAAATATGATTTTAAAAACTCATGAGAAGTAGGATAGTCTATTATATTTACACTTTTTGTTCATTATGACATTTTTTCCTTCATGNTTTTCCAAAGTTTTTTTTTTTTTTTTTTTTTTTTTTTTTTGAGAGAGAGAGAAAGCACGAGTGGGGAAGGGGCAGAGAGAGAGGAGAGAATCCCAAACAGGCTCTGCATTGTCAGCACAGAGTTGATGTGGGGCTCAAACTCACAAACTGTGAGATCATGACCCGAACTGACTCAGATGCTAAACTGACTGAACCACCAGGTGCCCCCAGTTGAGCCAATTTTCAAGGTAGGTTTGCCACCAACAAAAAATGTTGCAAGGAAATATCTATTTTCCCTTCATTTCTGAAGGATATTTTTACCAGCTAGAGAAGTTGTGGTCAACAGATTTTTTTTCTTTATGTACTTGAAAAATGTTGTGACACTTCCTTTTAGTCTCCATGGTTTAAGATGAGAAATCTGTCATTTGAATTGGTATTACCTTTTGAGTAATGTGTTGTTTCTCTCTGGCTACCTTAAAGATTTTTTTCATTCTTTAGTTTTCAGAAATTTAAGTATTAGGTGTCTTAGTGCACGTTTCTTTGAATTATTCTGTTTGGGGTTTGATCAGCATCTTGAATCTGTAGATTTAAATCATTTGCCAAATTTGGGGAGTTTTTACCTTTATTTTTCAGAATACTTTTTCAATCCCATTCTTTCTTTTCCTCTAATCTATCACACTCCAGATGGGTGATATGATACGAATGTTACCACTTTTATTATTGTCCTCTGGGTTCTTTAGATTTTTTTTTCATTTTTTGGTGTCTCTTCTCTTTGCTATTCTGTAAATTCTATTGATCTACTCTCAAGTGTGCTGATTCTATCCTTGGCCATCTTCACTCTAGTATTAAACCCTTCACGTGAGCTTTTTATTTCCTTTTTTCAGTTCTATAATTTCCATTCAGTTGCTTTTTTATAACTTCAGTTTCTTTGCTGAGATTTTCTCTTTTTCTTTTGTTTCTAGAGAATTCATAATTGCTTGTTTGGAGCATTTCTTGATGGTTGCTTTACAATTCTTTTCAGAGAATGCTAACATCTGACACCTCTCAATATAGGTGCCTGTGGACTGTCTTTTCTCTTTTGAGTCATGGTTTTCCTGGTACTTGGCAGGACAGATCATTTTCAGTTGCATCCTGGACATTAGGTCTATTATGTTAGGAGAGTCTAGGTTCTATTTTAATTATTTTTCAATCAGGCAATCATTTTGTTGGGGTCTAGTGCAAGGATTGGCTGTGTTTGTATCTTTAGCTTCCTAATAGACCCTACCCACACCACCCCAGTGAAAGTGAGGTGCTGACTCATGCCGCCTCAATGCACATGAGTGGTGTAGAAGTTCAGCTATCCCCTCAGCCCTGCTGACTCAGTCCCCATGAAAGTGGGGCAATGGGTCCCACCACTTCATTGCCTCAAGTGGGGACGTAAGCTCAGCTCTCAGCTGGGTCCCTGGGACCCCAGAATAAGAGGAAGTGGGGACTAACTCATACACTTAGGTGCTGCAGGTTGGAGCCAGAATTTCACCTTCCTTTTGGGTGTCACTGATACAAAAGGAGTGAGGAAGCAGGATATCAACTATTCTGTCTTACAACTTCATTCAGCCTCTTGATGCCATGGGTTGGTATGGAAGCTTAGTTCCCTACTGGGCCTCACTGACCCAGCATTACTTTGTTCAGTCTCAGTGATGCCAGGTGGGCGTAGAGGTTAGCCCCTCATTGGGTCCCACTAACACTAGCAACAAGTGGGGAAGCCTAACAGTAACTAACCCCATCTTTATTACGTCTTGATGCTGCTGGGTGGGTATTTAGATTCAGCTTGTCACTGGCCTTGTTGACAGGACCCTGGTAGAGGAAATAGAACACTAGCTGCCTCTGCCAAGCAGAGAATTGATGATAACCTCTCTGCTCAGCCCTGATGACACTGCCCCAGCAGAGGAATTAGGGCATTGCCTGGTTCCGCCAGTCACAGGATGGAAACTCAGCTACCTGCTTAGCCTGTTTGATACCACTACGCAGGGGAATCACAGTTCTTTTTGGTTCTGCCCCATGGAGGATGGAAGATCAGCTCCCTACTCTGTTTTGTGGATACTACTTAGACTGGAAATGGATCATTTTGATTCAGAACTGTGGGGAAAGGGAGTCCTGTCTCTGGCCACATGCACCCAGAAGGGAGCTTGCATCATCCTGAGCTGAGGGGGAAAGAAGGAAGCAAGTGTGGCACAGCCTTCAGCTATTCTTACTGAGATTTAGTACATTTCTTAATAGAGCTTTTTTAATTTGCCATATTCCTCTAGGATAATTCCCAAATATTTTGAATGGTTGTTTTTAAAATAATTGTTACCAGCTATGCTGCTGGTTTTGTTAGGGATCAGGTCTGAANTATAGTGCAATAGTGATTTCAGGAGTAGAATCCAGTGATTCATCCCCTACATATAACAGTCAGTGCTCATCCCAACAAGTGTCTTCCTTAAAGTCCCTTGCCCATTTAGCTCATCCCCCCCTTCCACAACCCCTCCAGCAACCCTCAGTTTGTTCTCTACACTTAAGAGTCTCTTATGTTTTTGTTTCCCTCCCTGTTTTTATATCATTTTTGCTTCCCTTCCCTTATGATCATCTGTTTTGTATCTTAATTTCCATGTATGAGTGAAGTCACATGATATTTGTCTTTCTTTGATTTCGCTTAGCATAATACCCTCTAGTTCTATCCACGTTGTTGCAGATGGCAAGATTTCATTCTTTTTGAGTGGCAAGTAATACTCCATTGTGTGTAGATAGATGGATAAAGAAGATGTGGTGTGTGTATACATACATGCCGAGTAATACACCATTGTATCTATATACACCACATCTTCTTTATCCATTCATCTGTTGATGGACATTTGGGCTCTTTACATACTTTGGCTGTTGTTGATAGCGATGCTATAAACATTGGGGTGGATGTTCTCCTTTGAAACAGCACACCTGTTGCCCTTTGCACCCTCTTTTTTAGTGCAATCGTAACTCCTGTGATGACATATGGTCAGCTGGAGGGTCTGGTAAACAAATGGAGCCTTGATTTAGAGGATCAAGAGAAGTACTTTCTTCACCACGCCACTCAGGTCAATGCTTGGGACCGTACACTGATTGAGAATGGTGAGAAGGTAAGAAGATGGTCTTATTAATCTATGTGTATTGTACAGATATTTCCAGATCAACACAAGAGCATAGACCTGTGTTTTGTGGTAATTTTCTATTCCACTATTTGATGTTCAACTTACAGATCTTTTCCCTATGTAATGAATGCCCTGAATTAGTAAATTGCCCATATTTGAAGTGTGGATAAGAAAATTAATATTGCTTTAAAATTACAATATAAATTCAAATATTTGCATTATTGTAGCTTATTTTCCTTTGTAGATTACTACTTTGCATGGAGAAGTGGAAAAGGTGAAACTGGATCACAAAAGGTAGAACCTTAGACTCTCTAGATTGAAAGATTAAAGATCGATTTCTTTGTCCATTTTTCCCCCTTGCTGTAGTTTTTCAACTTTATTTTGCCACTCTCAATTCCTTTCATCAGCCCTTCCATTGACTTTTTTTTCAGGCTGGAGCAAGAATTGGATTTTATCCTGTCACAGCAGAAGGAACTAGAAGATCTCTTGACCCCTTTAGAGGAGTTTGTGAAGGACCAGAGTGAGTCTACGTATCTGGAGCATGAAGATGAGGAGCCTAGGAAGACGTAAGTAACTGAATAAAGATCAAGGAATGGGGCAAAAACTTAGCTACAGAAAAAAAAACAAGGGGAAAAAATAGAATTGAAAGGCAGGGAATAAAAATTCATAGGAAAGGACAAGTTCTTGTAGTTGCCATTTATCAACTTCTTTGACTGTTTTCTGTTTATCTTTTCACGATGCTTGAAAATGAAGTAGTCATTCTGGCAGTTTTGTTTTATAGCATTGTATACACTTATTAATCTCAAGCTTATACATGAGCATGGTAAAATTTTTCTATTTGTCAAATTTGTTCTTAAACTAGAAATACCAGTTTTATGTGTGTGGTGTCATAGTATTGGGGGATATTTATGGTCTTCTGTTTCTATTGACTCTTAAACCTAATGTTCATGCAGTTGCTTCAGTGATAAATCATTGGCTATCTTAAAGGCAATTTGTTAATCTGGGGGCAGGCTGCATAGCTTTCAAAAATTGAATGATTTTTGTCAGTGTCTTGGGCTAAATATATTTTGTGTGTGATTCACTCTTTTTGTTGATCACATTACCAGTGTTCCCACTGTAACTTTATCTCTCTGTGACTTTGGTAATAAGGCCAAATAATAAGTGTTAGGAAAACTTGTCTGAATGTGCTACATAAACCAGACTGAAACCAAATCAGACTTCCTTTAGTAGTGGATTATTAGTGAGTTAAGACTGACCTTATTTTCTAAGGGCTTACAAATTAACTTTTTTGTAGGTGCATTAAATATGGTAAGTACAGCTAATCTATATGGACCCTAGTTCTGTTTCTGATTTTGTCTTTCACCCTTT
>NW_027532936.1:191642-192715 GCF_008692635.1 Crocuta crocuta | reverse complement strand
ATTCCGTAATTTTTTGAAGCACATATAGTTACATTTTTGGCCATGGGTTCCTAACTGTAATTTGAAGGAATAATTGAAACATTAGTTCCTTTCCAGTTTTTTCTGTGTAGTCAGATTTATATTTGATGGAATCTTTAGCAGGCAACTAAGTAATTGGTTAAAGGCAACCAATTACCTTTAACTATTTCTGGACAGAAAGGCAATACTTAGCTATCAATAAATCTAATTGATTCCTTTAATCTTTATAGACGTTAAGATTTAAAAACTCTCTGGTTACTTTAATTCATAAGCATATTATTGACTAAGTAAGTGTGTATATATGTGTGTAAATAATTTGGGGTGGAACTCTTGAGAATATTAGCCAACTAATATTTGCTATGAACTTAACAGGTTTATCTGCCTTTAATGTTAATCTCATTTCTCAAAACATCCTTTATTGGATGATGAAGTATATTTATATAAGGTTTTACTTTGAAAATTTATTATTTAGCAGAATCTGGGTGGCTCAGCCAGTTGAGCAGCTGACTTCAGCTCAGGTCATGATTTCGAGTTTATGAGTTCAAGCCCGTGTTGGGCTCTGTGCTGACAGCTAGGAGCCCAGAGTCTGCTTTGGATTCTGTGTCTCCCTCTATCTCTGCTCCTTCCCCTCTTGCACTCTGTCTCTGTCTCTCTCAAAAATAAATAAACATTTAAAAAATTTTAAAAAAAAAGAAAATTTAGTATTTAAAATCATTAAAGACCTCTCAGCACTTATTGAATACTGCTAAACACCAAATAACTTCTCATGTATCTAGATGTTTTATAAGAGCTAAAAAGAGTTTCTTTGCTTCAGAGCTCCCTGGAACATTGTCTAGAGGGGAAATAGGTGACTATAAAAATGGCAAGATGGATAAAAGACCTCACCTCTGGAGTCTTTTTAGAATATGGTAATAATAAGGTCATGAATGCTGCCTACATAAAAATGTGCCATTTGTCATAACTGAGACCTACTTAGAAGGTGGGAGGGGCGGGGATTGGTGCAAATCCAGCTGGCAGCATCATCTTTGTATGTCAGTAACAAGACATAGCGGAGA
>NW_027532936.1:186235-191264 GCF_008692635.1 Crocuta crocuta | reverse complement strand
GACAGTATAGAGAACCTGAATACATTTGAAAGTCCTGCGGACACCACTGACCCGGTGTGTTAACTGCTTTATCTGTTTAGACAAGCAAGATTTAGTATATTAACATTCTGTGGGTTCCTTTAGCTAGTCACCTTGTCCTGTCCTCTTGTGCTCCTTACCTACAGATCTGAACTTTGGGGTGTAGTTAGTGGGGCAGGAAATATTTAGGAGCAGAAAAGGTTATGAAGTTTTTTTGTGTGATTATTCCCAGGAGGGTAAAAAAATGAGTTTCCTCCCTAAGTTTTCAGGGTTTTCTCTCTGTTCTTCACACAGCTGAATATATTCCTGTGATTACTTTTATCTGTCCGCTTACTCATTGCCTAATCCATTCTTCCTTTTATGTATTTATCTAGGTATTCGTAGATACATGTATATGTATTCATATAATTGTGAGTTTATATGTTCGAGTTTATTAGGTATATCCAGGCAATCCTTAATTTATGACAGAGTTCTATCTCAAAAATTTGATAAGCCAACCATTTTAGTTTTAAAATATATTTTTCCATAGAAATTTTGTTTGATGTGGTTATTATGTTTCTGTCTGCCTTGTAGAATCCTACTTAACTCATAATGTAAGTGTATTTTAGCATAGGAAAATAAAGCTGAGGCTCCGATTAAAGAATTGAGACGTTTTGAATTAATTTGGCCATAAGAAAGGATTGTTTTCTTTATGCTCCAATTAAAGAACTTCTTTCCTCTACCTTTCCCTGTTGTCATAGCGGCTACATGGAGTTCTTTTTCCCCTCTCTCATTCCATGGCAGCAATGGTAAGAGGAATCTTCCATTGTGAGAACTCCTATTGTACTTTCTGTCTGTTGATTATAATTCAAAGTGCGGCCAGGATCTGGAGAGGTGAGGACAAAGGATAGACAGTATATCGTGATTATTCTTTAGTAAACTCTTTGTCCAAACATACAGATAGTTCTTTATCTGTGTACACATTACTAGCTTTTTTAATTCTAAAGAGACAGCATGGTATAGTTAGGAAAGCATTTAAATTTTATTTAAGTCATTTAATCTCTCTGGATCTTAGTTCCTTCTTTTGCAAAATGTTAAGGGTGGACCAAATGATCTTGAAGTCCCCTCTAGCTATAAAAATTATGCCATTCTCTACTTTGGGTGAATCTAAAATTGAACAAAGACAAATACAAATTAGACTGGGATTATCCATGCTACTGTCTCCTTGTGTTCACATAGATGATCAAGAGTTGACAGAAAATAAGTTTTCTTTTTATGACATATTACATCACCATTGTGATTATAAAATCCAAAGTTATTTTATGAAAGAATTTTTAAGCGTAGATAAATACATGCAGATTTACGCATGAGGCCAAGCTGCTATCTAATCTCTCTGTGTTGAGTTAAAATATGAGAACTTTCTGAACAGAGAAAGTAAAAGGGGCCTGTAATCTTATGCTTATCCTTTTTGTCTACTTAGCCTTGGATTGTTTTACTTTATTTTGATAGTGAGGAGTAAATGGTGTGAGTATTTTGTTTTTGTTTTCCCTGGCAAGGGTGATTGAGATGTTTAAGATGAGTGAATTAAAGATAATTGCTGCTTGATAGTAGGACAAAAGAAGCAAGAGATCAGCAACAATTCGTCTCTTTTCTCAGATAGCATAAATCATTGGACAAGAAGCAGAGAAAACATTTGCTGAACAATAGCATTCTTGTAGATAATTTATTATAACTAGATAAACAGAGCTTCTTTACTGTGGGCCATACACCAGGGTAGAAAAATAGCAACAATGTTTAACAGTATTCACAATGATGGGATTTACCTGTTTGTTTTTACTTTTGGGGGGTTGGAATGGGAGGGAAAACCTAATACCTGAAGTCTTTATTAAGTAAATCCGCGTTATGGCAAATGGTATTCAGTCACACTGTCTTACAAAAACTCATTGTTCCGGGGTGGGGGTGGCTCAGTAGGTTGAGTCCTACTTCAGCTCAGGTCATGATCTTTCCACTTGTGTTCAAGCCCCACATTAGGCTCACTGCTGTCGGCAAAGATCCCGCTTTGGATCTTCTGTCCCCCTCTGTCTCCTCCTCCCCAACTTGCACTCTCTGAAAACTAAACAAACATTTAAAAAAAACCCTCATTGTTTCTAGTACAAGTTGTATTTCTATTTGTTATGTTAAAACAAACTAAATTTGCTGCTTTCACTACATACTGTTCTTTAAGTGTAACATTTTCATGTCCTCCTGTTATATCCTGGATTTTACTACAATAGTCATCAAAAATATTTTTAAAATTTTCAATATTCAGTGTATCTTATTACAAAGTTCATACATATTCAATGTGTTAAGCTTGGAAAATGGGGAAATCTATAATGCAAATTAAATCACCTATATTACCAGTACTCTGCTAATACTTTGGTATATTTTTTCCAAGTCTTTTTGCTATGTTTGTAAAAATTCTCCTTTTGCTTTAAACAGCATTAGAAGCATATGTATATAGAGTTTTGTATTTAATATTTTTTCATGTGTTTTCTCAAAATTTTAAGCATTCTTTGAAAACTTTGAAAATCTTTGAAAATATTAATCACTCTGTAATATTTCATTAGAGGTGACTTTACCATAATACATTGGATTACTTTTTTAAATTGGTGGAGATATTGTTTCCAATTTTTTGCTATTATAAAATTGTTCTATAATGACCAGTTATGTTTAGGTTTGATTATTTCCTCTGGATAGGTTCCTAGAAGTAGAATATATTGAGTTAAAAGGTATGAATATTTCAAGACTGTTGATATATATTGTAAAAATTTACATTTTGAAGTGTTGGGTCAATTTTTATTACTATAGGCTATACAGGAATGTACCTATTTTCTCCATACACTTGACAACTGAGTATTAGCATTTATTAAAAATTGCTGACTTGGAGATCTTGCCATTTGAACAATGTGATGGACCTCGAGGACATTATACTAAGTGACATAAGTGAGACCAAGAAAGACAAATACCAAATGATCTCACTTACGTGTGGAATTTAAAAACATCAGCACCAAAATAGTGAGTTCACAGGTACAGAGAACAGATTGGTGGTTGCCAGAGGCAAGGAGTAGGCAGTGAGTGAAATGGGTGAAGGTGTTCAAAAGGTAAAAACTTCCAGGTATAAAATAAGTTATGGGGATGTAATGTATACAGCTTGGTGACTATAGTTAATAATGCTGTGTTGCATATTTGAAAATCACTAAGCGATTAGATCTTGAATGTTATCACAAGAAAAAAATGTTTTTAACTACATATGGTGATGGATGTTAGCAAGAGTTATTGTGGTGATCATTTCATAATGTATATAAATATCAAATCATTATGTTACACACCTGAAACTAATAAAATGTTATTTGTCAATTGTACCTTGATAAATAGTTGCTGATTTGGTTGAAAAAAAAGTAACATTTTAATTTTTATATGAATTTCTTGTCATGTGGGATGTCTCAGTGTCTTTTACTTATTTTTGTAGTGTCGTAGTCAGTGTCTCATTGAATTATAGGCATCATTCTTGACAGTTACAAAATCGTTAGATTGAAGTAATATGAAGAGGTTATGAACATTACAAATATGAGCAAAAAGTCATTAATATTTTATATATCTTCAGCCCATTTCTTACCAAAAGAAATGAAATGTTACTTTGTACTTTCAATGTTTTATGTTTTGTTTTACTTACCATATCTGAATAATCATAATCTAAAACTTTTGTGTGTTCTTTCAGCTCCAGCAGATCTGCAAAATTCTGAATGCTCATATGGACTCTCTACAGTGGATTAATGAGAATTCAGGTGGGAGTTTATATGTACATGAAGGTATCCATTATTGCAAGTAGAAAACGTGATGCAAGTCAGGTTTTGTGCACCATGACCACACTCAAATGAGAGCTTGGTTATAGGGGTATTGCTTTACTGACAGACGATATGTATACATTAATTCTGAAGAAGTATAATTGCTTGTTTTTATAAAATGGAACACTAAAAAATAAGTGTGTGAAGAATAAACTAGAAACGAATAAAAAGAGGGGGTATGTAGGAATGAGGTGGAGGAGCTAAGGAAGAAGCAGGACTTCTCCAAGTATACCTTTTGAAATAGTTTTGGTTTTTTGGCCCATATAAAAGTTTAAATACTCAAAAATTAGAATTAAGCCAAAAATAATGGGAAGAAAGACAAATACTAAAGTTGAATACATACAAACCGAAACCAAACAAATCGTGTAACTAATTTGTAACATAATCCAGCTCAGATTTTTGAACCTGGTATTCTTGACAGTACATTCTTAGTAGGATGTAATCTTAAGGATAAAAAGAACNAATAGTATTTTAGAGGACAGTAATGATAGTGGAAACCAAGATTTTCATTGAAAGATAAAAGAGATATAAGATATTTTTCTGTTCCTTTTATATTTCTATTGTAATTTTTGAAATTTATTTTTAGAGAGACCCGTGTTTATGTGGGTGGAGGAGGGGCAGAGAGAGAGGGAGAGAGAGAATCCTAAGAATATGCATGGGGCTCTATCACACAAACCATGGCACCCCTGTATTGTAAATTTGAATTGCAAATATTAGTATGAATTCCTGTTCCCTTTTTCTGTATATAGAAATGGCAGGGATGTGTGGATGGCTCAGTTGGTTAAGTGTGTGACTCTTAGATTTCAGCTCAGGTCATGATCTCATGGTTTGTGAGACTGAGCCCCACATTGGATCTGTGCTGACAGTGTGAAGCCTGCCTCTCTCTCTTTCTGTCTCTCTCTCTCCCTCCCTCTCTCCTTCCCTCTCCCCCCTCCCCCTCCCCACTTAAAAAATAAGAAGGGTCCAAGAAGCAATGACAAACCCCAATAGCAATGAACAGTACATTAGGCACCTAAACCTTGGTTTCTAAATACCATTCCCATTAGGGGCACTTGGGTGGCTCAGTCAGTTAAGCATCAAACACTTGATCTCAGCTCAGGTCTTGAACTCAGGGTCATGAGCTCAAGTCCCATGTTGGGCTCTGCTGT
>NW_027532936.1:181073-186185 GCF_008692635.1 Crocuta crocuta | reverse complement strand
CCCTCTCTCTCTGACCCTCCCCTGCTCACTCTGTCTTTCTCTCTCCTAGAAATAAAAAACATTAAAAAATTAAAAAAAAAATACCATTCCCATTAAAAGTTATAATCATGGCTTCTTAGGGAAATATCCAATCTCAGGTTTCAGGCAAGGAATGCACAGGGTGAGTTTGGAACTTCTTATGCAAGGAAATAGATTGTTCAACATGTTCAGAACTAATGACGTTATATCAGAACATAAGATTGTGCTTGAATGGGCTTCTTTGGCNTGAGAGCATGCCAGCTAAGAATTGTAGAAGGGATTATAGAATTAGAGAACTACAGTTAAAAAAATTTCAACAGAGCACTTATATTAAGCTTACCCTGATCTTGAATACCTTACCTTATTTATTTATTTTTTTAAAATATTTTTTTAAGTTTATTTATTTATTTTGAGAGAGTGAGTGAGCAGGGGAGGGGCAGAGAAAGAGGGAGAAGGAGAGAGAATCCCAAGCAGGCTCTGCACTGTCAGCACAGAGCCTGATGTGGAGCTAAATCTCATGAATCGTGAGATCATGACCTGAGCCAAAATCTAGAGTTGGACACTTAAGTGACTGAGTCACCCAGGAGCCCCATTACCTCATTTTATAAACATTTCAACTGTCAGTCATTTCTTGGCAGAAAAAATGTGCTAGCAGCAATGGACCAAATACCGACTGCATGTTACTGAGTTAACTTTTCTAAGAAAAAGTCAGTTTTATTGAAGTATAATTTATATACCACAGATTTAACCCATTTTAATTATACAATTTAATGAGAAAATCACTATTTTGCATCCTTGGTGTAATGATGATTCAGACAAGGGTCAACAATGACTGCTAATACCACTGAATGTAAGATATTGGGGAACAGGATATTTATATGGTCTCAAACATATCACTCCACACACTGCATAAAAATTTATAAAGAATAATGGGGCGCCTGGGTGGCTTAGTCGGTTAAGCGTCCGACTTTCACTTAGGTCATGATCTCGCGGTTCGTGGGTTCGAGCCCCGCGTCGGGCCCTGTGCTGACTGCCAGCTCGGAGCCTGGAGCCTGTTTCAGTCTGTGACTCCCTCTCTCTCTGACCCTCCCCAGCTCACATTGTCTCTCTCTCTCTCCTAGAAATAAATAAAAAAAAAAACATAAAAAATTTATAAAGAATAAGATATGCCTTTACAACAGAACTATCTGACAAGTACCACTTTAATCAAGTGATAAAATTTAATATCACTAATAGCAGGATAACTTGACATGATATGCCTCTTAATCTGACACAGTACGAAATATATAATATCACATATGTAATATTCTTATCAAAAATGGTTCATCTGAATCTAATCATGGAAACAATCAGACATTCTACGGGTGAGATATTTTGAAAGATAATGTAGTATTCTTACCAAAAATATTTAACTGAATAAAATCACAAGGAAATAATCAAACACTCTGTGTAGCACATTGTGAAACATAATTGGATTGGGACTTTTCAAAAAGTCAGTCATGGGAAACAAAACTCAAAACTAAGTTAAAGGGATTGTCTTAGATTAAAAGATACATAACAAGTCTACTATGTTAACTTTGATTGGATACTGGATCAAAACCAAGAAGACTTTCTTTCTCTCCTTTCCTTTCCTTTCCCTTCCTTTCCCTCCCTCCCTCCCTTCCTTTTCTATCTCTTTTTCATTTTCCCTATCTATTTCTTACCTTGTCTGCCTTCTTTCCTTTCTTAATGCCTGCCTTCCTTTTTGTTCTTCATTGAGTTCTAATTGTTCTATAACATTGTTAGTTTCAGATGTACAGCATTATGATTTGACATTTATATACACTACGAAATGATTACCACAATATGTCTAGTTACCAACTGTCACCATACAGAATTATCGAAAAATTCTCTTCTTGTGATGGGAACTTTTAGTATTTACTCTCTTGGTAACTTGCAAGTATGCACTACAGTATTACTGACTATAGTCACCATGCTGTACATTACATCCCCATGACTTATTTATTTTATAATTGAAGTTTGTACCTCTTGACCCCCTTCACCCATTTCACCTTCTCCCCTCTAGTAACCACCATGCTGTGTTCTGTATTTACGAGTTTTGTTTTGTTTTGTTTGTTCATTTGTTTTGTCTTTTAGATCCCACATATAAGTGAAATCACATGGTGTTTGTCTTTGTCTGACTTATTTCACATAACTTAATACCCTCTAGTTCCATCCATGTTGTCACAAATGGCAAGATTTCATGTTTTTATGGGTGAGTAGTATCCCACTGTGTCTTTGTATGTGTCTTTGTGTATATACCAAATCTTCTTTTTTTTCAAAAATTTTTTGAAGCTTATTTATTTTTAGAGAGAGAGNTTTTATGGGTGAGTAGTATCCCACTGTGTCTTTGTATGTGTCTTTGTGTATATACCAAATCTTCTTTTTTTTCAAAAATTTTTTGAAGCTTATTTATTTTTGAGAGAGAGAGACTGAGCACCAGTAGGGGAGATGCAGAGAGAGAGGGAGACACAGACTCTGAAGCAGGGTCTAGGCTCTGAGCTGTTAACAGAGAGCATGATGCAGGGCTTGAACTCATGAGTGGTGTGAGATCATGACCTGAGCTGAAGTTGGACGCTTAACCAACTAAGCCACCCAGGCCCTGCCCCAAATCTTCTTTTTCTAAAAATTTTAAATTCTAGTATAATTCGCAGTGTTTTATTAGTTTCAGGTAAGCACTATTGTGATTCAAGAGTTTCTATACATTACTCAGTGGTCATTACAATAAGTGTACTCTTAATCCTCTTCACCTATTTTACCCATCCCCCACCCCCACCTCCTCTGTATACCATGTCTTCTTTGTCCATTCATCCAGCAGTGGACACTTAGATTGTGGCCAAATCTTGGCTATTGTAAATAATTCTGCAGTTAACATAAGGGTGTATATATCTTTTCAAATTATTCTCATTTTCTTCAGATAAATACATAGTACTGTATTGCCGGATCATTGGTAGCTCTATTTTTAATTTTTAGAGAAACTCCACACTGGTTTTCATAGTGGCTACACCAATTTACATCCCCACCAATAGTTCATAAGGGTCCTAGTTTTCCCGCATCCTCACCAAGGCTTGTTATTTCTTATCTTTTTGATAATAGGCATTCTGACATGTGTAAGGTGATACTTCATTGTGGCTTTGATTTGCATTTCCCTGATGATGAGTTATGCTGAGTTATGTGTCTGTTGGCCATCTTTGTGTCGTCTTTGGAAAAATGTCTATTCATGTCTTCTGCCCATTTTTAATCAGATTATTTGCTTTTCTGGTATTGAGTTGTATAAGTTCTTTATGTATTTTGGATACTAACCCCTTATCAGATATATCATTTGCAAATATCTTCTCCCATTTGGTGGGTTGTGCTTTAATTCTGTTAATGGTTTCCTTTGCTGTGCAGAAGTTTTTTAGTTTCATGTAGTCCTATTTGTTTAATTTTGATTTTGTTGTTTTTGCTTTTGGAGTCAGACCCAAAAAGTCATTGCCAAGACCAGTGTCAAGGAGCTTATCACCTATGTTTTCTCAAGAAGACGTTATTTAGAATAATTCGGGAAACTGAATATGAACTATATATTAATTGATATTAATGAATTTTTAATTGTTTTCATGTGTTGTGGTTGTGTGGAAAATATTTTTATACTTAGAAGCTGTATGCTACATTATTTAAAGAAGTGTCATGTCTGTAGCTCTCTTTCAAGTGGTTCAACCAAAATCTTGTGAAGAGAAAGAGACTGAGCAATTTTAGGAAAAATGGTAACAGTGGGTTAATCTACATAAAGGATATACAGGTTTGTGATTGTTACTATTCTCATGACTTAATATAGATTTAAAATAAAAATATGGGAAGAAAATAGTTTTTATAGACTTTTGCCTAAATATGGACTATAATGAGATTTAGTAATTGAGATAAATGGGGGCTAGTTAGGTGATCAGAGTTGTTACTCTTTTTAAAGATGTAGTATGAAAAGAATACAAATTTTCTCATTTGTATTATTCTATTTCTAGATTTCTCATTCTCTTCATTAATAGAATTCATCAACCATGAACTTTTTCACCTTTTCCTCCTTCCAGACCTGCCTATGTCATCATTCACCTTTATTTCCTTCTCTCAGAGGAAGAAATGTTCTATTCCTTCCCAAACTCTTTTAAATCATCAGAGAGATGTTAAATTCTGTATTGCTTTAGTATTAATTACCTGACGGGTAGATGTTTCTGAGTCTGATAGATACAGGTTCAAGTCAAGGCATTACCACTTAATAGTTTTGTGACCTTAACTGTTATTTAATCTCTCGGAGTCTGTATACTCATTTTACTAATTTTTATTTTTACTTTTTTAAATGTTTATTTATTTTTGGGAGAGAGAGAGAGAATGTGGGAGAGGGGAAGAGAGAGGGAGACAGAGAATCCCAAGCAGGCTCTGTACTGTCAGCATGGAGCCCTATGTGGAGCTTGAACTCAGGAACAGTGATATCATGACCTGAGCCGAAATCAAGAATCAGTCGCTTAACTATCCGAGAAACCCAGGCACCCCTCTATCCTCATTTTAAAAATGAGGGATAATATTTACCTTTCAGGGTTTTTGTAAGGATTGAAAGAAGCAATGTTGAACTTTCCTTGAGCAGTACCTGGCCAAGGTTGGTGGTCAGTAAAAGACCCTGGCAGAACTGGTTATCAGAGATAACTGTGTATAGGGGAGAGAGAGAAGAAGAAAGACAAGAAAGGTCATTTGATTCAAAAGGTAGCTATTAAATTGGTCTAGGAAAGGCAATTCCAGGTAGATTATCATTGAAAACCACTTACCCTAAAGAAGTCGTAAGAACGGCTGACATGTGGGAGAACGTCAGTGACTGGAAAACACTGAGGAAGGAGATTATGCAAAGTCTGACTCAGTTGTGTCCCTGTCTGTTGCATGTATTCCTATAGTGAGCAGTGGGTCTTGGGTGGAATTGGGGGAAGGGGTTGTCAGAATGTAAATGGGGCTGTAAAGAAAGATTACAGTGATTTTTTTTTTTTTTCCCCCTCTGGGCTGGGATCTTTGTCATAAGTAAAATATCAAGGCTCCCAG
>NW_027532936.1:173567-180819 GCF_008692635.1 Crocuta crocuta | reverse complement strand
TCCCAGCCAGTCTTTTCCTACTAATAAAATTAAGGTTGTTAGCGCTGCAGAGGACTTTATATAGATGAAGAAACTGTGGCTCAGAGAGTTTAAAAGACTTCCCTTAGAACACACAGCTAATTACTGGCAAAACTAGGACCAGAATCCAAATTTCCTGATTACCAGAACAGTGTTCTTTCTACTGATATGCACTCAAAACAATTCTCACATAGGCATCACTGGATGTAAAAACAAATCATGTACCTAACAGTAGAGGACAAGGTTTTTCAAAGTATGATAGTGGTAGTACTTTGTGTGGGACGTTTTGTTCTAAGTGTCTGGGTAAGTTTCTCAGTCAACACAGGATAAACAGAGTAAGATAGTTATGGATCGTAACTGGGAGTTACTTGCTTAAAATGCAGTTGAGCTGGAGACAAAATGATATTCTCAACTGAGGCAGCAGAGGCCAAGATGAAGAAGAGGGAAAAGCTTGGTAATTCTTGATACTGTGGGCTCCTTTTTGCTGTTCCTACCCAAGGAACCTTTCCTTTTCATATCAGGAAATGACGTGATCAAGTAATGGAGAATGGCAGGGTTCATTTATGCTAAGAGATGATTTTTGTTGGAGGTGGTTTTGCTTTTTAATAGTTAATGTCACGTTTGCTGATCAGGACTGTGGACTGAGAAGTTTAAGGTTAAACTTTCAATGAGTCCATTTATTCACATCCAAATAATAGTTGTAGAAAACTAATACATGTGTTATTTTCACAATAGAAATAATATATTTTTACTAAAGAAAAATCTCTAACTGTATAGTTTTTTTATGGTTTTAATGTCAAAATCTGTATTTTACAAGGTTTCTGGGAAATGTTTTTATGATTTAATATCCTTAACATTGGTATAAAATTTTTCTTATTATAAAGCATAGCAACTGTAATGCTAATAGGATCATGTGCTTAACTTAAGAATCAGCTTGTCCTTAAAAGTGACTTGGAAATCATACATCACACTTTTGGGGTAACTGGGTAGCTCAGTTGGTTGACCGTCCAACTTTGGCTCAGGTCATGATCTCACAGTTCATGAGTTCGAATCCCACATCAAGCTTGCTGCTGTCAGTGCATACCCCACTTTGGATCCTTTGTCCTTCTCTCTCTTCCCCTCCCCCACTTGCACTCTGTCTCTCTCAGAAATAAATAAACATTAAACAAATCATACATCAGGGGTGCCTGGGTGGCTCAGTCGGTTAAGCGTTCAACTTCAGCTCAGGTCATGATCTCACAGTTTGTGGGTTCGAGCCCCACGTCGGGCTCTGTGCTGACAGCTAGCTCAGAGCCTGGAGCCTGCTTCAGATTCTGTATCTCCCTCTCTCTCTCTGACCCTCCGCTGCTCATGCTGTCTCTCTCTCTCTCAGAAATAAATAAAACATTTTAAAAAAATCATACATCAAACTCTAAATATATTAGAATATTACACTATCCAATCAACTTTTCAGTATTCATGATTGAATTAATAGAGAAGCAGGCCCCATTCTTTCTCTAACATACATAGAACCAACTGATGAGATTGAGTTAGAAAGTTATCAGAGATAAGTACAAGAGTATTGAATTAGGGGATGTCTGAACATGTGCTGATATTGACCAGTTCTCAGATTTTATATTCATCCATTGTTTAACATTATCTCTGCCTCTTTTCTTCCTGATTAGATAACTGAGAGTTAATAGTAATGATAGTCCAATACCCCTTTACTTTCTTGTCTCTCTCTAAAAATTTACAGCATTATTTCAAGGTTTGCTGGATGGTGGTGCTGCAGTGACACATCTGTCTTCTGAGTTGGCAGTCACCAAAACTGCAGCAACTCCAGCTCTTTGGGGACCTCTTATGACAGAGATGACCATCAATCTGAGCTAATTTGTTATTCGTTTTAAATATATTGAGCTACTTCTCTGAGAAAGGGGAGCAGGTAGAGGTGAAGGACAGGCATTTTTTGTTTCTTCGTATACGAAATATTAATATCATGTGCCACAATAAAGTGATGGACAGTATAAATCATCTACTTACCATTATTTAAAAGTTACTTGAGTGTTTTTATGGTATTTTGCTTTTCTTGGTGAGGCGTCCTAAAGCATCACAATTAAAATATATTTCATCCATAATCTTTGCAGTCTCTTGTGGATTATAATCCCATGATTATTTAATAGCTGCTCACAACATTTTGGCTGCTATTTGGGGCAGAGACAGAAGAATCCTTTGAGTAACCAAAAATGCCACAAGGAATTTTGTGATGTTTCCAAAATATAGTCCCATTAGAACTGGTCTATGATCACCTTATTTTTTCTTTTTTGATGTAAAGCATTCTTAGTTGTCTAGTGTGGTGTGAATAACTCTTGCATAAAATGCCTTCAGGATCATTTCAGAGAAGCAGCTTTTTGTGATATGTCACAATCATAATTCATTTTTACCCAATGTTTATATTTATTGTTTGAGGGGATTCTTTTAAATTAGATTTTTCAGGGTTGGGTATTATTTATTTACATTATTTTTTAAATTTATTTTGCGAGAGAGAGAGAGAACCAGCAGGGGAGGGGCAAAGAGAGAGGGACAGAGGATCTGAAGCGGGTTCTGTGTTGACAGCAGAAAGCCAAACGCAGGGCTTGAACCCACCAACTGCAAGATCATGACCTGAGCCGAAGTCAGACACTCAACTGATTGAGCCACACAGGTGCCCCAGGGTTGGGTATTTTTTAATTGCTTTTTAAAAATTAAGGCATATTTGACATATAGCATTATGTTATTTTCAAGTGTACACGCAATGATTCAAGATTTGTGTACATTGTGAAATGATTACCACAATAGGTCTGGTTAACGTCTGTCATCTTACATAGTTACAAAAAAAATTTTTTTTTTCATCACAGGAATCTTACATTGACAACTTGTAATATCTACTTTCTTAGAAATTTTCCAATATGTATTACAGTATTATTACCTATGGGCACTATGCTGTATTTTTTTAAGAAGCTTGATCCAAAGGGTGCCTGGATGGCTCCATCAGTTGAGTGTCCAACTATTGATTTCAGCTCAGGTCATGATCCCAGGGTCATGGGATCAAGCCTCATGTCAGGCTCTGCACTGAGCTCATGGAACCTGCTTAAGATTCTCTCTCTCTCTCTCTCTCTCTCTCTCCCTCCCTCCCTCCCTCTCTCCCTCTGCCTTTGTCCCCACTTGCATGCTCTCTTTCACTAAAAATAAAAAGTGAAGCTCGGTCCATATAAATGCTCTAAAATATTTATATTAATTTACTTTCATCCCTCTTATATCTGAAGAGCATTAAATGCTGAGATGCCAAAAGATGCCTTTGAATTCCAAATGAAGTGTCTTCTTCCTCTTTCATCTTCTCCAATAGAATCTGATTTACTGATGAAAGTGGTTTCTTTTACCTCCTCTTTTTCTTAAATTCTTTGCGAATTATTGGTGACATTGGTTGATCAGTGAGGTCATCTATTGTGTTCTGGAGTATAATGTTCCACTTCAGATACTTGAGAAGCAAACACTCTTGATCTGCCAGAGATGTGGCAACAATGCAAAGACTCACTTTAAGGGTCTCTTAAGCTCAACAGAGACAGGTACTCACTTGCTTCTTCCCATTGCAGCCAACTGAAAGGTATTTTAATGTCTTTCCATTGTTTAATGAGCTGCCTCCTCATCTCTGCTCCCCTTTACACACAAAATAGGTTTATTGTCACGTCATTGTTCCTTGATTCTAAAGAATCTCTTGTAGGTTAGATTAGGGTATGAAGGTTAAAAATGATGAAGTCTTCAGCTCATGTTAGGAAGTGGTGCGTGATGGTTAACATTCTCAGAGCTCCACTTCTTAAAATTCCTTTTCTATATGTAAATCCAGATTTGAAACACACTCACTACATCTGCAGAATTAGATTTCCCACTAATCCTGCTTATGTACATTTTGTGCCCAAGTGAATTTCCTCAAGCTGGAGAGCCTCCCCAGATGAATTATATGTAGCATGATTTAAGTCACTCCCAAATAGCAGGATTTATATTGTTTGTGAGATATACAGATTTTTCTCCAAAGCAATTTTCTTCCTCTTGGTGACTAAAAACTATAAATATGCTGGAGTCTTGCTATAATGGTGTTTTTGTGCCTATGCTCTATGGGCACCTCATAGATAAAATGGCCTGATAGTATTTCACTGATGAGCTCTCCCCAGATGGGGTTCAGATAGCCTGCCTTATTTTGAGTCCTTCAGTGTTTGAAGGGACAACAAATAGCGTTATGCTGTTGTGCCACTTATTAGCTCAGCATTGTACTTTTTCTTTGAAGACTTCACAGCATTTGACAAACAAGCACACTATAATAGAAAAAACACTCATAGATGGGAGTCTGAAGATAGGAATCCTGGCATCGTTTTTCATTAGCTTTGGCCTTTGGGAAGCTACTGAACCTTACCTTCTTGAGTTTTTCATTCTCTCTATCCTAGGATATTGTGGGTCTCAAATAAGGTAATATATATAGGCATTTTATAACTGAAGTACTGTATAATTGGAATGTGTTCTTTTAGATGCAAGTCAAAACCACATATTTGTGACTCTACATACAAAACACCTACTGCGGGCCAAGGCACTGTTAATCGGTGTAGGAGGTATAAACGTCAGTGCTACACTACCTTGAACAGGTCCACAGTGTGGGGGTGGGGGAAGCAAAGAAAGAGAAACCTAATCTTTAGTTGATTTCCTGGAAGAGGTAGAATTGAAATGAGACTTGAAGAGTAAGTGATATTTCAATAGGATGACTGTCTGAGGACCACTTAGGATGTAGAGTAATAATTCTACTACCTTGTTTCTGCCATGTCGCCTCCAAGAATTCAGGATACCTTCACCATCTTTCTTTTTATACCTTTCCTTGAAATGTATATTTTATTAATTTTGTGTGAAGGGTAGTACTATACACAAGCAGAGAGTATCACCACTTGAATGTATCAGTAGCAAGACCAGGATGAACATTCCCATGGCAGAGATGAGAGCTGTGTGCATCATCTAGGAACGCTCTTCTTCCCATCAGACCATAGTTAGTACTAAGAATTCAGGTATACTTATTCTGAGTGTTACTTCAGTTTTAATAAACTGGGAATCTTCTTAAAAGTAGCTAAGACGGGCACCTGGGTGGCTCAGTCAGTTAAGCGTCTGACTTTGGCTCAGGTCATGATCTCACGGTTCCGTAAGTTCAAGCCCCACTCCCGGCTCTGTGCTGACAGCTCAAAGCCTGGAGCCTGCTTTGAATTCTGTGTTTCCCTCTCTCTCTACCCCTCCCCCACTTGTACTCCGGCTCTCTCTCTCTGTCCAAAATAAACATTTTAAAAAAAAGTAGCAAAGAGGGGTGCCTGGGTGGCTCAGTCGGTTAAGCATCTGACTTTTGATTTTNGCTTAACAGGCATGCAGCAATGAGGAAAACAAAATTGAAGGCTAAAAGGATGGCCAACCGTATTAAATAGTGAGAACAGATTTGTTGAAACTGTTGCCTTATATTAATAGTTGTATAATGTGCCTATTGAGCAGACACTTCCAGAAAAAGAGGTTGAGAATCTAAACCTTATTTGTGTGTGTTCGTTATCATCATTGAAATTTCTAGAGTTAATTGTATATTCACATATACTAATAATAGAGAAATAATTATACATTCACATTTAAGAAATAATAGAGAGGTCCTGAAGAAATCATACAGAGGTCCTATCTATTCTTTTGTTTTAAGTTTATTTATTTATTTTGAGAGAGCGAGAGAGAGAGCAAGCAGGGGAGGGGCAGAGGGAGAGGGAGAGAGAATCCCAAGCAGACTTATGATGCGAGGCTGTATCCCATGAACCATGAGATCATGTCCTGAGCTGAAATCAAGAATCGGATGCTTCACAGCTGAGCACCCAGGCACCCCATGGTCCTATTTATTCTTTACCTAGTCCCCAGTGGTAGCATCTTATAAAATTGTAGTACAGTATCACACCAGGATATTGACATTGGTATAATCTATCTTGTTCAGATTTTCCTGGTTTTACTTGTATTGTGTTTGTGTGTGTTCAGCTGTATACAGTTTTATCACATGTGTAGGTTTGTATATCCATTATCATAGTCAAAATTCAGAACAATTCCATTATCATAAGGATTCCTCATATTCCCCTTTTATTGCCAGAACCACCTCCCTCTCACCCCTCTAACCCAGGTCCTAATACCTGGAAACTACTAATCTATTTTCCATTTCTAAAGTTTTATCATTTCAAGATATTGTATAAATGGAGTCATACAGCATATAACCACGTGGCTTTCTTTTTTGCTCGCTGTAATTTCCCCGACATTGATGTAAATTACATATATCAGTGGTTTCATCCTTTCTGTTGCTGACTAATATGCCAGTATTCCTAGTATGTATGTATCACAGTTTATTTACACATTTACTGGTTGTAGGACATCTGGGATGTTTCATGAATAAAGCTTCTGTGAACATTTATGTGCAGATTTCTTGTATGCACAGGAGTTTTCATTTCTCTGGGATAAATGTCTGAGAGTGCAATTGCTGGTCATATGGTAGTCGCATGTTTTGTTTTATGAGAAGCTGCTACACTTTTTTCCAGAGTGGATGTACCATTTTCCATGTCCACCAGTGATGTATGATAGATCTAATTTGTCTCTGTCCTCAGCGGCATTTGGCATTTTCACTGTTTTTTCCCTTTTGACCATTGTGATAGATGTGTGGTGATATCACTGCAGTTTTAATTTCATTTCCCTGGTGGCTAATGATGTTGAACATCTTTTTATATGCTTATTTGCCATCAGTATATCATCTTTGGTGAAATGTCTATTCTTTTTTCCATTTGCTAATTGGCTTATTTGTTTTAATGTTCTGAGAGTTTATTATATGGTATATACTAGTCCTTCGTTGGCTTATGTGGTTTGCAGATATTTTCTCCCAGTCTGCTGTTTCTCTATTCCTCTTAATAGAGCTGTTCACAGGAAAAAAATTATTAATTTTGAGGAAGTGTTTCTCCATTTTTTTTTAATGGATTATGCTTTTGGTGTCAAATCTAAGGACTTTTTGCTGAGTACTATATCCCAATAATTTCCCCCCCTTTTTTCCCCTGCAAGTTTTATTGTTTTACATTTTCACTTTAAGGCCATGATCCACTTTGAGTTAATATTTCTATAAGATGTGAGGTTTAGATCAAAGCTCTTTTTCTTCCGTTTTATGCCTGAGGATGTCCTGGTTGCTCGGGCA
>NW_027532936.1:160297-172896 GCF_008692635.1 Crocuta crocuta | reverse complement strand
CTGGTTGCTCGGGCACCATTTTTTGAAAAGACTATCCTTCCTCAACTGAAATGCTTTTACACTTTTGGTATATTTATGTGGATCTTTTTCTGGGCTCTCTATCCCATGGACCTATATGTGTTTCCCTCCACTAATATCACACTGTCTTTATTACCATTGCTGTATGGTAAGCCTTAATATCTGGTAGAGTGATTCCTCCCATGTTATTTTTTTTTTCCCGTCAAGATTGTTTTGGCTATTTTAATTCCATTGCCCTCTCACAAAAATTTGCCGGGATTTGATAGGAATTACATGAAACCTATAGATTAGGGGAGAATTGACATCTCTATTTTGTTGAATCTTCCCATTCATGAAAACATGCATGACACAACATTTATTTAGGTTTCCTTTTGTTTCTTTCATATGATTTTGTAATTTTCAGCACTCACATTATGTATACTTTGGTTTTGTCAGATTTATACTTAACCGTTTCATTTTATTTATAGCAATTGTAGATGGTATTATGTTTTAAATTTTGATTTCCACATATTCATTGCTAGTACATAAAAATGCAGTTCATTTTTATATGTTGCTCTGGTATGTATGCTTGCTGAATTCACTTCTTAGATTGAGGATTTTTTGTTTTGTTTTGTTTTTGATTCCTTGAGATTTTCTATGGAGGTGGTTATATCATCTGTAAATAGGGACAGTTTTACTTCTTCCTTTCCACTCTGTATGCCATTTATTTCTTTTCTTCACATTGCACTCGCTAGAACTTCCTGCATTATGTTAAATAAGAGTGATGTTAGTAGACATCTCTGTCTTATTCTAGAGTTTGCATGGAAAGCCTTCAGTCCTTCACTTTAAGTATGATGCTAGCTGTAGGTTTTGTTTGTAGATGTTCTTTATCAAGTTTAGGTAATTCTGCTTTGTTCCTGACTTGCTGAGGATTTTCATCATGAATGGGTAGGGGATTTTGTCAAATGCTTTTTCTGTATCAATTGGTATAATCATATGTTTTTCGTCTTTAATTTGTTGATATGGTAGATTACATTGATACCTTTTTTTAATGTTGAGTCAGCCTTAAATTTGTGGAAGAACTTCAACTTGGTCATGGTTTATAGTTTCTTTTATACAGTATTGAATTCAGTTTGCTAGAATTTTCTAGAAGATTTTTAAGTGAGAGATTTTTAAATGTTCATGAGAGATATTGGTCTATAGTTTCTCTTTTTTTATACTGTCATTTCTTGGTTTGTTATTAGTTTAATAGTGGCCTCTTTTTTAGAAGATTTTGTGAAGAATTGGCATTGATTCTTCTTCAAGTATTTGATAGAATTCTCAAGTGAAACTGTATATGGGCCTGGGTATTTCTTTTTGGGGAGCTTTTTAATTACATACTCAATTTCTGTAATGCTTCTAGGACTATTCAGATTGTCTTTGTTGAATTTTCATGATTTGTGGTTTTCTAGGAATTGGTACAATTCTGCTAAGTTGTTGAATTTTAAGAATAAAGTTATTCTTAGGATTTTCTCTTGATACTTTTAATGGCTGCAGGACCTGTAGTGATCTGCCCTGTTTCATTCTGTATATTGGTGATTTGTGCTTTCTCTATTTTTACTTTTTTCTGTCTTAGTAGAGGTTAATCATTTTTATTGATTTTTTTCCCTCAGTATCAGCTTTTTGTTTCATTGATTCTTCTGTATAGTGTTCCTGTTTTCAATTTCATTGATAACCAGTCTTTATTATTTCCTTTCTTCTACTTGCTTTGGGTTCATTTTGCTCTTCCTCTATTTTCTTAAGGTAGGAACTTAGATTATGGACTTGAGACCTCTCCTTGTCTCTAATAGTATTCTCTTTTAAGGCTTTCTGATAATCAGCAGTTTTTATATGTCTGTTGTCATCTGTAATCATCAGTTTTACTAATGGTTCTTTTACTTTCCATTATAAAGCTCCATGTTAACAAATACTTGCACATACATATCCCAAAGGCACCTCAAATTAAATTTGTGTAAAACTAAACTTATTTTCTTCACTCTTTCCTGGGCCTCTCAGATCAGTAACTCCTTCTACTTTTCTTTTTCTCAGCTAATGATTGCTATTATTTACTCAGGGACTTAAGGTAGACTATTTCTATTTCTCCAGTAAGTAATGATGATTATACTTCTTAATAGCTCTTGAATCTTTTCAGTAGATTCCTATCACTGCCTTACTTTAGGTCTTCTTCATCGCCCACCTTGAAGGTAGAGTATAAGGATTTTTTAAAAATAAGATATATGAAAAATACCAGCTCCCCTGTCCACTCCCCATTTGCCACTCTCTAGAAGCAATCACTTTCAATTGTTTTATCTGCTTTTAAAAAATACTTCTTTTTTTCCTTTTTTTTCTTTTTATTTCTTATTGTTTAATTTATTCTGAGAGAGAGAGAGCATGAGTTGGGGAGGGGCAGAGAGAGAGAATTCCAAGCAGGCTCCACACGGGCAGTGCAGAGCCCCACATGGGGATTGAACCCACCAACTGTGAGATTATGACCTGAGCCAAAATCAAGAGTCAGACACTTAACTGACTGCGCCACCCAGGTGGCCCTAAAAAATATTTCTAGATCTCTAAACACCATGTATACTGTTACTTTTTAGTTTTTCCATTTTACGCCTTCTGTACTGGCTTCCCAAAATGGGAGGCAAGGATTTAACTATTTTATACCACCCTCATTTTGTGTATGTATATGTGTGTACATGCATGCAATACATAAGTATGTGTATGTAATATACCACCATACTGCCCCCCAGTATATATACATATTACATATAGAGAAGTATATAAATATATGCATGTAAGTATACTTTTCTGTCATTTTACCAATATAGGTATATCATAAATTACACATAGAACAATATTTATTTTTTGGATTATGATTGCATAAATGTTATTCACAGCCTGGCCATGTAGCATGCTATATTATATCATTTCTCTTTTTTTATTTTTTTCTTAAATGTTTATTTATTTTGAGAGAGAGACAGAGTGTGCACAAGCAGGGGAGGGGCATAGAGAGGGAGAGAGAGAATCCCAAGCAGGTTCTGCACTGTTAGCAGTAGAGCCTGACGCAGGGCTCAATCTCACAAACTGTGAGAACATGATGCTTAACTGACTGAACCACCCCGGTGCCCCCCCATTTTTTTTTCTTTTTAAAGTTTATTTATTTTGAGAGAGAGAAAGAGAAAGAATCCCAAGCAGGCTCTGTGCTGTCAGCATGGAGCCCGTATGTTATCTTGCTCTTACAAGTTTTTGTTTTCCTTTGAATTTTATTTCATCATTTGCTTAATTTTCTATATACTTACCAGTAGTTCATTCTCTGACTCCCTTATTTTTCTTTAAATCTATCAATTTCTCCTTGATTCCTTTCTCCCAGAGCCCTCTAATCTCTAATCTACTATCTGGGATTGTTGCTCTCTTGGTTTGCTACTCAGTTAGGTTCTTCCTTCTCCAGCAATCTTGTATTACTTCTGTTTTTTTCTTTGTTGACTTTCCTGTTTCATGGCTCTTACACTTCCTGTTTTGTAGTTTATTTCCACTTAATCCAAATTTTTGGTACAGTTTCCTTGTCTTTAGCTCTACCTGATGTCCCTGAGCCACATCCGTTCTGGTTTGCCCTCTCTAAAGAAAAGTCCTTTGCTGGGCTTGAGTAGGGAGAATGACCCAGATGTAAGATGTGGAGGAAAAGAGGGATCAGCTTGTTAGTCATTCATATTTCTGCTTACAGCCCCACTTTCAGCACCACTTTGAATTACCTAGTTTTGCTAATTCCACATCCTTGCTAGCATTCTACCACCATGATCATCATTCTTTGCTAACATTTATAGGTGAAAATAATATTACCCTTCTTTAATATGCATTCCTCTGGTTACTAATGAGGTTGAGTATTTGAAAAATGTTTATAAACAATTTGTATTTCACTTTCTAAGTTGCTTATTTTTGTCTTTTGACCTTGTTTTCTCCAACTGCTCCAGTTGTTTTTCTAAAAGGAAAATAAGAGGCGTACCATAGCAGTATTTATGAAAGTACANTTTATTTATTTATTTATTTATTTATTTATTTATTTATTTATTTGATACAGAGAGAAAGAAAGCACAAGTGGGGAAGGGGGAAAGAGAGAAAAAGAGAATCCTTTTTTTCTTTTTTCAAAGAGAGAGAGAGAGAATCTTAAGCAACGTGGGGCTTGATCCCATGATCCTGGGATCATGATCTGAGCTGAAATAAAGAGTCAGACACTCAACTTCTGAGCTGAAATAAAGAGTCAGACACTCAACTGACTGAGCCACCCAGGTGCCCTGACTGTGAAAGTCTTTTAATCTTTAGATAAAATATTTGTAAGTAGAATAAAGTGAAGAAAACATCTGTCCCCTCAACAGAATGGGGCTAGCTGGGAACAATTTTACAAAAATCTCCTGGGAGGGGGAGTGATTTTTAAGAAATATCTTAAACACACAAATCCACCATCTTAACCAATAGCTGTTTAAAGCTTAGAGTTGTGCACACATCAAACAATCCATTTGAAGACATTCATTGCCCTAAAAATACCCTCTGGCCTGTTGGTAGTCAGTCCCTATTCCTACTCTGAACCCAAGGCCACCACTAATCTACTTTCTGTCTTTAGAGATAAGTATTTTCTGGAGAGTTTATATAGATTGAATCATATTATATGTGTATATGTGGCCTTTGTTGTATGGCTTAATGTTTTTAAGGTTCATCTATGTGTAACATATATCAGTACTTCATTCTATTTTATTGCTGTGTATCATTCCAGTGTGTGGACATCGACATTTTGCTTATCTATTCATCAGTTGATTGACATTTGTGTTTTATTTTCCAAATATAGTTTTGCTCTTATATTTAGGTCCACAATTCACATTGAGTAGATTTTTATGCATAGTTAAGAGGTAGGGGTTCACCTTCATTTTTGTGTAGATATCCAATTGTCCCTGCACCATTTGTTGCAAAAGACTGTTTTCCCCCACTGAACTGCCCTGTCACCTTCATCAAAAATGAATTGACCATAAATATAAGGTTTTATTTCTGGGCTTTCTGTTCCATTGATCTCTGTGGATATCCCATGCCAGTATACACTGTCTTGATTACTGTAGATTTGTAGTAAGATTTAAAATTGTGTAGTGTAATTCTTGCAATTTGTTATTCTTTTTCAAGATTGCTTTGGCTGTTCTGGGTCCTTTCCATATAAACTGTAAAGTTTTTCTATTTCTACAAAAACAGCCAGGTAGGATTTTCATAGGGATTCTGTTGGATCTGTGAATAATTCTGTGGGGGATTGGCATTTTACCACTATTGAGTCTTTCAATCCATGAATATGGGATATCTCTTCATTTTCGTAGATCTTCTTTAGTTTCCCTTGGCAGTGTTTTCTAGTTTTCAGTGTACAGGTCTCATACTTCATTTGGTATTCTTATTTCTAAGTGTTTTAATTCTTTATGATGATGTTTTTAATGGAATCATTTTCTTAGTTTCATTTTCAAATTGTTCAGTACAGTTAATTTCAATCTCAAAATGTGTATAATGTATTTCCCCCAAATTTTGACTATTACTAGCATTGATCTTCTAGTATGGTATATCATTTCAGAGGCCTACAGGAACCAATTCCTGATGCATATCATGGAAACTGAACTCTTGGGCAGTTGAGTGCCTAGGTGCAATTTTTGCCTTCAAGTAATGAAACTTCTAAAAAAATTTAAAGTATGTTATTATAGAAATAGTCTTGAGAATTCAATTTGAAGACATGACAGAATGTCTATAGTAAAGCTGTCTTAATAATGCTGGCTTGTCTTTCTCGACATTTCATTGATTTTTAAAATTTTTATAAATGTACTTCTTTGCACTTAATATGTATCAGTCAGCAAATTAAGTGATTTTGCTTATGTTGACACTTCTGGCCTCAAGATGATGGTTTGTTATAGTGCTCATTTGTGTTTCTATCACATTGAAAAATGTTATTTAGGAGTAAAAAATTGCACCCTGCAGTCATTGGAACAAAAAGGAGATATATTTTGCCAGGCTCAACATACACTGTTTTGCTAGGCTTTCATTAGACAACCATCATTTAAATTACTTGTTCTTAAGGTGTGATCTTGCAAAATGCCTGTATGTCATAAGATAGGATGATGTATTGTTATACTGTAAAACTGAATAACATTGGGGCTTTTCTGATTGGCTGAAGGAAATTAAAGTATATTGTTTCAAATTTTTAGTTTTTCTCTTGTAAAATTTTTTCTTAATTCTTGGGCACCTTCTCAATAAGCTATTGCTTATTGGCCAATAAGCATTAATGAACAGTAAAACAAATGACCAACTGCACATTAATAGAAAAACCTAGGTTATCTTGCTTACATCAACAGCTTATTTTTCCTACAGAATGTTAGTATTTTTTATGCTAAAATGAATAGTATTTTCTGTTGCTCTGTCCCTGAGCAAATTGAGGACCACCAAGTTAAATAAATCCTTAGAAAGAAATATGAATATACTCTGTGTACTAATTTACTTATAGACAGCAAAGACCTACCAAAATCTATACCCTCAATTTAATGACCACCCTGTATAGCACTTTTAGGCTGTAATGAGTAAAACACAGTTCTCAATTCTCTTCAACAAAACATAAATGTCAAATAGACTGTTATTTACCTGAAAACTACAGAGAGCAAATCAGGAACAGTCTTGTCCACTGTTTCCATAGTTTCTAAATAGACGATTTTCCCCCTGTATTTTCTAATACTTAAAGCTATTAAAATCGATGTTTTATAAGTCATATGTTGAAGGGAGAATGTAAGTTATTATGTTCCTGGGACATTTTGACTTTGGTTTAATGATGCATGACTTTTCCTCCTGTAGGCATGCTGCAACGGAAGGTAGAAGAGGTAACACAGGTTTTTGAGGATCATCGTCGCATGGAGCTGGAACGCAGTATCAGGATTGCTTTTGATTGAATGACCATATCTTCAGCATGTTGTTTTGGGATTATATATCACTTACAAATTGTGATGATGTGAAATAGAGTAGTATTTGCAATTATTACTCGGTTTTTGGTTGCAATAAAGTGTGCATGTGGTTGGTTTGGTTGTTTGGTTTTTTTTTCCCATTTCAATATTATGCTGTCGAGAATTATTCTGTAGTTTGGCTTTTAGTATTAGCAAATCAGAACTATATTAATTAGCCTTCTTGTCCAGGCAGCATTCTATTACATGTCAACTCCGTGTGTGTAATTTGTATCTTATATTTGCCTAGATTCAATATTCTACCAGCAGCACAACATTATCCTTCTCACTCTAACCAGATCACAGAGAAATGTTTGCCACGAAATAGATGACCAACCAGTCTTTACTGGGTGCCTATTAACTTTCAACATATAGTTGTAGATACTGTAGCCTTTTTCTTCAGTGGAACGTCATGTCAAGTTTGAGATAAAATTAATGCCTGTCTGTATAAAAACAATATAGACAATACAAGGAAGTGTGTGAATTACAGAAAGTATGCTATAGAGAGTCAGAGAGGAAGAGAAGTTAGGGTGGATTTGGGTCTTGAATTAGGTTATTTTTAAAAGGGTACGGTTTAGGCAATTCATTTATTATTGATGTATAGATAACCTGTTATTTTATTTGGCTTTAGCATATGATTTATAGTTGTTGGATTTGTATATTTGATTTTCAAGAAAAGCCTGTTCTTAGCTTGGCAATATCTGATCTCTTGTGTTGCATGTTTTACCTAAGTCATAAATAAAGATGATACTCTAAAAATAAAAGTGTAACTTGAAAGTAAACTTAAAAGGTTCTGAGTGACTAGAGCTTAGTTGTCTGTAATTACTGAGATAAATTCTTGTTATACTGATTGTACATAACCATCCTGAGGGGTACACATTATAGGAAGAAAATAGTTTTGAAATGAGTATTAGTGATTTTTACCACCTTGTAAGTAAACTAAATATGAGAGCTTAAANACCTCTCAAAAGGTTAGACTATGAAAATAATCCAGAGACCATTTAATTTTGTGGATGATTTCTGTAGGTAAAGAGCTTTTCAGTATAATTTTGAGTACTAATTTTTGAGTATAGTATTATTTCTGTCATTCCCTAGGGTTTAAGACATTTTCTTTATTGTTTTTGGAGATTCAGCTCCTATAAAGTAATCTGTGTGTAAGTTAAGTTCTACATTTAGTAAAAGGTACATAGTATAGTAGAGGACAGTCTTGTCCCCACTTAATTAACTGGAAAAATAATTTCATTTTGGGTATTATCTTTTGTATATACCATGAAAACGTTTAGCCATATTAATAAGGTCTTCCCAAGTGAAGGAAACTAGTTTTCACTTCTCTGTAGTTTTGTGATGCTTTTATATCTTTTCACTAACAGTAAATGCTTACTGTAAAGTTCCTCAGTAAAATAAAAGAGGAGATTAAAGTACTACTGAATTTGCACTGAGAGTTCTAGGGTTTTTCCTAGGATATAGAAGAGGCCAGTAGAGGCCATGTGTAGCAACATGGATGGACCTTGAGAGTGCTATGCTGAGTGAAATAAGTCAGGCAGAGAAGGACAAATACCATATGTTTGCACGTATAGGAGGATTAGGAGGAACTTGATGGAGGAACAAGGGGGAGAAGAATGGGGGAAACGGTGGGGGAAAGGGAGAGAGGCAAACCATGAGAGACTCTTGAATGCTGACAAAAACTGAGGACTGATGGATGTGGGGGGGAGGAGGGATGGGCATGGAGGAGGGCACTTGTGGGGATGAGCACTGAGTGTTATGTGGAAACTAATTTGACAATAAACTATTTGTAAAAAAATTAAAAAAAAAAAGAGGCCAGTAGATGGAAAGTGGATTCCAGATCCATACAGTAACACTTAAGATTTACTGGTAGATCTCAATGTACTGTCTGGAATCTGGAGCCTTGGACTAACTCATCTCTAAGGTTCCTTTGGACTCTGGTTCTAACATATGTCTAAAAGACATGACATTGTTGACCAAATATTAAGAGATCACAAATAACCCATTTTAAGGCAAGATTTTTCTTAGGTACTGGAGTGTTGAGCCTCTCCTAGCAGTTGTTACAGACCAGCTAAGATATTAGCTGAAGGAGAGTTCTTAAATTTGACACTTTTCCAGTGCGTATCTACTTTTTTTTTGTCCTTTGAAAAAGATGCTATATTTATTTTCTCTGTAACAGCATTTATGCTGTCTCATATGGGGAATTTGAAAGACATGCACAGTTGATTACTCTTAATATTGGATGAGTTATGCTATCCCTCTTCTAGAGAAGATTTTTGGTTTTAGCATCTTCTTCCATATCTGGAAATTATAATTGGTTCCTAATGTATTCATCAGAAGTGTGCTGCGAACAAAGCATCTCAAAAGGACAAACACTGAAAATATGTCTATGTTAAGGAAGAACTTCTGGGTTAATTAAACGAATCTTATTAAATTGTCAGAAAGACAAATGAGGCATATTTTTCAGTTTGTCATAAATTCTTCTGGGGTGAAATTACCTAATGGTTAAGACCTCTGTGCCCATGAATACCATCTAGAAATCTCAAAGCATTTTATAAACTGTCTCAAAGCTTTTCATACACTGTCTCCTTTTTAAAGCAGGGAAAGGCATGCTGCGGGAAATGGAATAGCTATTATTCCACAGTTAATAAGTTTGGCTAGAAATAGCCTGTTTTTCCTTTTAGTGCAATTTTCTGAATGTTTGTCCCTTGGTACCTACTACTGGGACTGGCTACAGTTATACACAGGTACAGAGAGTACTTCCTCGTGACCTTGCTTTCAAGTTGCAGTTCTACCCTACATTGTCTTTTTAGCCATTTATTCTCCACTCATCCCACCTAGTGGATTCATAATGTAGTGTATATCGCTTTTGTACCAATAGGATATATGTCTTAGTCGTTGTCTCCAAACCTGATGTAATGGTCAGTATAGTGTTTGTTCCACTCTTTGCCACCTTCCCAGGGCACAAACACCAGCAACTCCACTGAATTTTTCCACCTACTTATTGATCAATGTGTCCATTGGACAGTTTGCTTGAGCAGCAGAATTCAGCCCTACCATCATATAGGATTTACCTATCACAGGCTATGTATGGTGTGATCCATACTTTCCCCATGCTTACATTCTGTCTATGCTCTGTGCCAAAGCCACAAAGTAGAGCATGTTATATCTGCATTCATTCACCTGTGTACAGTCATTTCCACATAACAGGTTTTGGATAACTCAAATACTTCCCATGACATTTTCAATCTGTAAGAAGTTCTTAGGATAGGAAGTACAATGTCTTCCAGTAGCTGCTCTTTGGTCTTCTCTAACTTGAGCCTTGAGCATGGCAGTATAGACAGTTTGAATAAGTCCTCCTGGATAGCAGGATATTTGCTCATAGATGACTACCTATCAAGTGACTTTAAAACCATACTTTTATANATATATTATTGATAACTGTGGGAACTGAGAAATCCAAGCATTATGACCCCCAATTCCATGATCTTTTTCTTTTTTGGTTCTGTGGTATAAGAAGAGTTCCCCTTAAAAATACTACTGACTAGGCAATATAATCATGTGGTTCAAAATTCAAAGGGTACAAAAAGTGAAGGNAAGGGAACAAAAAATGAAGGCTTTTTCCCCCCGCTCTTGTCCCTAACCATCCAGATCCCCTACCTGGAAACATTCACTTATCACTTGTATATATGCTTTCCCAGAGGTATTTGATGCATTCACAAGCAAATACATACATATGATCCCCTATTTTTTTTACTCAAATGGAATACATAGATCTTGTTCTGCACCTTGCTATTGCACTAAATATATTTTAGATTGTTCAGTAGCAGTCNTGCATGTTTTTCTGTTGAATAGTTTTACTACATTTGTGGATATTTAAGTTGTTTGTAACATTTTGTTATAAATGATGTTGCAGAAAATAATTTTATATATATACATATTTTATATATACACATGTATGAAATTTATACACATAAAATACATATATATTTATAGGTATATAAACATTTAACATACACACATATTTGAGGATGCTTGGTATTGAGAATACTATTCATAGAGGTTGAATTTCTGCTCTAGAGGGAATTGGCATTTATGGCTTTAGTTGTGTCCTCATGGCTGCCTTCCATACAGGTTGTATCAATTTATGTTCCTACCAGCAGTGTAATGAGAGTGATTATTTTCCCATGATCTCAACAAAAGTAATGTGTTCTGAAACTTTAAAAAAATATATTTTTTAGAACAGTTTTAGGTTTATAGAAAAGTTGTATAATACAGAGTTCTGTATACTGTCACTCCGTTAACCCTTAGTGTTAACATCTTATATAACTGGCATATTTGTCACAGCTAATGAATCTTGTTATTAATTAAAGTGCATAGTTTATTCATATTTTTTTAGTTTTTACCCAGAGCCCTTTTTCTGTTTCAGGGTCCCATCCAGGATACCACATTACATTTAGTTTTCATGTCTCCTTTGGTTCCTTTGGCTGGCAGATTCCCAGACTTTGTATGTTTTTGATGACCTTGTCAGTTTCGAGCAGTCCAGGTCATGTGTTTTATAGTCCGTGTGCTTTGAAATTTCCATCTCACTTGTGAGTGAGATTAGACATCTTTCTTTTCCTATACTTAGGGACATTTGTAGTTCCATTTCTGGGAACTCAGAGCCCATGTTCTTAACCACTATGCTATACCTCTCTTGATTCAACACAATTACCAATCAAATATTCATGGACCTGAATTCACATAGACTTCAAATTCCCAAGCTAGGAAGTACAATGTCTAGTAAGCCTCTGTTACAGATAGAGGAGAACCGTTAGTGTAAATGATGTGCCAAACTTGTGTCTGATCACTGGCTACTCTTCAGAGGATGGACCAAGGGCCCCATTGGACACAGCAGGTAGGCCGGATAAGAAGTCCTTGAAAGCACAAGCAGGGTTGATAGGGACACACTGGAGGAAAAGTGGAGGAGCTGGGATTTGGTGATATTGGCGGAGGCAGTCAAGAAGTCTAAGGTGACTCCTAGCTTTATGAGCTGCATATTTTGGGTGTTGTCCTTAACCTGTAGGAGAAATATTTGAATTTACAACACACCGGTTATTCAGTAGGTACTCTTCCGGTTTCTTTACCTCTGCGCGACTACAATTCCCAGAGCCCCGCACTCCACCACAATCCCCTTAGAGTCGGCCGCGCGGAATTCTGGGACTTGAAGTCCGCGGCCTATTCACCCAAGTTAGAGATAGGGGCCTGTGGAAACATGAAGAGGTAAGGGCATGTCTGACAGCAGGCGGTGAAGGGAGCTCTTTTCTACCTTTTAACTTTGAAAATGGCTTTTATGACTTTGTGTTTCGGTTATGTCATGTTCTCGGGATGCGGTTTCGTGTGAGCGGGAAGACAAAGAAGGAGGGAGGAGGGGAAACGGGCTTAGACAGGCCTGCAGGGCGAAGTTCAGGAAGGGCCGCCGCCGCCGCCGGATCCCGTAGGAATGCCTTGCCCGCACCGGCATCTAGGCCATGGCGCGGGCCCCAGGAGCTGCACGGATGCTGTGGCTTCTTACAGCGTCAGACGGACCCACCCAGGTAAACA
>NW_027532936.1:159821-160251 GCF_008692635.1 Crocuta crocuta | reverse complement strand
AGGGTCATGTAGAGTTTTCAAATCTTAACGGAAGTACTGATACACTTTGTTTCAAAAAATTGAGACAGAAAGTACAAAACCGGCTCCATGAATCATAGTAACAGAAAAGCACCGCTGTAAGCATCTCCCCCTACTGGTCCCATAGGGAATGGCAGCTTTAACTTGGCTCGTCATTGTTGGAAGCCTGAGAGCTTCACAATTGTTTGACAAGTACACAATGCATTTTGAAAAAGATTCTCCTTAAATTAGTTTTGGATTCACTGCAAAGTAGAATGATCACTCTGGAATGGGTTGGTGCATTTAAAGTTCTTTTGATACTATGCTCTCCTGTACTTTAAGTTTCTGCATCTTTTAAAAAACCATTTCTGATTTTCCCTGCCTCAAAATAATTTTTTAAAAATGCTTATTATGTTATACTTCATAGATGCAG
>NW_027532936.1:149959-159743 GCF_008692635.1 Crocuta crocuta | reverse complement strand
TAATGGACTCGCACCCACCAAAGGCTTTAGAAATAGAACATTAATTAGCACTATCTTAGAAGTCCCTTCCCTGATTGCTTCTCCTCCTCTTCTCCTGAGGGGACCACTACCCCGAATTTGGTGTTAATCCTTCTCTTGTTTTTTAAAAATCTAGTTTTACCACATAGGAATTTATGTGCTAGTTTTATCCATTTTTCAACTCTGTGTGAATGGGCACATATTGTATGAATTTTTCTATGATTTGCTTTTTTTTTCACTCCGCGTGATTCATGTGCACTGATGTAGTTAGCTATGGTTTATTCCTTTCAAAGCTATTTTAAACTTAGCAAGAACTTTCAGAATTTTAAATAACAAATACAAATTTAGATACTTAGAAGAAAGTTTTTTAAAAACCTGGGCCTGAGGATATTCTAAAGTTTTCTAAAATAGGTCTCAGTCTTTCTAGAGCATGGGAATCTTGCTTATAATTAGGAGAGCTGCATCATAACCTGAATAGTAAAGGATTTTATAAAGAAGATATTTAATGTATGTTTTTCTCCTAGAATTAACTCAGTTTGTTTTTGTCTATTGTCACCTGTTGTATACTCCACTGGTCCTGCAATTTTTCACAGTCTTTTTTTTTTTTTAATTTTTAAACATTTATTTCTAAGAGAGAGACCAAGTGCGAGTGTGGGAGGGGCAGAGAGAGAGGGAGACACAGAATCTGAAGCAGGCTCCAAGCTGTTAGCACAGAGCCCGATGCGGGTCTTGAACTCACGAACCACGAGATCATGACCTGAACCAAAGTTGGGTGCCTAACCAGCTGAGCCACCCAGGCACCCCTTTTACACTCTTATAATAAGGGTTTTCAATTATTTAGGGTTGGCTAGCTTATATTAGCATTGCCTGGATTTCTACACAGTAGTGCATAAGCTATAAAATGTTATGACCCACTTCGCATTTGTTTCTATACCCTCTTCTTGGGAGAGTGCCTTCTCTTTCACAGCTCCAGATCCTGCCAACACAGATGACCTGAGATTTCCATGTTCAGCCTCAGACTCTCGTCTATGTACTTCTTCCAACTTACTTTCCTATTAGCCAACCTCACCTACACTGTCACCTCAGAGTCAATATGTCTTTGAAGTATTCCTGATACTTCATGCTAGTGTTTCAGTTGTAACAGGTAGTTGACTCAACATGGCTAAGACAATATGGACTTTCCCATTTCCAAACTACTTATTCCATGCGGATCTTCCTCTTTCCTTTATTGGTACCATGTTCTCTCAGTTACACAGCTTGAAATTTCAAGGTTATCTTTGACTTCTCCCTTACTCCTACCTTCAAAAGGCCTCACTCCTCTTACTCACCACTTTTCTGTTCCACTATTACCACTCTGGTGTGGACTTTCATTGCCTTATGCTTGATAAATTTAAAGAGTTTCCTAACTATTCCTTCTGGCTTCTCTCCTATGAATCCACTAGGCATATTATAACCACATTCATTTTCCTAAACCATCATTTGTATCGTGTCACTTAACTGCCTAATTGCTTTCTAATATAGTAAGGTCCAGACCCCTCAGTTGGTGTATGTGAGGCTGGTCACAATCTGAGTCTAATTACCCCCTCAAAGATTATCTCCTAGTGCTCTCATGCATGAATGCCAGCTAAATTGAGCTTCATATTATTCCCCCAAAACATACTTCTATTTCTTCATACTCATTCTGCCTGATCTTTCCTTCATCATACTCAGTCCTTCAATTGCCAGTTTAAGAATTACCTTTCCAGAGTCTTCTTTTATCACCCTGTCTCCCAATTATCTCCTCCTATTATGAACTCCTACCAATTTGGTATATGCTTCTTTGTATTGCTCTTCTCTCTCTTTCTACCTCCCTCCCTCTCTCCTCCCCACCCCACAACAGGCACATGCACATAACACATACACACATAGATGCTCCCTCTCCCTAAATAAATTGCAAGCTTCTTGAGGATAGGGACTATGTCTTGAATATTGTCTCCATCAGTACCTAACACAGTGCCTTGTGTGTAAGTGGGTGTTTTGTCAGTGTTTGTGGGATGAATGATAAAGGGCAACAAATAGTTAGAAAAGCGTCTTAAAACAAATGGGTTCACTACCGTAGATAATAAAGATTGTATATTTTGAGATTCACTGTCTCTTCTGTTTTCTGTATATATTCTTATATCTACTCCAGGATAAATAGCTGTGTGAAGAGTGGTGAGCATGTCCTGGAGGAGTTGGAAACAGAAGGGGAGAGGCAGCTGAAAAGCCTTCTTCAGCATCAACTTGATACCTCTGTCTCCATTGAGGAGTAGGTATTGATTTTGCATACAGGTAGAGTATCATAGACCCTTACCACCAGGTGGCAGATCCCTCTGAAAGCCTGGATGGAACACTCCTCTCCCTCCTTTCCTTGGCCAACTTCTACTTATTAGGCAGCATTTTGCTTCTGTGTCTCTTCCTCTGGGAAACCTCCCATATCCCACTAAGTCTGGGCTAAGTACCTTTCCTGTGTCTTCCCTTAACATCCATAGCACTTACAACCCAATATGATCATTGCCTGTTTACTTGTTTCTCTTCCACTGTTCTTCCACAAAGGCAGAAACCATTTGTGTCTTTTTTACTGTTAAATCCTCAGTACCTAGCACAGCGATGTACAGTAGGTACTCAATAAATAAAGATTTGATCCAGTCGTTTATTGGTCCTGGGTGTGGAGAATATTGATGGACTTCTGTATCACTGCAGTAGTTGCTTCAACCTAGAAATAGGACATTGGAGAGAAATTGCCAATGATTTTCATTGAGCCTCTTCTAACAGTGAGCCCCGTTTCTGAAAACTGTGCTAATATGAAGATGTTCTTACTTTCGTCCTGCTTGTTTTGCAGATGTGTGTCTAAGAAAGAGAGCTTTGCTCCTGGTACTATGTACAAGCCCTTTGGGAAGGAAGCAGCTGGGACCATGACTTTGTCCCAGTTCCAGACACTGCATGAGAAGGACCAGGAAACTGCTTCTCTTCGGGAACTAGGGCTCAATGAAACAGAAATCTTGATCTGGAAGAGCCATGTTTCAGGTGAAAAGGTGAGTTGGGACCCTTTTTTTTTTCATTCTGGAGAATAAACAGCAAGATCTCTTCATTTGGCCCTGAGAACCTTTTCTTGTTTAGTTCTTACAAAACTGAGCTTTGTATCAGAATCTTCTTTGGTTTCTGTGAGAGGGACCTTGGTAAAGGGCAGCCCTTCTTTGACTTTTTTTTAGCTCACACGTCTATGAATGATCATTTTGGGTCCTATGTTGTCTTCTTTCTTATATCGGGCATTAGACCATCACCCTTAGGGTGTGTCCTCTCATATGTATGTCATCTCATTTCTCTGGTTCCAGAAGTCAAGACTGAGGGCAACACCTGAAGCAATACAGAACCGTCTTCAAGATATTGAAGAAAGGATCTCGGAGCGTCAACGCATCCTTTGCCTGCCACAGAGATTTGCCAAGAGCAAACAGCTGACCCGGCGCGAAATGGAAATAGAAAACTCTTTATTCCAGGGAGCTGATCGGCACTCCTTCCTCAAGGCTCTTTATTACCAAGGTATGTGATTGCCACTGACTTTGATGTGCTGTTTCACTGAGAGGAAGATTTAACAGCAGGGCATTACATGTGAAGAGTTAGTGAAAGGAGTAGGGGAGAGAAACTCTCACTGTCCTTGAGGAATGCAGAGAGCCCCATGACAGAGACAAAGATGTACACAGTCAGTTGTGATACAACATGGAAATTACCGTTACAGAGATGTGAATAAAATGCTAAGGGAGTGCAGAACANGGAGGAGTCAGGAGTTGACATTTGTACTGTCTTAATAGCTCATCAGTCAACTGTCAGGTAAATAAGGGGCAGAGGGCATGACAGACAGTAGGTGAATAGGAGCAGGTTTGCGGAAGAGCCTGGTGCATCTAGGGAACAGTGAAAAGTTCATTGTGACAGGAGGCATAGGGCATAGCAGGGGATGAGAGGGAGTGACACTGGAAAGGTAGGTGAGGCTAGATTGTGAAGAGTCTTCGGGCTGAACTATAAATTAGCACAAAGTCTATAGATAAATGGTGTATGTCTTAACTGGACAGTATTAGTTTAACAGATCAGTTTTGCTAGGCACTGTGGCAGGTGCACAGAAGTTTAAGAAATCATTCCTGACTTCGTAGCAAGTAAAGTTCTGGCTGGAGAGAGAACCATGTAACATGTAGTAACAATGCTAGATGCAGTTGTTAAGTGCTGTTGAAGTTCATTGGAGAGAAAGGCCACTGTGCATAGGCATGACTGAAGAAAGCCTCTCAGAGGAGGTAAGATTTAAACATTCCTTTAATACTGCCTATTCTTTAGTAAGGAGAAGGAAAGGCATTTCGTTTGCAGGAGATGGTATGGGCACACCGGCGTGTCTTGGGCCTTTGTGAGAGACCAGGTTAGAAAGGTAGCTAAACGTTTTCAACTTTATTTGGTGGGTAGTATAGACCTATACTGAGTTAGTTCTTCAGTTACTTAGTTTGGATATGGTTCCAGGATTTTGAGCCAGGAGTAACCTGGTAACCTGATAAAAGCAGTATTTGAGAATCATTAATCTGTTGGCCAATGAACAGGATGAGAGAGAGAAAGAACTGGGAGCAGGGAGAATGATTTAGCAGGTCTTCATGTGGGCAGGAAGATCTAGACTAGAATGATTGCAGCGGTACTGGAAAGAGAGGTACGTCTGGTTATAAGAGACATCACCAAGGAAGAACTGGTTAAACTTATTGCCTGAGAGTGCAGGAGGAGGGTCAAAGGAGAGATCAAAGGTAACCCAGCTATTTCAAATCTGTGTGACTTTAACAGCTGGCAAAATTAAGAAAGTCTTTATGGGGAAATTCTGACGAAAGATGATTAGTTTGATTTTAAACATGTTGAATTAGTAAGGACGGCAGCGTCATTAAATGCGCATACCGAGGATGCTGTTGGAAACGCAGCAGTGAACCTCTGGGGAGAGGTCAGAGCTGGAGACACAGAATTGGGAACCATGTACTCTTGGGTGGTAGGTAAAGCTGTGAGAATGAATGAATGCTTCGTTAGAGGCGGAGAGAACACAGATATGGGAGAGCAGCGGTGAAGGAAGGAATGAAAGAACACGTGAGCAGCCTTTTGTGGAGAGACCTAGCCTGATTGAGAGCATGGGCTCTGGTGGCAGATGGCTGGAACAATCCTGGCTGCCCCACTTACTAGCTTGTTATGAGATGTTGGGCAAGTTACCGCTCTATGCTTCACTTTCTTCATCTTGTAAAACGAGAATAGAAGTAGTACCTGTATTATAGGGTGGTTAGGAGGCTTAAGTGAGGCAATAACATGTGAATCCCTTAGAGTAGTACCTGGTATTTGGGGTGGGTGGGTGGTGTATGAATCTGTTCTTTTTCCTATCTTTGAAACTCCTTGCTTTAAACCTTCACAGCATACCACAAAAAGACAAGTGCAGACAAGTACATGACCTCAATGAAGAGGAAGATAAAATTAGGCACAAAAGGCAAGTCGAGAGTTTTCTTACAGTGTTAGATTTAGGAATGTAACATAGGGTCCCAGACTTCTAAGTTGAGTGCTTATTTAATTCCATATTCAGTATATGACAATGTTTATAGGAAATGATCCAGAGGGAGCATATTATCCTGGTGTAGAATATTAAAGAGAGGAGTTAGTAGAAGTTGTAAAACTTTTACATTTAGTGTTGTTGATTTTTTTTCTCTATACCTGTAAGTTATTATACGAGACGTATTATGAACTTAATGATTTTTAGATCCTGTTTCACAACTAATTCTGAATATTTTTATTAATCACTAAAGTTATAACTATTGATGATGATATAATAGCAATATTTTCTTTTTAAAATGAACTTACAATAAAATTGCCTGTTTTTCTTTCTTTCTTTTTTTCTTGGTGTACAATTCTATGAATTGTAAATCATGCAAGTCATGTAGATTCATGTAACCACCACCACAATCAGGACAGAGAACAGCTCCATCACCCTAAAAATCCCTCATGCCATCCATTGATAGTCACCCCCAACTTCACCCATAATCTGACAGTCCCCGATCTGTTCTCCATCACTATAGTTTTGTCTTTTAAAGAACCTCATATAAACAGAATCGTACAAAATGTCATCTTTTGAGAGTTGGCTTCTTTCATTTAGTGTAACGCCTCTGAGAGTCATCCAAGTCGTGTGTATTGATAGCTCATTCATTTTGCTGAATAGCATTCCATTCTGTGGGTATTCCAAAGTTTGTTTATCCATCCACCCATTGAAGTACATTTGGGCTGTTTCCAGGTTTATGGTGATGATGAATAATACTGATATGAGCATTTTTGTACAGGTTTTTGTGTGAACATAAATTTTTATTTCTCTAAGGTAAATATCTAGGAGTGGGATTACTGGGTCCTATGGTAAGTGTCTGTTTAACTTTATAAGAAACTGCCAAACCATTTTTCAGAGTGGCTGAACCATTTTGCATTCCCACCAGCAATGTATGAGAGTTCCAGTTGCTCCACATCTTTGTCAGCCTTTGGTATCGTTGGTATTTATTTTAGTTCTTCGATAGCTGTGAAGTGGTATCTCATTGTAGTTTTAATTTGCATTTCCCTAATGTCTAATGATGTTGAACATCTTTTCATATGCTTATTTGCCACCCTTATATCCTGTTTGCTGAAGTGTCTGTTCAAATCTTTTGCTGTTTTTTAATTGGGTTGTTTATTTTCTTTCTGGCTTTTGAGAGCTCTTTATGTATTCCAGATGCAGTTCTCTGTTGGATTTATGATCTACAGAAATTTTATCCCAGTCTGTAGCTTTTCTTTTCATTCTCTCGACAGTGTCTTTCACAGAACAAACTTTTTTTTTTTCATCATGGTAAAACACACCCAACATAAAATTGACCATTTTAACCATTATTTCAGTGTACAGTTCTGTGGCATTAAGTACATTCATACTGCTCTGCAACCATCATCAGTATCCACCTCCCTGACTTTTTCATCTTTCCAAACTGAAATTCCGTACCCATTAAACACCATTTCCGTTTATACTCCTCCTCTTTGCCCCTGGCAACCACCATTCCTGTCTTTGTGAATTCGACTACTCTAGGTACCTCAGATATGTGGGATCCTACAATATTTGTCCTGTGTCTGGCCTATTTCACTTAGCATAATGTCTTCTAGGTTATCTCTGTGCTAGAATTTCCTCTCTTCTTAAGGCTGAATAATATTCCATTGTATGTATCTACCATGGTTTGTTTATCCCTTCATCTGTCAGTAGACACTTGTGTTGCTTCTACTGTTTGGCTATTGTAAATAATGCTGCTGTGAAACTGGATGTACAAGTGTCTGTTCAAGTCCCTGCTTTCAGTTCTTTTTGAGCATATATACCCAGAAGTGGAATTGCTGGATCATATGGTAATTCTGTGTTTCATCTTTTGAGGAACCACCATGCTGTTTTCCATAGAGGCTGTATATATCATTTGACATTCCCACCAGCAGTGAACAAGGATTCCAATTTTCGCATACCCTTGCCAACACTTCATTTCTTTTTTTCTTTCTTGTAAGAGCCATCCTAATGGGTGTGAAGTGGTATTTCGCTGTGGTTTTGATTTGCATTTCCCTAATGACTAGTGATGTGCATCTTTTCATGTGCTTTTTGGCTCTTTATGTATCTTCTTTGGAGAAATGTCCATTTAAGTCCTTTGTCCATTATCTAAACTGGTTGTTTTTTTATTTATTGATAAGTATTTCCCTTCATTTCATGGGTTGCCTTCTCTGTTGATTGTGTCCTCTGTGCGCAAAAGTTAATATTTTTGATAAAGCCTAATTTGTCAGCTTTTTCTTTTGTTACCCATGCTTTTGGTGTCAGAGCCAATAAATCATTGCCAAATATAATGTCATAAAGGTTTTTTTCTATGTTCTGAGCGTTTTATGGTTTTAGCTCTTACATTTGGGTCTTTGGTCCATTTTCAGTTAATTTTTTTTATGTGTTATAAGGTAAGGATCCAACTTTATTTTTTGCATGTTGATACTCACTTTTCCCAATACTACTTGATGAAAAGAACATCTTTTACCCATTGAATGTTCTTAGTTCCCCTCTCCAAAAGTCATTTGACCATAAATACTAAAGTCTGTTCCTAGGCTGTCCATTCTATTTCGTTAGTATATATGTCTGTCTTTATGCTAGTGTAACACTGGTTTAATTACTATAGATTTGTAGTAAGTTTTGAAGTCAGGAAGTGAGACTTCCAACTTTGTTCTTCTTTTCCAAGATTTTCACCACTTAGGAACCCTTGAGATACCATATGACTTTTAGGATGAATTTTTCTATTTCTAGAAAAAAAATGTCATTGGGATTTTGAATAGAGAGTACACTGAATTCTGTAGATCACTTTGAGTATTACTGACGGCTTAATGATAATATATTAAGTCTTCAATCCATGAACATGGAGTGTTTGCATTATTTGTAGCTTTAATTCTTTCAGCAGCATTTTGTAGTTTTTAGTGCACAAGTTTTTTTCCCCTCAGAGCAAAATGTTTTAAATTTTGATACAATTCAATTATCTAGTTATAAAGTTTTTCTTTCATGGACTATCTTTTTTTTTTTTTTTTTTTTTCATGTCTAAGAACTCTTTGTCTAACAGCAGATTATGAATAAGACTTTTTTTTGTTTTCTTTAAAGAGTTTTAGAGTTACATATTTTACATTTAGATCTATGATCTGTTATGACTCAATGCTTATATATAACTGTGGGGTTTAGGTTAAGGTTCACTTTTTGCCTATGAATTTCCAATTGTTTCAGCAACATACATTGAAGACAGTATTCTTCATTTACTTTCCTTTGCAGTTTTTGTCAGAAATAAATTGGCCATATGTTTGTGTTAATAATTAACTTCCTAATAAATGGTTAAGGATTGAAATCTTTCTCCAAGTATCAGGAAGAAGACAAAGATGGACACTCTTGCCACATCTATTCACAGTTGAATAAAATTAGAAATTAATAATACAAGGACATTTAGAAAATGCATAAATATGCAGAAATTAAAACAACACTTTACTGAATAACCAGTGGATCAAAAAGAAGTCACAAGGGACATTTGAAAATGCTTTGAGATGAATGAAAATAAAACTTAGCATACCAAAACTTATGTAATACAGTAAAAGCAGTGTTTGGGGGCATATTTATAGTTATAACTGTCCATATTAATAAAGACGAAAGGTCTTAAATTAATAACCAAAAACTTTCACCTTAAAAACTACAAAAATTTAAAAAGAAGAACTACAAAATTTGTTCAAATCCTTAGAAGGTGTAATATCAAGAGTGAACTATATTATAGTATAGTATTGATAATGGGGTAGGCTGTGCATTTTTGGGGATGGGAGATAATGTGGGAAATCTGTGTACTCTCCCCTCTGTGGACCTATAATTGCTCTAAAAACATAATGTTCTAAGAACAAAGAAGCTACAAAAAGAGTGAACTAAACCCACATCAAGCTGAAGGAAGAAAATAATAAAGATTAGAGCAAAAAAATTTTAAAAAATAGAGAAAACCGACAACACCAAAAGTTGGTACTTTGGAAAGATTAACAAAATTCATAATCCTTTAGCTAGACTTACTAAGGAAAAAAGAAGAAAGAAAAACTTCTTATACCCTGCTCTACTTTGATTCATTTTTCTCATGCAAAAAAACATCTTTTTCCATCCTTTCAATTAATTTTTTTTTTAAATGTGTAAAGTGTATCTTTTGTAGACAGCAAATAGGTC
>NW_027532936.1:142324-149911 GCF_008692635.1 Crocuta crocuta | reverse complement strand
ATGTCATATTTTTGTTCCTGTTCTTCCATTATCTTTTTTTAAATTATTATTAATTTAGACAGAGAGGGTGCAAGCAAAAGAGAGGGGCAGAGGGAGGGAGAGAGAGAATTTTAAGTAGGCTCCACACTCAGTGCGGAGCCTATTGTAGGGTTCAATCCCACTGACCCTGGGCTCATGACCTGAGCTGAAATCAAGAATCAGGCACTCAACTGACTGAGCCACCCAGATGCCCCATTCCTTCATATTAAATAGTTTTTTCCAGTATATAATTTTAGTTAACTTGTTGCTTCTTTTACTGTTTGGTTTTTTTAGTTGCTTTCTTAATAGTTCCCCTGGGGATTATAATTAATATCTTAGCTTAAACAAATTAGCTTGTGTTAATACCAATGTAATTTNCGTCCGACTTTCGCTTGGGTCATGATCTCGCGGTTTGTGGGTTCGAGCCCCGCGTCGGGCTCTGTGCTGACTGCCAGCTCAGAGCCTGGAGCCTATTTCAGATTCTGTGTCTCCCTCTCTCTCTGACCCTCCCCTGCTCGTGCTGTCTCTCTCAGAAATAAATAAAAAAACATTTAAAAATTTTAAGAAAATATGTCAGACAGGACAAGGTCAAGAAGAGTTATAAAGACAAATACATTTATACTGCCTTTTTTTATGTTTACCTATGTAGTCAACTTTACTAGTATTCTTTCTTTGAGTTCCTAAAGTATTCTCTATAGTTCTTCTCATAGGGTAGGTCTTGCAGTGATGAATTCTTTCAAGTCTGTGTTTATCTTGGCATGTCTTAATTTCTCCTTCAGTTTTCATGTATAGTTTTTTGCCAGACAGTGAAGTTTGTGGTTGGCAATCTTTTTCTTTTAGCACATCAGATATGTCATCTTACTGCCTTCTGGCCCCTGTAGTTTCTGTTGAGAATTCAAATGTTGATCTTATTTGGGACTCCTTGTCCATGGTGAGTCTCTTCTCTCTTGCTGCAGTCAAGATTCATTCTTCATCTTTTGCTTTTGACAGTTTGGCTAGAGGTCTAAATGTCTCTTGGACAGACTCCAAGTAGGCCCCTTTGAGTTTTTCCTACTTGGAGTCTGTCAAGGTTCTATAATGTATAGATTAATGTTTTTCATCAATTTGAAAACGTTTTTAGGCATTAATTCTTCAAATGTTCTTTGTGCCCCTCCTTCTTCTGAGATTTCCATTATGTGTTTGTTGGTATGTTTGATGTTTGCCCACAGGTCTCTGAGGCTCTGTTATTTTTTCTTTATTCTTTCTTCTTTTTGCTCCTCAGATTGAGTAGTCTTTCTTAGATGAGTAGTCAACATATCTTCAAGTTTGCTGATTCTTCTNTGACAAAAGATTTTGTCTGAGAAGTCCGCTATGCTTTGTCATGAAATTTTATCTTGCCTGTTTCTTTTTTCTTATGTATGGGCCATACTCCTTTTCTTTTTATTTTTTAATTTGAATTCAAGTTAGTTAACATACAGTGTAGTCTTGGTTTCAGGAGTAGAACCCAGTGATTCATCTCTTCGTATCATACCCAGTGCTCATCCCCAAAAGTGCCCTCCTTAATGCCCATCACCCATTTAGTCCATCCCTCCACCGCCTCCCCCCACCCCAGCAACCCTCAGTTTGTTCTCTGTATTTCAGAGTCTCTTATGGTTTGCCTCCCTTTCTGTTTTTATCTTCTTTTTCCTTCCCTTCCCCAATGTTCATCTATTGTGTCTCTTAAATTCCACATATGAGTGAGATCTTTTTCTGATTGACTTATTTCACTCGAGTTCTATCCACATTGCTGCAAATGTCAAGATCTCATTCGTTTTGATTACTGAGCAGTATTCCATTGTAATGTCTTTGCCTTAGCTTAGGCTCTGTAACAAAGTACCATCGACTGGGTAGAGATTTATTTCTCACAGTTCTAGAGGCTAGAAGTCTGAGATCAGGGTTCCAGTATGATCAGGTTTTGGTGAGAGTCCTTTTTTGGGTTGCTAACTTCTTGTTGGAGCCTTACATGTCAGAGAACAGGGAGAGTAAACAAGCTCTCTCATGACTTCTATAAGGTCATTCATTGATCCCATTCATGAGGGCTCCACCCTCATGACCTCATCTAATCCCAGTTACCTCCCCAAAGACCCTCACTTCCTGTGACCATCACATCACTGTTAGGGTTTCAACATATGAATTGGGGGAGGGAGACAAAAACATTCAGTCCATACAGTCTTACAGGTTTTTTTTTTTTTGGTTGCAAATAATACACTTAAAATAATATAATGTTGCAACTCTGAAAATCAGTCTCCTACACATGCCCAGGGTTTGTTGTTGTTGCTATTTGATTAATGACTTTCCTAGGCTAATTCTGCAAATTTGAATTCTTTGTCACGTGCAGCCATTGAAGTCCATTCAGTTAGCATAGTGGTCCACTAATGGTTGGAGAGAATTTTCCTTTAATACCTTGAACCAAAAAGTTCTACCAACCTTTATTGAGGGTGTGTGTGTGTGTGTGTCTGTGTCTGTGTCTGTGTCTGTGTCATTGTGTCGGGTTATTCCTTCAATGCTTAGGCAGGCAGTTTGCAACTCTGCCTTAGACATCACTTCCTGCTCATACAGAGCCTCAAGGTCAGCCAGAGGTGAGAGATTAGTGACTTCTTAGGCCCTAACTTCCCTGGGCGTAGACATAGCCCAGCAAATGTTTGTTACCTTCTAGAGTCCCAGGAGTATGTCTTAACTTTTCAAAGCCACTAATGGACATTTCATTCCCTGTTTTGTCTTCTTTTTTATGATAACACTCAACATGAGATCTACTCACTTGAACAAATTTGTGAGTGTACAATGCAGTGTTGTTAACTATAGGCACGGCATTGTGCAGTAGGTCTCTGGAACTTAGTCATTTTGCATAGCTAAAACTTTATAACCTTTGAATGATAATAGCTCCACATTTTCCCCTTCTCATAGCCCCTGGGAACCACCATTATACTCTCCGCTTCTATGTGTTTGATTATTTTATATGCCCGTGTAAGTTGTTTCATGTAGTATTTGTTCTTTTGTGACTGGCTTATTTCACTTAACATCATGTCTTTGAGGTTCATCTATGTTGTTGCATGGCAAGATTTTCTTCTCTTTTAAGGCTGAATAATACTCCATTGGGTATACAACACATTTTCTTCATTCATTGATGGACATTTAGGTTGTTTCCACATCTTGGCTATCATGAACGGTGCTGCAATGAATATATAAGTGCAGATATCTCTTGCAGATTCTTTTGAATAAATACTCAGAAGTAGGGTTGCTTTATAATATAGCATTTCTGTTTTGATCTTTTGCAGAAAATCCATTCTGTTCTCTGTAGCACTTACACTGTTTTATATTCCCACCAAAAGTGTACAAAGTTTCCAGTTTTTCCAGATCCTCACCAACACTTGTTATATTTTGGGTTTTTTGATACTAGCCATCCTAACAGTTGTGAGGTAATATCTCATTGTGGTTTTGGTTTGCATTTCCCTGATGATTACTGCTATTGAGCACCTTTACATATACCTCTTGGCTATCTATATATCTNATCCTTTTTTTTATTTTTAAATTATTTTTAAAATGTTTTTTTAAGTTTTATTTATCTTTGAGAGAGAGAGAGCAAGGGAGGGCCAGAGAGAGAGGGAGAAAGAGAATCCCAAGTAGGCTCTGCACTGATAGGGCAGAGACAGACGTGGGGCTCAAACTCATGAACCATGAGATCATGACCTGAGCCAAAGCCAAGAGGCAGATGCTTAACAGACTGAACCACCCAGGCACCCCTTAAATTATTTTCTAAAATTTGAATTCCAGTATAGTTAACATACAGCGTTATATTAGTTTCATAGGTTTTGTTTTTATGCCATTGAATTGTGGCATAAACGTAGGAGTTACCTATGTTATCCTGTGCTTTGGATATTAACCCCTTATTAGATATCTGGTTTACAAACATTTTCTCCCATTCTGTAGATTGCCTTTTCACTCTATTATGTCTTTTGCTATGTAGAAACTTTTTAGTTTGGTATATAGCTCCACTTAACCTATTTTTGCTTTTTTTACCTGAACTTTTGGAGTTATATTTAAGAACTCATTGCTAATGTGAGTATTAAGAGGATTTTTATCTATGTTTTCTTCTAGGAGTTTTAGAATTTCAGGTCTTTTAAGCCTTTAATCCATTTTTAATTGACTTTTGTGAATGGTATAAAATAAGGGTCCCATTTCATTCTTTTGCATGTGGAGATTCAGTTTTCTAGCATCGTTTGTTAAGGAGACAGTCCTTTCCCTATTGTGTATTCCTGTCACTCTTGGCAAAGATTAGTTGATCATACATGTGAAGGTTTATTTCTGGGCTTTTCTATTCTGTTCCACTGGTCTATATGTCTGCCTTTTTATTAAATGTTTATTTATTCTTGAGAGAGAGATAGAGCACCAGCGGGGGAGGGGCAGAGAGAGAGGGAAACACATAATTTGAAGTAGGCTCCAGGCTCCAAGCTGTCAGCACAGAGCCCAACGTGGGGCTCGAACCCATGAATCGTGAGATTATGACCTGAGCCAAAGCTGGACGCTTACCCGACTGAGCCACCCAAGCGCCCCTCTGTCTTTTTTTTTTTTTAATTTTATTATTTATTTATTTTGAGAGAGTGAGCGAGAGCAAGCTAGTGGGGGAGGGGCAGAGAGAGAGAGAGAGAGATTCCCAAGCTCGAAACCCATGATGTGGAGCTCGAAACCCACAAACCATAAGATCAGACCTGAGCCAAAGTCAAGAGTCAGATGCTTAACTGACTGAGCCACCCAGGCACCCCTATATGTCTGTCTTTATGCTAGTAGCATAGTGTTTTAATTGCTATACTTTTGTAGTATATTTTGAAACCTGGAAGCGTGATGCTCATTCCTTATGTCTTCTTTTAATATTTTTTTTGTCCTCCTCTTGATAGCCCCAACTGGTAATGCTGTTTCAAGCAGCTACAGTGTTAAACAATCCTCACCAGTCAGTTTTGACAAATGCCCTAGGGCTGGGCTGTTCCTATAGAGTACGGTATGAACCAAGTCAAAGACAAGCCCTTGGAATGTAGCTTTTCAGTGAAGTGCTAGGCTGGTCAAACAGTAACAGTTTTCTGAGATTGGGGCTTTTGGTGAGATACTTCCTCTAGCATCAGCTAGGCTGCTGTCTTATTTACAACTACCCTAGTTGCAAGATTGTTGGTTTTCAAGACTACTGCAAAGTTGGAGAGAGTGAAATGTGACAATGGAAAGTTGAAATGCAATAAATCTTACTATTCTTAGCTGTTTTTCTTTTTTTTTTTTTAATGTTTTTCTTTATTTCTGAGAGAGAGAGAGACAGCGTGAGCAGGGGAGGGTCAGAGAGAGAGGGAGACACAGAATCTGAAGCAGGCTCCAGGCTCTGAGCTAGCTGTCAGCACAGAGCCCGACGCGGGGCTCGAACCCACGAACCATGAGATCGTGACCTGAGCCGAAGTCGGACACTTAACCGACTGAGCCACCCAGGTGCCCCAAGACTTCCCCAAGACTTAGCTGTTTTTCTTGAATAACTGTTCCACCTATTGTTGTATGCCTTTATTTAATTTCCAGACTTATTAACAGTTTAATTTGTTGACAAATTTTGCTTTTATGGAAGAGTGGATTTTTCAAGAGCCTTACTCGAACATTCTAGAATTGCTTTCTATCCATTTTACTTTCATCCTATCTATATTACTGTATTTGAAAGTGAGTTTCATAGTTTTTTTTTTAATTTTTAATGTTTGTTTAATTTTGAAAGTGAGACAGAGTGCGACCAGGGTAGGGGAAGAGAGAGAGGGACACAGAATCTGAAGCTGTGCTAACAGTTCAGAGCCCAACATGGGGCTCGAACTCACGAACTGTAAGATCATGCCCTAAGATGAAGTCGAATACTTATAACCAACTGAGCCACCCAGATGCCTCATCATAGTTTTTAAACAAAGAGTTTCTTATAGAATGTAGTTGGGTTATTTTTTTACCCACTCTTTTACTGTGTTATCATTTACATAACATTAAGCTCACTCATTTTAAATGTACAGTTCAGTAATTTGTTGTGAGTTTACTGAGATGGTCAGCCATCATCAGTCTAGTTTTAAAATATTTCCATCACCCGAGAGATTGTTCTTGATACCTTTTTCCTCTCCCAGCCCAGATAGCAACTAACCTATTGTCTGTCTGTATGGATTTGCCTATTCTGAACAATTCATAGAAATGGAACCACATAATATGTGACCTTCTTTAACTTAACACAGTGTTTTAATTATGCCTAGAATGAGTACTTTCCCCATTACTAAGGGATTTCCTAGTACCGAGGGATGTTTATACAAACTGAGCACATCTTCCACAGTCAGCCAAGCAGTTTGCAACTCCATCTTAGCCCTCACTTCCTGTTTGTGCAGAGACTTGAGATTAGTCAGAGATAAAACCTTTGGGTTTTGTTTTGTTTTTTCAGTCTTTTCTGAACATGCACACAGCTCTGCCCATGTGCACAGGCATGTGCACATGTGTGGCCTTTTAGATTCCTAGAAGAAGAAGATTCCTAGAAACTTTTTGGTGCCCTCTAAGGACGTTTCATCTNAGCCTCACGTCAGGCTCTGTGCTGACAGCTCAGAGCCTGGAGCCTCCTTCAGATTCTGTGTCTCCCTCTCTAGCTGCCCCTCCCCCACCCATCCTGTCTCTCTTTCATAAATAAATACACATAAAACAATTTGACGGGTGCCTGAGTGGCTCAGTCGGTTAAGCGTCTGACTTCGGCTCAGGTCATGATCTCACAGTTCATGGGTTCAAGCCCACGTCAGGCTCTGTGCTGACAGCTAGCTCAGAGCCTGGAGCCTGTCTTCGGATTCTGTATCTCCCCCTTCTCTGACCCTCCCCTGCTGTGTGCTTGCTCTCTCTCTCTCAAAACTAAAAAAAGAAAATTAAAAATTAAGTTTGTTTATTTCTTTTGAGAGAGAGAGAGTGTGAGGGAGGGAAGGGGAAGAGAGAGAGGGAATCCCAAGCAGGCTCTGAAAGCTGACAACACAGAGCCTGGTGCAGGGCTCCATCTCACGAACCATGAAGTCATGACCTGAGCTGAAATCAAGTCAGACACTTAACCAAGTGAGCCACCCAGGCACCCTTGTCTCTGATTATTTTTGACAAAAGTTCTAGGGTGAAGGGCTCTTAGTACTGGGTGGTGAGCTTTGAATCATATCAAGGAGAGCTTTCCTTGTGTAATCTTCCAGGGAACCACTCGAAAGACCACCTAATGATAGTTCTCTGACAATGGTGCTTTGAAGGAGCCCCAGCCCCAGTCTTCCCTCTCCAATAGCTGCCAGGCTTTCACAGGTTTTCACTGTGATTTCAGGTTGTTGGTTTTCAGGGTTACCACAGGCCTGGGAGAAAAGGATGAGAAAAGGGCAAGTTAAAATGGTACAAAATTTGGGGCTCCTGAGTGGCTCAGTCAGTTAAGCATCCAACTTTGGCTCAGGTCATAATCTCACGGTTTGTGGGTTAGAGCCCTGCATCTGGCTCTGTGCTGACAGCTAGCTCAGAGCCTGGAGCTTGTTTCAGATTCTGTATCTCCCTCTCTCTCTG
>NW_027532936.1:141789-142314 GCF_008692635.1 Crocuta crocuta | reverse complement strand
GGATTGCTGCAGGCCTTTGGTTAATTTCCAGAGTCCTGGAAAAGTTGATTTTGACAGTTTTTGCCAGTGTTCTCATTGTTTTTATGGAGGAGACAATTTCAAGAGTTCCTGACTCTGCCATTTGCACAGAATTCCTAATAGCTAATAATTTTTGAGAGTTTATTTGTGCCAGCTCTTGCGCTAAGCATTTTGTATGTTAACTCCTCTAACCTTTACAATAGCCTTACGAGATAGTGACAGTATATACCCATTTTACAGATAATGAAATTGAGCTTCTGAGGAGATAAGTGACTTTCTCAAGGTCAGTCATTAAGTGGCCACACTAGGACTTAAATCAAGGTCTGTTCTTATAAGAATGTCTGTGGTCGTGATAATAGCGTCTGTATATATGATCTGAAAAGATTTTTTGGTTTATGAAGTGTGATTTTGCTATATCTTGATACAACCATTTTGGGGCAGTAATGCATATCCCATTTTCTAACCTTAAATCAGTAGGAAAACAACATGTATCATCTCTAGAAATAA
>NW_027532936.1:140229-141765 GCF_008692635.1 Crocuta crocuta | reverse complement strand
TTTTTTTTTAAATTTTTAACATTTTTATTTATTATTGACAGACAGGGAGAGACAGAGCATGAGCATGGAAGGGGCAGAGAGAGAGAGTGAGACACAGAATCTGAAGGAGGCTCCAAGCTCTGAGCTATCAGCAGAGCCCAACATGGGGCTCGAACTCACAAACCCTGAGATCATGACCTGAGCTGAAGTCAGACGCTTAACTGACTGAGCCACCCAGGCGCCCCCCCCACAACCTTTTTCTTATATTTTGGCCCTTGCAACTCTCTTAACAAACCATTATACCGTCTCTTCAACCCTGTTGAAATCTCTAGTTCCTTGACCTTTTAATTTTCTCCCAGTCTCTCATCCCTTTCCTGTATCCTCTTCCTTGCACATCTGACTTAGACCATATCATCCATTATTTACTCATGTTCTTGCCAATAAAACATTCTTTTTGTTTCTGTGTCTGTGTGTCATACCCACCCAGCCAAACATCTCCCCTAAATCAATCCAACTAATAGCCTTCTTTATTTCTGCATGATAGTTTTTGAACACTACTGGAGAACAGTCGTATAATTTTGCTAATTACACCTCTACAGTTTCCTTATGTCTGGTCTTGTCTACAGCCTCCTTCCTTGTTCCGCAGTCTATATCGTAGTCCCTGCTCAGCTCTCTGTTTCATTGCTTATGTATACTATTTTAGATCTTCATTACTCATTCCATCCCACTGTTTCATGATTTTTAGCAGATAGTCTTTCTATTTCAAAGGAAACATGGTCATCGACAAGAGCTTTCATCTACTTTCTGCCTGACTGCTAACATCTGCATCCTGACCCTTATTTTCTTCCATCTCAACTCAGTGGTAGGTACATCCTTCCTGCCTGAAGTTAATCTTTACACCTTTGTGCTTGATCCTAGTCCTCTTACCTCCCCAGGGACCTCAGTCGCTAATCCCCAGTATTGCTTCTTTCCTTTCAAGATTTTAACATATTTTGTACTGTTTGCCAGTTTCCACAGTATACATACTCCTACCAGGAACCACCTTTAAAAACATGATAAAAACAAACAAAAAAAATGCCTTTCATTTGTTTAGCTACTTGAGCAAACAATATGTTTAGATTCTCTCCCTTCGCTATAAACATAGAAAGTAGCAATTGGTTTGGGAACCCCTGGGTGGCTCAGTTGGTTAAGCTCTTGATTTTCGCTCAGGTCATGATCTCACAGTTTGAGATCGAGCCCCGTGTTGAGCCCTGCATCAGGCTCCACACTGGGCATGGAGGCTGCTTAAGATTCTCTCTCTCTCTCTCTCTCTCTCAGGAGGCTGTCATTAGGGATGCCTGGGTGGCTCAGTTGGTTGAGCATCTGACTTTGGTTTAGGTCATGATCTCATGGTTCATGAGTTCAAGCAGCACATTGGGCTCTGTGTTGACAGCTCAGAGCCTGGAGCCTGCTTCAGAGTCTGTCTGTCTGTCTGTCTGTCTGTCTCTCCCTCCCTCCCTACCCTGCTCACTATCTCTCTTTCTTTGTGTCTCTCAAAAAAAATAAACGTAAAAAAAA
>NW_027532936.1:137562-140066 GCF_008692635.1 Crocuta crocuta | reverse complement strand
TGGGTTCCTGGGTGGCTCAGATGGTTAAGTGTCCTACTTTGGCTCAGGTCATGATCTCATGGCTTGAGAGTTTGAGCCCTGCATTGGACTCTGTGCTGACAGCTGGGAGCCTAGAGCCTGCTTCAGAGTCTGTGTCTCCCTCTCTCTCTGCCCCTCCCCTGCTCATGCTCTGTCTCTCTCTCAAAAGTAAACATACATTAAAAAAATAGTCTCTCTTCCTCTGCCCCTCTCCTGTTCATGTGCGCATACACTTAACACTCTCTCAAAAGAAGTAATTGGTTTAAAAAATTAAATATCAAAATTGAATAAAAATTAGAGAATTAAGTACATATGTTAATACTTTTTGATTTCCATATAGGAAATGATGTTTTTCCAGTCTTTAATGAAAATTTTCAAACACACAGAAATGTTGAAAGAATTTTATCACAAACTCCCCTTATATCACCAACTAGACTCTACCATTAGTATTTTATCACATACCTCTCCCTCTATTCATCTGTCAGTCCATCTTACTTTATTGATGTATTTAAAATAAATTGCCAATGTAAATACATATCCCCCTACATACTTCAGTATGCATACTATTAGCTAGAGTTAAATATTTAAAATTTTTCTTTTGATGTAAAATTTGCATGCAATGAAATGTACAAATTTTAAGTGTTCAATTGCTAACTTTTGACCAGTGTCTACATCTTTGTAGTGATGTGTTGGTAATTGTTTAAAGCTAGCTCTCTAGGAAATAAAAGGGCTCTGATTTGTATCATTTGCCAGTTTCCATGGTTTATATACTCACACCGTGGCAAATTTCACACTCCCAAAGTGTCCTCACTGAATGTGGAGTCTGGAAGACAGGCGTATAATCATTGGACCATCTCTAGCATACCACTGCATGTGTGTAACCTAATACATAGAAGATCACCACCGCTCCAGAAAGTTCTATTGTACTTCTCTGTAGTTCCCCAGAGACAACTAGTATCTTTGTTTGTTTCCACTATCGATTAGTTTTTCCTGTTCTAGAACTGCAAATAACTAAAACCATATACTATGTATTGTTTTGTGTAAGGTTTCCTCAACTCAGCATATATTTTTGAGATTCATTTGTATTGTGTATGTCAATAGTTTTTCCTCCTCTCTACAACATAACTTCCTGGAAGAATTTTCTATAATCACTCTATTATTTTGCTAGGATTGCTGTAACACATTACCACAATTCTAGTGGTTTAGAACAACAGAAATTTATCCTCTCATAGTGGTGAGAAATCTGAAATCAAGGTGTTGGCAGGCCATGCTCTTTCCAAAGGCTCTAGAAGAGGATCCTTCCATGTATCCTCTAGGTTCTGACAGTTGCCAGCATTCCTTGGTATTATAGATGCATCATTTCAATCTCTGCCTCCATCGTCACATGGTAGCCTTGTGTGTGTCTATGTCTCTGTGCCTTCACATGGCCTTCTTATAAACATATCTGTCATTTGATTTACAGCCCATCTTAATTCAGTGTAATGTCATCTTAACTAATGACATCTGCGAGGACCCTATTTCCAAATAAAGTCACTTCTGAGGCCAGATCTGGATGGACATGAATTTTGAGAGTACGCTATTCAATCTAGTACAGTTTGCCCTCTGATTGCCAAAAATTTATATCTGTCTCGAGTGCTTGGGTGGCTCAGTAAGTTAAGCATCCGACTCTTGGTTTCAGCTCAGGTCATGATCTCATGTTCATGGGTCCAAGCCCCACATCGGACTCCGCACTACCAGGGCAGAGCTTGTTTGGGATTTTCTCTTTCCTCTTTCCTCTGCCCCTCCCCTGTGCTTGCTCTCTCTCTCTCTCAATAAACAAATAAACTTAAAAATTCATATCTGTCTCATATGCAAAATACGTGCACCCCATTACAGCATCCACAAAAGTCTTAACCTATTCAACCAACAAGTCTAAGTCCCAAATCTCATCTAAATATCAACTCAAAAAGTCTCAAGTGTCACTATCTAAATAATCAAAATCAGGTGTCATCAGACTCCGAGTATATTCCTCCCTAAGGCAAAGATACCTCTGTCCAGATACCTGTGAAACTGGACAGATTATCTGCTTCCAAAATACAATTGGGAGACAGGCATCAGATAGGCATCCCCATTCTGTAAGGGCAGAAAGGAAGGAATAAGGGGTTACGGGTCTAAAGCAAGTTAACAGCCCAGCAGGGCAAATTCTTTTAGGTCTCAGAGCCTGAGAGTAGTGCTCTGGGCTCAATGCTCTGTTCCCTGGGTTCTCTTGGATAGCTCCACCTTCTCAGCCTACCGGGGTAGCTGCAGGCCCACCCTCACTGGCTTTTGCCTCTGTGACTTTGCCTTTGTAGTCATCCTTCATTTTGTCCCGTCTTTGTCCCTTTCACACCAGACTGTTACTGTTTCTGCTGGTATAAAATTCTCTAAAACCGTGTTGGTCTCATGTATGTCATGAGATCCACACCGTCAGTTATAAGGGTTTTCCACAGATCCTTTCTAGAAAGCCC
>NW_027532936.1:120960-137387 GCF_008692635.1 Crocuta crocuta | reverse complement strand
ACTCCTGTCTTCCACTGACACCTAATCTCTTCAGTGAAAGTTTATCCAGCCACACCACTGGCCCTGTTTCCAGAGCAGACTATTTAGATAGGCTGAGAATTCTCTAAATCCTGAAGTTCTGGTTTCATTTTTAACAGATCCTTCCTTAATCTCTCTCTTTTTTTCCTCATTTTATTGCAAACATCAAAGACAGGCTGCATCTTCCATACTTTGCTTGGAAATCTCCTCAGCTAAATATCCAGGTTCATCACGTAAGCAGTTATATTTCCCACTCAATAGCAGAACTCAATTCAGCCAAGTTTCTGCCACTTTTTGACAAAGATCGCCTTCCTTCCAGCATCCAATAACATGTTCATCATTTCCTTCTAATGCCTCACCAGAAGCACATTTCCTGAGGCTCAGATCTCTAGCAGCATTCTATTCATGATGATATATGTGTTCTCTAAGATGATAGAAGCTTTCTCTACTATTTCTCTTTACTTCTGAGCACTCACCAGAACTGCTCTTTATTCTCATACTTCTACCAACAGTCTCTTCAAGGTAACCAACTTTTTACTGTCAAGCAAGTCAAAAATTCTTCCAGCCTCTACCCATTACCCAATTTCAGAGCCACTTCCACATTTTTATGTTGTTACAGCAGCAGCCTATTTTCCAGTACAAAATCTGTATTAGCTTCCTAGAGCTACTATCACAAAGTACCACAAACTGAGTGACTTAAAACAACAGAAATTATTCTCTCACAATTCTGGAGGCTAGTTGAAATGCAGATGTTGACAAGGTTGGTTCCTCTGGAGCCTCTGAGGGAGAATCTTTTCCATGCCTGTCTCCTAGCTTCTAGTGGGTGCTGGCAATCCTTGGCTTGTAGAGATATCACTCCAATCCCTGTTTCTATCATTACATGACATGTGTGTCTGTGTCTCTACATGACCTTCTTAAAAAGGACTCCAGTCATTGGATTTATGGTCCACTCTAATCCAGTATGTCCTCATCTCAACTCAGTGTATCTGCACTTGCCCTATTTCTAAATAAGGTTACATTCTGAGGTTCTGAGTGGACATGAATTTGGGGGAGGGGGATACTGCTCAGCCCAGTACACTCAGTTATCTCTTCTTCTTTACCTCTCACATTCCTAAAAAATATTTTTATTGGTGAAATGGATCATACCAAAGAGTACTTAACACATACATTTAGTCAAGTCAAGAAATAAAACATTGATGGGGCACCCGGGTGGCTCAGTCAGTTAAGCGACCGACTTTAGCTCAGGTCATGATCTCATGGTTCGTGGGTTCAAGCCCCACGTTGGGCTCTGTGCTGACAGCTCAGAGCCTGGAGTCTGGTTCAGATTCTGTGTCTTCCTCTCTCTGTGCCTCTCCCCAGCTCGCACTCTCTCTTTCAAAAATAAACATTTAAAAAAATTTTTAGAAGAGAAATAGAATGTTGTCAATACTCCAGAAGTCCCTGTATGCTCTTCAGAAATCATATCCCCCTGCCTACCAGATATAATCACTGTCCTGACTTGTGATAATAAGTTCTTTGCCTTTCTTTATATCTTTACCACCCATATATACATCACTAGACACTGGTTAGCTTTGCTTGTTTTTAGGCATTGTATCAATGAATTGTATGTATTCTTTTGGGTCTTCCTTTTCTACCTAATGCTGTATTTTTGAGATTCAGCCATATTACAGTGTATAACCATAGTTCATTCACTTTCATTGTAATATAGTACTCCTTTATATGGACATATGAAACTTCGTTTATCCATTTGTTATGTGGGTTGTGTCCATCCGGGGGCTATAAGTATCAGTTCTGCTATTGTGATCCTTTTGGTACATGTGTCCCGGGACACATATGCAGGAATTTCTCAGGATATATACCTAGGAGTGAAATCGAGGGGTGAAGAGTTCACACATGTTCAGCTTTATAGATGTTAACACTTGTGAAGGGATTGTCCCAAGATAAAAGGACACCAAACACGTGTGAAGAAGGTTCAGGTTGCTCCATATCTTTGTCCACACTAGGTATTGTCAGACTCCAGTCTGATGGGTATTTACTTGTATTTCATTATATTATTTTTTACCTTTCTTAATAATTAGCATTCATTTATATTACTTCCTTTTTTTTAGTGTTTAGTAAGGTCTTATTTTTCTCAACCTTCTATTTTGAAAAATTTCAAACATGGAGAAAAATCAAAAGAATAGTACACCCATACTCTTCATGTACATTTACTAATTGTGGCATTTTTCCACATTTGCTATACCTCTGCCTTCCTCTATACGAGAATGTGTGTGTGGTTTGTATATTGCTAAACAATTTGAAAGCAAATTTCAGACATTAAGAGGTTTTACTCTTTTTTTTAACATTTATTTATTTTTGAGAGAGAGAGACAGAGAGCGTGAACAGAGGAGGGATAGAGAGCAAAGAGAGAGACAGAATCTGAAGCAGACTCCNCAGACTCCAGGCTCTGAGCTAGCTGTCAGCACAGAGCCCGACGCAGGGCTCAAACCTACGAACCGTGAGATCATGACCTGAGCCGAACTCAGAAGCTCAACTGACTGAGCCACCCAGGTGCCCCTAGAGTTCTCAATTTTAAATCCAGGATCCATGGATCACACATTGCATTTAATTTGCTGTGTGTGTGTGTGTGTGTGTGTGTGTGTGTGTGTGTGTGTGTGTGTCTTTCAGGCATTGATATTTTTCAGGAGTCCAGGTCCATATTATTTTGTTGGTTTCATTGTGGTTTTAACTTCCTTCTTTTGATATCTAATGAGGTTGGAAACCCTCTCACATTATTGACCATTTGGATAGCCTCCTTTGTGAAATGGTTCTCCAGTTCCTTTGCTCAGTTAGCAAATGTGGAAATGTCTATTTCCTACCTGAATATCATGTTTATATCTGTGTCCAGATGCAGTCTTGGTTCAGAGGTCAAGCAATAGCTCAGGCCCAAAGCCCGGAGATAGGGCAAAACTTAGTGATCACTACTTACCTTCAGTACTACTACAGAGAAGAGGGAGCTAAGAAAGTGTTATGGTTATATGTCCTGAATATTCTGTCTTCAAACTTCATCTCTAATCTGCATTTCTTAAAAATTTATACAAGTTCTTTATTATTGTGGATACTTGCTTTTTTGTCGGTTATATGTGTTGAAAATGACTATTCACATTTTGTGGATTATCATTTCTCTGCCTTTATGGTGTCTTTTGATGAATAAAAGTTCTTCATTTTTATGTAATAAAATCTATTAATTTTTCTTTCTACTTCTTGCTTTTTGTGCTTTAATAAATCCTTCCCTACATGAGCTCAGGAAGATATTGTTCTTTATCCTAAAAGCGTTATGTTTTTGCCTTTCACATTTAAGTCTTTGATCTGGCTGGAATTCATTTCTGTATATGGTACGAAGTAGGATCTCAGGATATTTTTTTACCACATAAATAACCCTCTATCCCAACACTATATATTGAAAATGTCCCTGCACTGTTGTTGTATTACTAGCTCTGTTATATATCAGGTGGTCATGTATGCATGGGTGTTTTTATGGGTTCTCTCTTTTGTTCCTTTGGTCTTTTTGGCTTGCAATATATCAGAATCAGTATCACAGTTTTGCTTTTTAATGTCTTGCTATATGGTACAATATGAGAACAATTCCTTCCACCTTGTTCTTCTTTAAAACTGTTTGTGTACTTTTGATACTTTGTTTTGGGGCGCCTGGGTGGCTCAGTCAGTTAAGTGTCCGACATCAGCTCAGGTCATGATCTCCCGGTTCGTGGGTTCGAGCCCCGCATTGGGTTCTGTGCTGGCAGGTCAGAGCCTGGAGCCTGTTTCAGGTTCTGTGTCTCCTTTTCTCTCTGCCCCTCCTGCTCATGCTCTGTCTCTCTCTGCCTCAAAAGTAAATAAAGTATAAAAACAATTTTGGTACTTTGTTTTTCCATGGAAATTTTAGAATCAGCTTGTCAAGTTACACACACACATACACACACACACATATACAGACACGCATACACACATATTCTCTTATGTGATTTCAATTGAGATTCCATTATGTATTTACTTTTTTAATTTTTTAAAAAAATATTTATTTATTTTTGAGAGACAAAAACAGAGTGCAAGCAGGCGAGGGTCAGAGAGAGGAGACACTGAATTCAAAGCAGATTCCAGGCTCTGAGAAAGCTGTCAGCACAGAGCCCGACGTGGGGCCCTAACCCAGGAACTGTGAGATCATGACCTGAACTGAAGTCAGACACTCAACCTCCTGAGCCACCCAGGTGCCCTGTAAATTGTTTTTAAGTGTATTTATTTATGAAAGAGAGACAGAATGTGTGGGGGAGGGGCAGCCAGAGAGGGCGACACAGAATCTGAAGGAGGCTCCAGGCTCTGAGCTGTCAGCACAGAGCTTGACGCGAGGCTCGAACTCACAAACCGTGAGAGCATGACCTGAGCCGAAGTCGGACGTTTAACCAACTGAGCCATCCAGGTGCCCTGAGATTCCATTAAGTATTTAAATGAATTGTGGACAGTTGACATATTTGCACTATGAATCTTCAGATCTTCAAGTGTGAATATGGTATATTTTTCCATTCATTTAATTATTCTTTAATGTCTTTTACCTAATTTCTATTTTAACATTTTGTGAAACTAAATAGTGTTTTTTTTCCTTAATTTTTAAACAACTTTTTTGAGGTATGTAATTTACATGTGATAAAATTCACCTGTTGTAAGTGTACGATCAGGTGATTTTTAGTAAATTTATTGAATGACACAATCATCAGCACAATCCAATTTTAAGACATTTTCATCACTCTGCAAAATTCCCTTGAGTATACTTGCAGTAAATCACCCCCATGCCTACCCTAAGCCTTCTGTCTCTATAAATTTGTTGTATATATGTGTTTCATTTAAATGGAATCTTAACAATACATGATTTTGGAATTTGGCTTCTTTCAGATAGCATGTTCTCAAAGTTTGTTCATGTTGTAGCCTATATCATTAGTTCATTCCTTTTTATTACTAAATAGTATTCCATTATATGGTTTTACCACATTTTGTTTATCCTTTCACCACTTGATGGCATTTGGGTGATTCTACTTTTTGGCTACTATAAACTTTGAAGTCCAGGTTTTTGTGTGGATATGTTTTCTTTTCTCTTGAGTGAATGGAGTTTCTAGATCATATGATAACTCTATGTATAACTGTTTGAGGAACTGCCAAACTGTTTTCCGATATGGTTCTATCATTTTACTTTCTCATCAGTGATGTTCTTCTTTACATCCTTTCTAACACTTGTTATTCCCTTTTTTTTTTCCCACAGCCATACTAGGGAATATGTACTAATACTTCCTTTTGGTTTTAATTTGAATTTCTATAATAACAAATAATCATGAATATTTGTCATGTGTTTATTAGCCATTCTTATGTCTTTGATGAAGTGTCCTCATTTTTTGATGAGGTGTCTGTTTTCGTAGTATGAGTGGTAAAGGTTCGTTATGTATTCTGAATACAAGTACTTTATAAGTTATGTGATTTGCAAATATTTTCTTCCAGTCTGTAGCTTGTCTTTTTATTTTCTTAATGGTGTCTTTTGAAGCACCAAAGTTATAAATTTTTTTAATACTTATTTTTGAGAGAGAGAGAGAGACATACACAGTGTGAATAGGGGAGGGGCAGAGAGAGGGAGACACAGAATGCAAAGCAGGCTCTGAACTGTCAGCACAGAACTCAGTGCGGGGCTCAAACTCACAAACTGTGAGATCATGACCTGAGTCGAAGTTGGACGCTTAGCTGACTGAGCCACCGAGGCACCCCCCAAAGTTTTAATTTTAATGATGTTCATTTATCAATTTGTTCCTTTATGACTTGGCTTTTTTGGTATCATATCTAAGAAATCTTTGCTGAACCCAAGGTCAGAAAGATATTCTTCTATATTTTCTTCTAGAGTATATATTGTTTTAGCTCTTAAAATTAGAACCATTATCCATTTTGAGTTAATTTTTATATGTGAGATAAACATCCTATTTTTAAATGTGCATATCCAATTATCCCAGCACCATTTATTATAAAGACTATTATTTCTCCCATTGAATTGTCTTGGCATCTTTGCAGAAAATAAATTGGCCATAAATGTAAGAGTTTATTTCAGGACACTTGTTTTGATTCCATTGATGTATACACCTATCCATATACTCTGAATATCTTTACCTTTATAGTAAATTTTGAAATCAGGTTAGTATAACTCCTCCAATTTTGTTCCTGTTTTTCAAAATCGCTTTGGTTATTCTAGGTCCTTTGGATTTCCATGTAAATTTTAGAAGCTTGTCAAGTTTTCTATTAAAAAACAAAGCTGCTGATATTTGATAAGGATAGTGTTGAGTCTGTAATTCAGTTTGGGGAGAAGTGGCCATTTTAATAATATTAATCTAATCCATGAGAATGGAATGTCTCTTCCCTTATTTAGCTCTTCTATAATTTATTTCAGCAATGTTTTATAGTTTTAAGTTTACAAATATTTTATGTGTATTCTTAAATATTTTTTTTCATTTTGATGTTCTTAGGAACAGAAAACAATTCTGAAAATTATTTCATTTTCTGATTGTGACATATATCTAATAGAAATACAGTTGATTATTGTATATCTATCTTGCATTCTTGGTCTTGTAATATTCTCTTATTAATTCTAATACTTTTATTGAGAATACCTATTCTATTTCTCCATAGATAATTATGTTACCTATGAATAAGACAGTTTTACTTCTTTGTCTCCAATCTGGATGTCTTTTTGTTTTTGTTTTTGTTTTTGCCTCCTTGCATTGTCTAGAACCTTTCAGTACAGTGTTGAATGGAAGTGGTGAAAATAAGCATCCTTGCCTTGTTCCCAGTCTTAGGGAGAAAACATTCAGTTTTTAACCATTAACTATGATCTTAGCTCTAGGTTCTTTGTACATGATCTTTAGCATTATAATACATTACTTTCTTGTGGTTGCCATAACTATTATAAACTTAATGGCTTAAAGCAACTAATTTCTTCTTTTACAGGTCAGAAATTGTAAAATCAAGTTGTCCATAGGGCTGCCTTCCTTCTGGAGTTCTCTAGGGAAGCCTTTTCCAGCATCTAGACCCACATGTAATTCCTTGGCTCATGGCCCTTTTCTCACATTACTTCAAATTCTGTTTCCGTTACTACATCTACTATTCTGTCTCTGACCCTCTGCCTTCTTCTTTATAAGGACCCTTGTGATTATATGGGGCCCCACCTACATAATCCAGGATACTCTACTAACTCAAGATCTGTAACTTACTCACATCTGTAGAGTCTCTTTTGCCATGTAACATTTTTCATAGATTCCAGGAATTAGGATGTGGACATTTTTGGGGTGTCATTCAGCCTAAAAGATGCAGGCTGAGGATGTACCCTTGTATTCATATTTAATTGAGGTTTTTTTCAATCATGAATGGTTGTTGGATTTTGTTTAATACTTTTTCTGCACCTACTATAGTGATCATGTGGTTTAATGTTCATATCTATTAATAGGATATATTCATTGCTTTATTTAGATGCGAAAACAATCTTTCTGGGATAAATTCCACTTATATGTATATAATCATTTCTATATGTTGCTGGATTTGGCTTGCTAATATTCTGTTAAGGATTTTTATATCTGTTCATGAGGGATATTTCTCTGTGGTTTTCTTTGCTTGTGAGGTGTTTGTTTAGCTTTGGTTTCAGTATAGTACTGTCATCATACAATAAGTTGGAAAAGATTCTCTCCTCTGGTTTCTGAGAGTGTTTGTGCGTGATTGATATTATTTCTTTAAATATTTGGTAGAGCTCAAATGAAGACATCTGGACCTGGACTTTTCTTTGTGGGCAGATTGTTGATTACTAATTCAACCAATTTCCTTATTATGGTTTATTCAACTATTCTGTTTATTTTTGTGTCTGCTTGGTAATTTGTATTTTTCTATGAGTTTGTTCATTCACCTAAGCTTTCTAATTTGTGGGCCTGAAGTTATTTATAATATTCCCTTATACTCGTTTCCATTTCTAAAGGGTCAGTAATGGTGCCTCATCTTCAGTTCTTTTTTTAGATAGTTTATTGTCAAGTTGGTTTCCATATAACACCCAGTGCTCATCCCCACAAGTGCCCTCCTCCATGCCCATCACCCCCCTTCCCCTCTCCCCCACACCCATCTGCCCTCAGTTTGTTCTCAGCATTCAAGAGTCTCTATGGTTTGTCTCCCNTGGAATGTTTTTCCATTTCTTTGTGTCTTCCTCAATTTCCTTCGTTAAAGTTTTCTATAGTTTTCATCATACAGGTCTCTTATATCTTTGGTTAGGGTTATTCCTAGGTATTTTGTGGGTTTTTTGTGAGATGGTGAATGGGATCAGTTTCTTGATTTGTGTTTCTGTTGCTTCATTATTGGTGTATAAAAATGCAACCGATTTCTGTACTTTGATTTTGTACCCTGAAACCTTGCTGAATTCTTAGATCAGTTCTAGTAGGCTTCTGGTGGAGTCTGTCGGGTTTTCGATGTAGAGTATCATGTCATCTGCGAAGAGTGAAAGTTTGACTTCTTCTTTGCCAATTCTGATGCCTTTTATTTCCTTTTGTTGCCTGATAGCTGATGCTAGGACTTCCAGCACTATGTTAAACAACAGTGGTGAGAGTGGACATCCCTGTCGTGTTCCTGATCTCAGGGGGAAAGCTCTCAGATTTTCCCCGTTGAGGATGATGTTAGCTGAGGGCTTGTCATAGATGGTTTTTTATGATGTTTAAGTTCCTTCTGTCCCGGCTTTCTCAAGGGTCTTGATTAAGAAGCGATGCTGTATTTTGTCAAATGCTTTTCTGCATCTATCGACAGGATCATATGGTTTTTATCTTTTCTTTTGNGTGCGTAGACATTTATAATTCTTAGCTCTTCTTGATGGATAGGCCCTGTAATTATTATATAATGCCCTTCTTCATCCCTTGTTAATGTCTTTACTTTAAAGTCCAGTTTGTCTGATATGATTATAGCTACTCCAGGTTTCTTTGACTTCCCGTAGCATGATAGATATTTCTCCATCCCCTTACTTTCAGTCTGAAGGTGTCCTCAGGTCTAAAATGAGTTTCTTGTAGACAGCAAATAGATGGATTTTGTTTTTTTTATCCATTCTGCCTACCCTAAGTCTTTGATTGGGGCATTTCGCCCATTTACATTCAGTGTTATTATTGAAAGTATGATTTTAGAGTCATCGTGTCCTTTGTGGGATTTATGCTTGTGGTGGTGTCTTTGGTATCTTGCGTGCCTTGCAACATTTCCCTCATAGAGCCCCCTTAGGATTTCTTATAGGGCTGGTTTAGTGGTGATGAATTCTTTCCATTTTTGTTTATTTGGAAAGACTTTTATCTCTCCTTCTTTTCTGAATGACAGGCTTGCTGGATAGAGGATTCTTGGCTGCATTTTTTTTCTGTTCATCACATTGAAGATTTCCTGCCATTCTTTTCTGGCCTGCCACGTTTCAGTAGATAGGTCTGTTACCACTCTGATAGGTTTCCCTTTGTATGGTAGGGCCCTTTTCTCCCTAGCTGCTTTCAGAATTATCTCTTTGTGCTATTATATTTTGCCAGTTTCACTAAGATATGTCATGCAGAAGATGGATTCAAGTTACATCTGAGGGGAGTTCTCTGTGCCTCTTGTATTTCACTGTCTGTTTCCTTCCCCAGATTGGGAAAGTTCTCTGCCATAATTTGTTCAAGGACTCCTTCAGCGCCTTTCCCTCTCTTCCTCTCTGGAATTCCTATGATACATATATTGTACTGTTTGATTGTATCACTGAGCTTTCAAAGTCTCCTTTCGTGTTCCTGGATTAGTTTGTCTCTCTTTTTCTCAGTTTCCTCTTTTTCCATAATTGTGTCTTCTAAATCTCTTATTCTCGGGGCGCCTGTGTGGCTCAGTCGGTTAAGTGTCCGACTTTGGCTCAGGTCATGATCTCATGGTTCGTGGGTTCGACCCCCACGTCAGGCTCTGCTGACAGCTAGCTCAGAGCCTGGAGCCTGCTTCAGATTCTGTATCTCCCTCTTTTTCTGACCCTCCCTGTTCACGCTGTCTCTCCCTCTCTGTCTCAAAAATAAAACTTATTTAAAAAGTTAAATCACTTATTCTCCTTTCTGCCTCTTCAGTCCGTGCATTGGATGCCTCCATTTTATTATGTATCTCATTTATAGCATTTTTTAATTCATCACAACTATTTTTAAGCTCCGTAGTCTTTGTAGCAATAGTTTCTCTGATGTCTTCCATGCCTTTTTCTAGCCCAGTGATTAATTTTATGACTATTGTTCTAAATTCTTGTTCAGTTATGTTGCTTATATCTGTTTTGAGCAGTTCTTTAGCTGTCATTTTTTCCTGGAATTTCTTTGGAGGAGAGTTATTCTGTTTCATCATTTTGGTTAGCTTTCTATCTTTTGTTAGTTTTAAAAGCTTGTTATGCACTCTGCCCCTGTGAGGGCTGCTGTACCAAAGAAAGCTCTGACTGTCCAGGGCCTGTCTGTTCAGAAAGTGTTCCTTGAATGGTGTCTCTTGGTCTCTCTTGTTGAGACCTTGGTTATTTTATTTCCCTACTTGTAGTGGTATTTGGGACTCTCCACCATGTGTACTTTGGCTTGTTTCCTGAGGTAGCCGCTATAAGGTTTTTTCAGTGGACTCTGTCTCCTTTTCCTGTCAAACTCCTGGATTCTGTATGGGTTCCTATGGCTTCAGGCCTCCTCCATTTATGAGATGGTGGTGAATGAAACGTACTGAGCACCCTACTTCTCCTCCATCTTTCCTCCCTCCCACCTCATCTTTAATTCTTGATGTTAGTCATTTTTGTCTTCTCTCTTATTTTCTTGGTTGGTCTAGCTAAGGGTTTGCTATTTTGTTAACTTTTCAAAGAATCAGCTTTTGCTTTCATTGGTTTTCTCTCTTTTTCTGTTTTCTGTTGCCCTGATTTATTTCCTGATCTTTATTATTTTCTTCTTTTTCCTTGCTTTGTGTTTAGTTTGCTCTTTTTCTGGTTTCCTAAGTTTGGTAGCTCAAATTATAGGTTTGAAAACATTCTTCTTTTCTGATATAGGTGTTTAAAGCAACAGATTTCTCTCTCAGCATTGTTTTAGCTGCATCTATAAATTTAGATATATGATGTTTTCCTTTTCATTTCGTTCAAAATATTTTTAAATTTTCCTTTGTAAGTTCTTTGACTTATGAAGTATTTAGGATTGTGTTTGCTTAATTTCTAAATATGTGTGTTTTCTCAGATTTCTTCCAGCGGTTGAGGTCTAATGTGATTCCATTGTGGTCAGAAAAATAGTTTGTATGATTTCAGACTTTTCAAATTTTTTGAGTTATATTCCCCACTTTGGAGCCCTAACCCTAATATCAGCGTGATAGATTCCCTCACTTCTTTAAGTCATATCTCTCAAACGTCACTTTCTCAAAGAGACTTACCGAGACCAACATTAAAATTGCATCTACCAGTACTACCACCCCCTAGCATTTCCAGTCACCCATTATGCTGCTGTATTGTTTTCACAGCACTCATAACCTTCTAACATTCTATATAATTCACCGAGCTCCATAAAGTTAGGGATCTTTATTTTATATAGCTATATCCCAAGAACCTACCTGAATCATAATAGTCACTAAATATATATTTTTGAATGTATACATTAGAATATTTATCCACTTGGTCATATGTAGCTGAATTTTCTTCACTTTCATTAGAATATAGTATTTCATTATATAAACTGACTACAATTTTATAATTGATTCTTAGATTGACATTTACATTTTTGCTCATTTCAGGCTATTATAAATAGCATTAATATAAACATTCTTACTATTGTATCCTGGTACACATATGCCTAAATTTTTCTAGGGTATATATGTAAGAATGGAAATGATTTATCATATTATGAGTATATATTCAACATTAGTAGATAATGTTATAGTGATTTGCGCTATGGGTGCACATTCTTACCAGCAATGTATGAGGGTTCTGTTTTCTCTATAATTTCACTAACCTGTGATATTGGTGTTCTTTCTAATTTTTTGCCAACATGGCAATTTTCTGCTAGTATCTCATTACCTTCTTATTTAGCATTTCCCTGAATTCTATTATCATTGAGCACTTTTGCATATAATTATTAGTCATGTATGTCTCCTCTTTTGTGAGGCATTTTTTTTCAATCATCTGCCCCTTTTCTTAATGGTTATTTGTGCAGCAAACATCTCTTCCCATTCTATGACTTTTCTCCCTTTATGATATTTTTAATGAGCAGAAGTTTTAAGTTGTAATGTAGTTGAATGTGCTAATAGTTTCCTTAATGGTTAGTGCTTTGGGGTCTTAAGAAATCCTTTTCTAAATATTCTTATACCTTGCTGGTGGAAAAGCAGAATAGTACAACTCCTACAGAGTGGAATTTAGTAATATATGGGAAAAGTACATATACATTTATCCTTTTTCTCAGCAATGCCACCTCTTATATTTCAAAGATATACTGGAAAATACAAAATCCTGTATGCACAAGGCTGTTTGTCAGGGCATTATTCATACAAGCAAAAAAGACAGGATACAACACTAATGTGCATCAGTAGAGGAGTAGTTGAACAAACTAGTACATCCACACAGTAGAGTACTGTGCAGTTACCTAGAGGAAGGATAAGAGCTCTACACTTTAATATAGTTATTTCCAGGATATATTATTAAGTGCAAAAAAGAAAGTTGTAGAACAGCGTTTATAGTAAGTCACCTTTTATGTAGAAGAGGGGTGTAACTAATGAGTTATAGATACACACATGTATGTATTGTATATGTTCCCCGTATTTGCTTATATTTTCAAAAAAAAAATAAAAAAAACTGAGCTCCTGGGGGACACTGTTAGTTGAGCATCTGAGCATCCAACTCATGATTTCAGCTTGGGTTCCTGATCTCATGGTTCAGGAGATTGAGCTCCATGTAGGGCTCTGCACTGACAGTACAGAGCCTGCTTGGGATTCTCTCCCTCTTTCTGCCCCTCCCCAACTCCCATGCATGCTCTCTCACTTTCTCTTTCAAAAATATAAATAAATAAACATTTAAAAAAGAAACAATGGGGGCACCTGGGTGGCTCAGTGTGTTAAGCATCCAACTTCAGCTCAGGTCATGATCTCACTTTTTATGGGTTTGAGCCCCAAGTCAGGCTCTGTGCTGACAGCTCAGAGCCTGGAACCTCCTTCAGATTCTGTGCCTAGCCCTGTCTCTGCTCCTCCCCTGCTCATGCTGTCTCTCTNGAAAGGCATGGGATGAAGGGAACAGAGGTGGAGGTGAGACTTCTGTGAAAATACTGTATTACACAGTTTTCACTTTAGACTCAGATAATGTTCTGCATAATTTAAAAAATACTGAAAATGGGGAAAAATCAATTCCTAAAGTGCATAAATAACCTGAAGCAAATGAACCTAACTATAAATAAATTTGGTAGCATAACCATACAGAGAAAAGTTCTGTAAAGTGACTTTAAAACAACATTTGTACATTTCTAATGGGATATATTTTAAGAACTAAAGTAACTTCAGAGACGTATAAAACTGCATTCAGTAGTTCTGTTATTGATAGTTATATTAGTATTGTTATTGACATTTTAAAATTCTATAAAAACCAAGAAGTTTGAGTAAAAACCTTGAATCTTAAAAGTGGACATACCAGTGTGAGCTCAATGATTTGTTTTTCTTTTAAAAGAATTTCCTAGCTTTGTCCAGTGAAAAGGCCTAGAAGCAACAACTCAACAGCTGTGAACACACCTACCAACACATTGTGGTTTCTAAATACTGTTATTCATTAAAAGGAGCCAGGGTCCTTGGAGAGATAATCTAGGTTTGAGTCAGGGAATATTCAAAATGAATTTGGGATACCTTGCTGTGCCAAAAAAACTGGAAAGCAACACAGGAGCCAATCTGAAGGGACTTAATGGTCCCAAGTAGGATAATTTGACCACTAAAAAGAATAAAGACTACATTTAATTGAAACACATCAAACATATGAAAATGATCTCAAATTATACTAAAAATAATCACTGGTTACCATTGGACATTTCTAAGGTACCAACTCATTACTCTTCATAGTTGGTAAACACTGGGGAAAAAGTCAAGCATTTGTCTTGCCTTTCCTGTATAAACTGTATATGGGGAAACCAAATAATTGATGGTAAGTTCATTATAGAATTCTAGATAATAAATACAACAGAAATAATAGAATTAATAAACACAAAATAAATAATATAACTAGTGGAGTTCCATTTTGCAACTCTTAATAAATTAATAGATCTAGGCAATGGTCATCCATGGATGCAAATCCCATTAGGTGAATGGAATAACTTCACAGTGGAGGGATCAGACTAACACCGCCTGAATCTGCTGATCAACTTTAGCATCATTAAAGTGGGACCACTAAACATTATGTGCCTTATGACATGACATAATAGGAAATACATTTCTATCTATGGAAGATCGTTGCCTAAAATATTGAGCCTAAATTCAATTAAATCTTTAGATCAGCACTATCTTAATGCAGTGTTCCACAATGATGTAAATGGTTTCTATCTATTCTACCCATTATGGTATCCACTAGCTACATATGTCTATCGAGCATTTGAAATGTGACTAGTTTAACTGGGGAGCTGACATCTAAAACATTAACTTAAATAGATTTATGTAGCCAATGACTATTGTCTTAAATAGCATAGCTCTAGATTTAACTGCCAGTTTGTAAGAAATAGAGGGGATTAAGGAACAAGTTAAACAATAACATGAGGAACAATAAGTCAAATTTCATTTGTTCTCTGGACAAATGATGTGCTTCCTCCAATAATTCAATGGGATGTGGAAAAAATGAGTTGGAGGGGTGTAAATAAGGGGCACTGTCTTAAAATAGAATAGACTAAAGAGCTATAACTGCCAAAGCCTGGTTTAGATTCTGCATTGAACAGCCAAGTGTAAAAAGATACCTTTGAGAGAATCAGAGCCATTTGAATATGAACTCGGTCGTAGATGATACCAAGGAATTATTATTAATTCTGTGGAGTGGGATAATGCCATACTTGTTACATTTTTATGTCCTTATCAGTTAGGTGCATGTACTTGCATGACTCAGAGTGAGCACCTCCTTAGATTTTGCACCCGAGGCGCCTCACTTGCCTCACCATAGTTCCAACCTTGCTTGAGATACACTGCATTAAACTAGCTATATACTACTGTCATTTGTCAAAGGTTGTAAACCCTTGCCCCAACAGAGTTTCTATATCTGAGATCCAAGATTTAATTTTTATTTATTTGTCAAAGGTTTTCTTGGTAGGCTTTGTAGAACTTCCCTATCTCTTTGTCTTGATCTAGATGAACCCCAAAAGAAGAACAAAGGTGATCCCATGAACAACCTGGAAAGTTTTTACCAAGAGATGATAATGAAAAAACGTCTTGAAGAGTTTCAACTTATGAGAGGTGAACCCTTTGCTTCCCACTCACTGGTCTCAGCTACATCAGTGGGAGATAGTGGCACAGCTGAGAACCCGTCATTACTCCAGGACAAGGGAAAACAGGCAGCACAGGGTAAAGGTCCCAGTCTCCATGTGGCAAAAGGTATTGATAATTCACCTGAGCAGTATTGGACTGGGCCTAAGAAGCTGACGCAGCCAATAGAATTTGTCCCAGAAGATGAGATCCAGAGAAATCGTTTGTCAGAGGAAGAGATCCGAAAAATTCCTATGTTTTCTTCATATAATCCAGGGGAGCCAAACAAGGTATAGGCCAAACCAAGAAAAAAACATGGGTTGTTTTAATTTTTCTTTACCTCTACCTAAATTAATACTTTTAAGTTAGCTTTGATTATACCAAGGAATCGTGACATAGGCGTAGTGATTGTGTTTTTCCTTGACTTTGACTATTAATTCTCTTCATACTATATAAGTAGCGTTATTTCCTATGATGTTCTTTGTGGTTTCCTAAGGTCCTGAGCTACCCTTAGAATTTTAAAGAAATTTTGATGAGATTCTAGTCCATACCCACTAGAGTCCCCGAACTGAAGGAAAAGTAACCTCCAGTTTCCTAGGCTAGTAATAAATCAAGTATTATTCATAAGACTACCATATCAGGTAGCCATGCTGCCTCTGAAATTAGTCAATAAATAATTGGTCACCTGGTTGTGAGTAGGGTTTACTGTCTTAACATGAGTTTTTTCTTTAGAATGCTTTACCTGTCTTTCATATGACATATGATTTTAAATTGCTAATAGCTAAGCAGCAAAGTGAAAGTGCAGGGCCTCTAAGGCTTGAGAAACTGACAAATATATAAGAATTGTAAACAATCCTTGTTTTATTGATCACATCATTATTTCACATTATTGGTGTATGTTACATCCAGAATGGAAAACTTTGTTATGTCACCCA
>NW_027532936.1:120633-120909 GCF_008692635.1 Crocuta crocuta | reverse complement strand
TTATGTCACCCAAAGAGGCAACACAAGCCTCTGGAGCATATACTTGGCTGTGTTTAATTTAAAAAACAAAACCAAAAAAATAATGTTAGCTTCTGGCTGTCCCTGAATTTAAAAAAAAGACATTGTAGATGAAGGATATTAAGGCAGTTCCTCTGAATGACTGCATTTCTAATATATTCTTGCTGTTCATGGGCAGCTTGATTTATTATAAGGGCAGTGTTTTTAATTATAAAATGTTACTAATATACAAAAAGGTAGTGAATAGTAAAGCAAATA
>NW_027532936.1:117058-120501 GCF_008692635.1 Crocuta crocuta | reverse complement strand
TGTTCTTCACGGTTTCCCTATTTCCTTAATTAGAAAAACAGAGCCTTAGAGACACACCTGAAGGCTTCCAGGTATCCCTCACTAATCCCATTTCCCTATTTCCTCTACAGAGGTAACTACTGTCCTGAATTTGCTACTTATCATCCTGATGCATGTTTTTATGTTTTTACTACATATTTATATATTCATAAACAACATATAGCTTTACATATTTTAAAACTATGTAGATGATATCATACTCAACATATTCTTCTATAACTTGCTTTTTTGACTCAATATACATAATATTTTTGAAACATTTNTACAGAAAATTCTGCAACAAACATTGTACATATCTCCTGTTGCATATGTACAAGAGTTTCTCTAGGACAGTTTTTCAAACTTGAGGTTACAGTTAATAGGGCACAATAAGCAATTTTTCTAATGAAAAAATAGAATAGAAAATANTGTGTGTGTGTGTGTGTGTGTGTGTGTGTGTGTGTGTGTGTGGTATATATGTGTGCTTGAATGTAAAATGCATTTCTTCCTATAAATCTCAGTCAAAAAAACTGGAAAAATATTGCTCTCTTGCAGTGATTCTTAAATGTCAGTATGCACCAGAATCACCCAGAAGGCTTGTTAAAACAGATTGCTGGGCTCCACCTTCAGAATTTCTTACTTGGTAGACCTGGAGTAGGGCCCGAGGATTTGCATTTCCAACAAGCTCCCATGAGGTGCTGATGCTGCTGATCAGTGACATTTTAAGAATCACTGTTCTAGATTACATTCCTAGGAGTGGAATTACTGTGATAAAGGGTATGTACATATTGAACTCCATGAGCAGTGTTTCAGAAATCCTTTTCATATCCTTGCCAAGGCTCTTTAGTGTTGGACTTCTCATTTTTGCCCGTCTAAAATGTCTGAAGGTATCTCACTGAGTTAATTTGCATGTTTCTGATTTCCAATGAAGTTACACTTGTAACCATACATTTATTAGCCTTTCAGTAACCTTCTGTGCATTGCCTGTTCCATTTCCTTTGCCCATTATTTGATTGCTTAGTTTTTCATATTATTTACAGAAATTATTTTTAAATTCTGGATACAAACACATGTTGCTTACTTAGCAAATATATTCTTCCTGTGGGGGGCTTATCTTTTAAACATTATTTCTGATGTCTTTTGTTAAGCAGAAGTCTTTCATTTTAGTGTAATCAAATCATCAGTATTTTATTTCATGGTTTGTACCTTTTGAGTCATTTTAAGGAAATCCTCCCCTACAAAACCAACAAGAAGTACACCAACAACCCAATGAAAATGGCCAAGAGATATGAACAGGCAATTCACAGAGGAGAAAACATGAATAACCAATTAATTACAAAATCTTATTAGTAAGCAATCAAAGAAATACAATGAGAAACCGTTTAACACCCAGGTGGTTGGTATACATTTAAAGGCCTGACAATGCCATGTATTGGTGAACATATAGAACAGTAAGAACTCTAATATCCTGCTGGTGAATATAAATGAAGGCAATCCCTTTTATGAACACTGTGGCAATATCTAGTAAAATGGAAGTTGTTCATACACTATAAGTCAGCAATCCCACTCCTAGGTATCTATCTTAGAGGAACTCTTACATGTGCACATTAGATGTTATAAAGATACTCAACATAGCATTGTTTATAAATAGCACACTTGTTCATCAGCAGGAGAATGGATAAAGCATGGCATATTCATAAAATAGAAAATGAATAAAATAGAACTTCAGGTATCAACATACATGAAACTCACAAACATAATGTTGAATGAAGAAAGCTACTTGCAGACTTCTGGTTGTAGCTCCAACGTGTCAAGTGCTTGGAAGTTATCACTCATGTCTTATAACAAGAAAAAGAGCTGAACAAACAAAACAGCAATGACTTTTCTTGGATGCATCAGAGAATTGAAGTCACAGAGCAAACTGCAACCCAGAGTCTGGAAAGACAGGCAATTACAGAGAATCACAGCACAGATCTGCTTTTCAGGAGCAGAAAGCACTGAAGCTATAAACTGATAGGGACACTTAAGCAGTAACTTTGACAAATTGCTGGAACCAGAGTGTAGATTGTTTGAGTGACAAACTCTAGGGGCCTCAGTCTATGAAGTCCCTCATATTTTCATGATTTTTACCTCCAGGAACTCCATTAAATGCTCAAGGGGAAGGGCCAAGAAACAATCTCCTGTTCCTGGTATGGGGAAGGGAAAAGTAATCATTTTGAAATCTACCCAGAGCTTCTACCTAACAAAGGATACTCAGCAAGTGAAATAACTTTACCAAAACCTTCTCCAGCCTGCAGGGAAGGGAAATTATCCAACTCCAGAGGCCTCTAACTTTCCTGTCTCATCTAAAAGAGAGAGAGAGAGGAAAAAAAAAACTATGAGACATTTGTGAAGGCTACAGGCTGGGGACAGAGGCATGCTAAAAGTCTTGAGACTTAATTATGAGATTACAGAATGTTTCCCCTTGCCTCACACTTTACCACCAGATCAGTAGAGCTTCAATATAATAACTATGGACTATAGCTGAAAGACTTGCAAGGCTCAGACTCCATATAAGGAGGTATTAGGGAACCCCAAAGAAAATAGGGGACAAAAAACAAGAACTTTAGGGGAAATTGAAACCCCTGACACCTACAGCTAGAGTAAACACTAAACACCATCAACTCCTGGCCAGATTAACATAAAACTTCATACTAATGGCCTGTTTAATATACATCATGTCCAGCTTTCAATAACAAAATAATGCCGAGGCATGCTAAAAGGAAAACCAAGTCTGCAGAGACAAAGCAAATATCAGAACCAAACTCGGATAGATATACAAGTTTGGGAATTATTAGATATGTGGAATTTAAAATGGCTATGATTAATATGCTGAAGAATCTTTAGAGAAAATATACAATATGTAAGAACAGATGGGTAATGTAAGCAGATAGACAGAAACTCAGAATCAGAAGGAGATGCAAGAAATTAGAAACACTGAAAAGAAATGCTTTTGATAGACTCATCAGTAGACTGGAAGTGGCCATGGAAAGAATCCATATGCTTGAAAACATGTCAGTAAAAACTTTCCAAACTGAAATGCAAAGAGAAAAAAGACTGTACAAAAATTGAAAATAACAGCCAGGAGCTATGGGAGAATTTCAAAAGGTATGACATACATGCGATTGGAATACCAGAAGGAGAATAAAGAAAAGGAGCAGAAGAAATAGTTGAAGTAGGAGTGGCTGAGAGGTTTCCAAAATTAATGATAGACGCTGGACCACAGATTCGGGATTTGGGAAGACAGTATCAATCAGGATAAGTAACCCCAGGATATACCTAAGCATGTCATGTTCAAACACAGAAAGCTGACACAAAGAGAAAATCTTGAAAACACCCAGAGAAAACACTTTACATATAGAGGAACAATAAGAATTACATTGGAT
>NW_027532936.1:116443-116774 GCF_008692635.1 Crocuta crocuta | reverse complement strand
GTGTCCAGGAAAACAGTCCTTCAAAAGTTAACAAAAAAATAAAGACTTTCTCAGACAAACAAAAACTGAGGGAATTTGTCAGCAGTAAATCTGCCTTGTGAGAAAAAAAAAAATTTTAAGTTTTTCCAGAGAAGGAAAATGATATAGGCCAGAAAATCAGATTTCTATAAAGAAAAGAAGAGCATAGGAGAAGGAAAACATGAAGGTAAAATGAAATCTTTTATTTTCTTATTTTTAAGTGATCTAAAAGATTACTATTCAAAGTAACGTGTTAGGTAATTATAGCATATTGTTAAATGAATGTTATAAGGCAGGAATATTATAATTGATA
>NW_027532936.1:113634-116004 GCF_008692635.1 Crocuta crocuta | reverse complement strand
GGTTATCTACACTGCCTGTGAAGTAGTGTAATGTTATTTGAGAGTGGGCTTAGATTAGTCATAAGTGAGTATTGTAAACTCTGAGGCAACCACTAAAAAATGATAAAACAAAGTATAATTGACATGCAAAGAGGGGTGAAAATAGAATCATATAAAATGATACCCATTCTCTATAATCTCTTCTACAAAATAGAACCGTTCTAACTCATTTTATGAAACCAGCCTTAGTTTAATACCCAAACCGGAGAAAATCATTAAATAAAGCAAAACTACAAACCAATATCTCTCATGAGCACAGATACAAAAATCTTAAATTTTAGGAAAATAAAGATATTTTGTTGAAAATCAAAATATTAGGAAATGAAATCCAACAGTTTCAAAATAATTATATTTCATGATCAAGTGAGGTTTATTCTAGGCATCTATGGCTGATCTGACACTTGAAAATCAATTAATATAATAACCCACCACATCAACAAACTAAAGAAGAAAAATTATATAATTATTTCAATTGATGTAGAAAAGGCATTTGACAAAATGCAAAGCTCATTCATGACAAAAACTCTCAGCAAACTAGGAATAGAAGGAAACACCCTCAACCTGATTAAGAATATCTACAAAACCCTACAGCTAATACTATACTTAATGGTGGGAAACTGGGTGCTTTCCACTTTGATCAGGAATAAAACAAGGATGTACTCTCTCCCTACTTCTTTTCAGTATTGTACTAGAAATGCTAACTAGTGCAATAAAAAAAGAAAAAGCACACAGATTGAGAAGGAAAAAAATTGTCTTTTTTCACAGATGACATGTATGTCTATGTAGAAAATCCCGAAGAACCAATAACAACAATGTGAAATAACTATGGGAACTAATAAGTGCAATATAGCAAGGTTGGTGGATACAAGGTTTATATACAAAAGACAATTGCTTTTCTGTACACCAAGAAATGAATAATTTAAATTTAAATTTAAAACTCAATACTGTTTATAAAAGCACCACAAAAAGTAAAATACTTAAGTATAGATCTAACAAAATATGTACAGGATCTATATACGGAAAACTACAAAACTGATGAAAAATTAAAGAGGATCATAAGTAAATACAGAGATACTCTATGTTCGTGGATTGGAAGACTTAATATTGTTAAGAATTCATTTCTACCCAAATTGATATATAGATTTCACACAATCCCAACAAAATCCTGGCAAGCTATTTTGTGGATATAGATCAACTGATTATAAGATTATGTGGAAAGACAAAAGACCCAGAATATCCAACATAATACTGAAGAAGAACAAAGTTGGAGGACTGATACTACCCATGTTTGAGATTTACTATAATCCAGAAGGATGGTGTTGGTGAAAAAAAAAAAGACAGATTAATTGAGCAGAACAGAGACTCCAGAAATAGACTCACACAAATATAATGAACTAATCTTTGACAAGGGAGCAGTTCGATGAAGAAAGAATAGCCTTTACACAAATTGTGATAAAACAACTGGTTATCCACATGCAAAATAGGAATATAAACACAGATCTTACATTCTTCAAAAAAAAAAAAAAAGAAATGAATTCAAAATAGGTCTTAGATCTAAATGTAAAACACAGTACTATAACATTTATAGAAGAAAATAGGAGAAAATCTAACTGACCTTATGTTTGGTGATGCATCTATAGACACAACACCAAAAGCATAATTTATGAAAGAAAAAAGTTGATAAACAGACTTTATTAAATTTATAAACTTCTGCTATGTGAAAGAAACTTTTAAGAAAATCAAAAGCCAAGCCACAGACTAGAAGAAAATATTTGTAAAACATGTCTAATAAAAGACTTTCATCCAAAATACACAAAGACATATCTTTGATATACTGTCTTTTTCACAAAGACATGGAACTCAACAGTAGTGAAACAAACAACCTGATTAAAAAATGGGCAAAATATAAGAACAGTTGCCTCGCCAAAGAAGTTATATACATGTCAAATTAGCATATGAAAAGCAGTTCACCATCGTTGTCATCAGGGAATTGCAAAATAAAACAACAGTGAGATGCCATTACACACCTATTAGAATGGCTAAAATTCACAATAAAACTGACAATACAATGCTATAGAGGACGATGAGCAACAGGAACTCTTATTCATTGCTGGTGAGAATAGAAAATGTTGTGACTTCTTTGAAGTCAGTTCAGCAGGCTCACAAATCCATATAATCCAGTAGTTACACTTTTAATTATTTACCCAATTGATTTGGTAACCTGTATTTATACAAAAACCCACATGTGAATGCTTATCGGTTTTACTCATAATTGCCAAAAACTGGAAGCAATTAGAATGTCCTTCAGTAGATGAATGGATGCATTCAACT
>NW_027532936.1:112481-113619 GCF_008692635.1 Crocuta crocuta | reverse complement strand
GATGCATTTGCCTGTGCTGCATCTATACAGTGGAGTATAATTTATCAATAAAGGGAAATTAGCCAACAAGCCACAGAAAGACACAGAGGGACTATAAATATGTTAATAAGTGAAAGTCAGTATGAAAAGACTACACATTGTATGATTCCAATTATGTGACATTCCAGAAAACACAAAAATGTAGAGACAGTAAATGACCAATGGTTGCCAGAAGTTCAGGGGGTTGAGGAAGAGAGGAATAGGGGAAGTACAGAGCATTTTAAGGCAGTAATTTTATGTGATAATGTAATGGTGGATGCAAGATATGCATTTGTCAAAGCCCATAAAACTGTACAGCATGAAGAGTGACCCTTACTGTATACAAATATCAAAAAATCATTCGAGAGGTTGGGGAGCCCCAAGAAATAATGACGACTATGACAAGACAATCTGTGTTCCAAATGTATGAAGCAACCTCAGTGAAGGTATGAGGGCGAAAGGTGCTGACTTAAGTATCTTTGGAAATATGTGGAGTATAAAAGACTAAAAACAGAAGTGTGCATAATCACTGTACCCTAGTTAATAATAAGGTTGTGTCTCATGTGGGTACTGGTTAACAATCCTGATACTGATACACATGTATAATGAAATGGAGCAAATAAGTAAATGGATGGCAGGTGGTGGGAGCCAGGTTTCTCCCTGGAAGAATTCACAGACAAGCAGAGAAAAGAAACTAGAATGATCCATATAATGGTTTAGAGTTGGAGACAGCAGTATGAAATCATGTTTAGCTTAGTATAGATATAGATAGTTATATATAAAATATAGATATATATACACAGGTTAGTATAAACATAATTTTTTCTCTGTCAGCTGAGACGGTCTAAATGAATTTATTTATACTCCAGTAGCAACAAGCTTGTTCAGCACCCAAATCTTAGTTTGTAATACCATTCTCTAGTAAAAGGAACAAGGACTCCTTTAGAGAAATGACTGATTCTAGTAGTGGGGCAGGAAATATGCAAGATGAGCCTTGAGCATTTTGTAGTGACAGAAAGTAATAAAGTGCTGAAAACAACAACATGAAAACATTGTTGGGGATATGCCAAAAGAGCAAAGGAGCCAGCTGAAAGAGCTCCCAGTGATCAAAGCTGGAACA
>NW_027532936.1:111232-112399 GCF_008692635.1 Crocuta crocuta | reverse complement strand
CAACTTCTATAAATAGGTAAGTCAATATTGGATTATAACCTCAAATATAGGATAAATAGCTATGACTGCATACTGATAAGAAATAATTGAGTAAATCAAATAACTGGGGGAGATAAGACAAATATCCCACACAGAAGAATTCTAAATAATTTACATAGATGCTCCAACTCAAACTGGGGGAGCATAACTTTCCGCTTCTTAGTTTTGAGCTATTGAGTGAATTCTTTCCAAAGAGTACAGTATGGAAAGTTAGGAAAAAAGACCAATATTGCAGTGTAGAAACCTAATACTGCCTCAGTCAGGTGATCAAGGCTAACATCAACAGTCATTAATCACAATGATAGTATACATACTTGATATGATATGATCAAAATTGCACTTTCCTCTCTGGTCTTCCTTCTCATAATCCATAACCCCAATCTAACCATGAGAAAAACACCACAAAAAAATTGTAGTAGTGGGCATCCTACAGACTACCTGACCAGGACTCCTCAAAACTGTCAAGATCCTTAAAAACAAGGAAAGTCTGAGAGACTGCCACAACCAAGAGGAGACTAAAGGCACATGAAAACTAAACGTACTGTGGTATCCTGGATGGAATCCTGAAACAAAAAGGACGTTAGGGGGAAACTAAGGAAATCTAAATAAACTGTGGCCTTTGGTTAATAAATAAGGTATCAGTATTCATCCATTCATTTTAACAAATGCACCATAGTAATATAAGATGTCAATTATAGGGGAGACTGGGTGTGGGGTATATGGGAACTCTTTGTACAACCTTCTCAGTTTTTTTGTACATCTAAAACTGTTCTAAAAAGTAGTCTATATTTTTTAAAAATTTAAAACAGATACCTACAGAAAAATGCATACAGTTTTATACTATTTGTATAAAGTTCAAAACATGCAAAGCAGTACTGTATATTGCAGAAGGATGCCAGGAAGTTTCATTCTGTATCACTACTTGGAGTATCTGTTTTTCTGTTTCACAGAAATGTTTATCTTGTTTTTGAGCCTAGCTGTACCTTTGTGTGTGTGTATGTATGAATATATATGTGTGTTAGTGATGTGTACATACATACATACCTGTGTATATAGGTGTGTGTGTGTGTGTGTGTGTGTGTGTGTGTGTGTGTGTGTGTTTGGAGCAGAGAAGATGCATCCAAGAAA
>NW_027532936.1:110799-111186 GCF_008692635.1 Crocuta crocuta | reverse complement strand
TCTATCCAAGAGAGAAGTGACCAAGCCACGTCTACCAGAAGTCTTCTTGATTTTTTAAAAATGTTCATATCAAAGGGAACCATCTTAGTATGGATCTTTCCTACTTGGTGAGAAATTTGCAGTATGTTTCACATACTCCTTTCTATGGTTATTTAATCTAATGATGCTTTATGATAAGTATTTCAGAGCCAAAACTCTAGATCATCTGAAATTACTTAAGTGAATCACATCAGTCAATCTGTGCCTTTGCCTTTAAGATAAAGTGTAGTTAAATGCTAAATATGCAAATATGCGGCTTCTAAAGTCTTTGAGACATAGACTCTTGCTTATTATAACATTTAATATATTTATTTATGTTTTAGTGGTTAAGTCATTTAAGTGTCCCCT
>NW_027532936.1:107569-110645 GCF_008692635.1 Crocuta crocuta | reverse complement strand
AAGTGCCATAAAACTATAAAGGATATAATTTATTCTAGCTAACATATAGAGATTTTTTCTTCTGTCTTTTTTTATTGTAGTAAAAGACAGGTAACTTAAGATCTACCCTCTTAACAATATGTTAAGTATACGTTACAGTGTTATTAACTATAGGCACAATGTTGTCCAGCACATCTCTAGAACTTTTTCATCCTGTATGACTGAACTTCATAGGTATTGAACAGCAACTCCCCATTTCCCTCTCCCTTCAGCCCCTGATAACCACCATTCTACTTTTTGCTTCATTGAATTTGACTACTGTAGATACCACATATTAGTGAAATCATGTAGTATTTGTCCTTCTGTGACTGGCTTATTACATTTAGGATGATATACTCCAGATTCATCCGTGGTGTAGCATATGACCAGATTTTCTTCCTTTTTCTGACTGAATAATATTCCATTGTGTGTGTATACCACATCTTCTTTACCCATTCATCCATGATGGGCATTGCCACCTCTTGGCTATTGTGAACAGTGTTTCAATCAATACATGTATTCAGATATCTCTTTGATATTCTGATTTTAATTCTTTTGGATAAGTATCTGGAAGTGGGATTGCTGGACCATATGGTAGTTCTATTTTTAATTTTTTGTAGTACCTCCAATACTGTTCATAATGGCTGCACCATTTTACATTCTGCCAATAGTGTACAGGAATTCCCATTTGTGTACATCCTTGTCAATTTATTTCCTACATGTGTTCTTTGAAGAAATGTCTATTTAGATCTTTTGCCCATTTTTAAAACAGTTTATTCTTTAATGTTTATTTATTTTTGAAAGAGATAGAGTGAGCAGGGGAGGGGCAGAGAGAGAGGGAGAAAGAATCCCAAGCAGGCTTCATGCTGTCAGCCCAGAGCCCAGTGTGGGGCTCAATCTCATGAACCTCTGCGATCATGACCTGAGCTGAAATCAGGAGGCAGTTGCTCAACTGACTGACCCATCCAGGTGCCCCTTGCCCATTTGTTTTTTTTTTTTTAATTGGGTTATCTGCTGTTGAGTTGTTAAGAGTTCTTTATATATTTTAGATATTAACTTCTAATAAGATATTTGGTTTCTAAATACTTTCTTCCATTCTGTTGGTTGCCTTTTCACTTTGCTGATTGTTTCATTTGCTGTACAGAAGTGTTTCAGTCAATGTAGTCCCACTTTATATTTGCTTTTGCTGCCTGTGCTTCTAACGTACTATTCAAGAAATCATTGCCAAGGTAATGTCATGAAGCTTTTCCCCCTATGTTTTCTTCTAGGGGTTTTAGATTTTTCAGGTCTTATATTTAAGTATTAAAGACTTTGAGTTGACTTTTGTATGTGGTATTAAATAACAGTCCAGTTTTGTTATTTTGCATGTAGATACCAACTTTCCCCACCATCATTTGTTGAAGGAAATGAAGGAGTACATTTTCCCCATTATGCATTCTTGCCCCACTGTTGATCAGTTGACTGTACATGTGTGGATTTATTTCTGGGTTCTATTCTGTACCATTGGTCTGTATAACTGTCTTTGTGCTGGTTTACTCTTTTGATTACTGTAGATTTGTAATGTTTCAAAATTAAGTGTGAGGCCTCCAATTTGGTTCTTATTTTTCAAGATTGCTTTGGCTATTTGGGGTCCCTTGTGGTTCCATATGAATTTTAGGATTGTTTTTTCTATTCCTATAAAAAATAGTATTGGGATTTCTATAGGAATTGCATTAAATCTGTAGACCACTTTAGGTAGTATGTAATTTTTAACAATATTGTCTTCCAGTCCATGAACATGGGACATTTTTGCATTTGTGTCTTCTTTAATTTCTTTTAACAATGTTTTGTAGTCTTCAGTGTACAAGTCCTTTATTTCCTTGGTTGGATTTTTTTTTTAATTGAAGCACTATTGACATTTGAAAAAGCTGTACATATTTATTTTGCATTTTTTGTGTCAATTTTTTATTTACATTCTAATTAGTTAAAATATAGTGTAATATTGTTTTCAGGAGTAGAATTCAGTGATTCATCACTTATCCAGTAAAGCTGTACATATTTAATGTACAAATCTTGATGAGTTTGAAAATAAATGTACACCCATGAAACCATCACCATATCCAATGCCCTAAACTTAACTGTCACCTCTAGAAATTTCCTCCCTCCTCCTTTTTTTTTTTTGATAATAACATTTAACATAAGATCTACCTTCTTAATATATTTGAAGTATCTAATACAGTAATGATAACTATATGCACTGTGCTGTACAGTAGATCTATAGGACTTACTCATCTTGCATAAGTGAAACTGTGTACACTTTGATGAACATCTCCCCAGTTACCCCTCGCCTCCTGGCAAACATGATTCTACTCTGCTTTAATGAGTCCGGCTGTGTTGGATGCCTGATATAAATGGGATCATGTAGTATTTCTTCTTCTGTATTTGATTTATTTCACTTATTTATTTCACTTTCTTCCAAGTTTATGTTGTACCAAATGAAAAGATTTTTTTTAAAGGTCAAATAGTATTCCATTGTATTTATACATATTTTCTTTATCCATTCATCTGTCAGTGGACATTTAGGTTGTTTCTATGTCTTTGCTATTATAAATAATGCTGCACTGCACAAGGGAATGCAGATATTTTGTCCAAATCCCAATTCCAGTTCTTTTGGGTATATACCCAGAGGTGGGATCGCTGGATTGTATGTTAGTTCTGCTTTTAATTTTTTAAGGAACCTCCATACTGTTTTCCATAGTGGTTGTACCAATTTACATTCCCACCAATAGCAAACAAGACTTAAAATTTCTCCATATCCTCATCAACACTTACTTTTTGTTGTTGTTGTTGTTATTAGTAGCCATCCTAACACATGTGATATTTCATTGAGGTTTTGATTTGCATTTTCCTGATGGCTAGTGATATTAAGCATCTTTTTATATATCTGTTGGCCATTTGTATGTCATTTTTGAAGAAATGACTATTGAGGTCTTTTGCCCATTTTTAAAATTGGGTTATTTCGGGTGGGTTTTTTTTTTGTTTTGTTTTGTTTTGTTTTTTGCTACTGATTTCCAGGAGT
>NW_027532936.1:105604-107299 GCF_008692635.1 Crocuta crocuta | reverse complement strand
TATATTTTAGATATTAATACTTTACCAGATATCAGATATATGATCTGCAAATATTTTCTCCTTTCTGTGCTTTGCTTTTTCACTTCGCTGATTTTTTTTTTCGCTGCACATGTTTTTAGTTGTAATCACACTTGTTTATTTTTGCTTTTGTGTTGCTTGTGCTTTTCATGTCGTATCCAGGAAGTCATTGCCAAGATCAGTGCAACAAAGCTTTTTTCTCTGTTTTCTTCTAGGAGTTTTTGGAGTTTCAGGTCTTATTTTAAAATATATAATCCATTTTGTGTGTGGTGTGAGTTAAGCATCTATTTTAATTCTTTTGCTGTGGATATCCAATTTTCTCAACACCATTTATTGATGAGACTATCTTTTTACCATTATATATTCTTGGCCCCTTTGTCAAAGATCAATTTACCATAAATATGTGGTTTCTTTCTGGGCTCCCTATTCTGTTTTATTGGTCAGTATGTTTGTTATTTATGCTAGTTCCATACTGTTTTGATTACTGTAGCTTGAAATTAGGAAATATGATGCCTCCTGCTTTGTTCTTCTTCCTCAAGATTATTTTTTCTACGTGGGATCTCTTGTGGTTCCATATCCATTTGAGGATTTTTTTATTTCCATAAAAATTGACACTGGAATTTTGATAAAGATTACATTGAATCTGTAAATCACTTTGGGTAATATGAACATTTTGTCAATATCAATACTTCCAGTCCAATCTATGAATATGGAATATCTTTCCATTTATTTGTGTCTTTTTTAAGTTTCTTTCATCAATGTTATGTAGTTTTCTGTGTACAAGTCCTTAAGCTACATGGTTAAGTTTATTTCTAGGCATTTTATTATTTTTGATACTATTGTAAATGAGATTGGTTTTTCTATTTAATTTTCAGATGGTTCATTGTTAGTGTAAACATTTAGAAGGATTGACATTAATTCTTCTTTAAGTATTTGGTAGAATTCACCCATGAAGCCACATGGTCCTGGGCTTTTCTGTGCTGGGAGGTTTTTGATGACTGACTCAATCTCCTTACTAGTTATAAATCTCTTTAGATTTTCTATTTCTTCATGATTTAGTCTTGGTAGGTTCTATGTTTCTAAGAATTTATCCTTGTCTTCTAGGTTATCCAATTTGTTGGCATATAGTTGTTCATAGTAGTCTCATGTAATCCTTTCTTTTTCTGTGGCATCAGTTATAACATCTCCTCTTTAATTGTTGATTCCCTCCTTTTTTCTCAGTCTAGCTAAAGGTAGTCAATTTTGTTGCTCTTTTTAAAAAGCCAGCTTAGTTTAGTTGATTTTTTTCTAGTTTTTCTAATCTCTTTTGTTTATTTCTGCTTTAGTTTTTATTTCTTTCCTTCTACTAACTTTGGGCTTAGTTTGCTTCTTTTCCTAGTTCCTTAAGTTGTAGAGTCAAGTTGTTTGTTTGAAATCTTATTTTATTTTATTATTTTGTATATTTTTAAAAGTTTATTTATTTTGAGAGAGAGCACACAAGCAAGGGGAGGGGCAGAAAGAGAGGGAGAAAGAGAATCCCCAAGCAGGCTCCACGCTCTCAGCACAGAGCGTGATGTGGGGCTCAAACTCATGAACCGTGAGATCATGACCTGAGCTGAAATCCAGAGCCAAATATTTAACCTACTGAGCCACCTAAGCACCCCTTTATTATTTTTTTAAAGTGAACTCCACTGCCCA
>NW_027532936.1:97799-104751 GCF_008692635.1 Crocuta crocuta | reverse complement strand
TACACTGACAGCCCATATGCCCACCACCTAGACTGAACAATGAACATTTTTACAGTGTTGGATTATCTACCCTATATCTATCCATCCATCCATGTAGCAATCTGCCTTTCTAATAAATGTATTTCCAAGTTGCAGATATCAGTGTATTTCCCCATTACTGAAGCCTGCAGATCAGTAACGGTGACATCAGATAGCCCGGGACCAGTAGTGCTATCTCTGCTCAGCCATGCCGAGTCCAAAGCAAAAGAAGAATATCAGCAATCCGGATCCTGTCTTGATTTCACATTTTATTGTTTTGTTCGTGTTAGTTTGAACATTATAGTGCACTTTGAATCTTGATATTTATTTACTTATTTATTTATATATTTATTATTTTTTAGGTTGGCTCCATGCCCAAGGTGAGGCTTGAACTCAAGACCCTGAGATCAAGAGTCACACGTTCCACTGACTAAGTCAGCCAGGCATGTCTAAGATTTTTTTGTTTTTGTTTTTGAAAGACAGAGACAGAGAGAGAATGAGCAAGCACGTGACTGTGAGCAAGGGAGGGACAGAGGAAGAAGGAGAGAGAATCTGAAGCATGGAGCCTGACCCAAGGCTCACTCTCACAACCATAAGATCATGATCTGAGCCAGAATCAAAAGTCTGACGCTTAACTGACTGAGCCACCCAGGTGCCCCATGAGATTTTCTTTTTTATTTTTTTAAAATTTTTTTCTTAATGTTTTTATTTCTTTTTTTTTATTTNCACGTGACCTGAGATCTTCTTTTTTAATGTAGGCATTTATCACTATAAAATTCCCTCTTAGTACTGCTCTTGCTACATCCCATAAATGTTGTTATGTTGTAGTTTCATTTTCATTTGTCTCAAGATATTTTATAATTTCCCTTCTGATTTTTTCTTTGACCCGTTGGTTGCTTAAAAGTATGACATTTAATTTCCATGTATTTGTGAATTTTCTAGTTTTTCTTCTGCTATTGGAAGTAAGGTATTGAAATCCTAGTATTATTGTATTGCTGTCTATTTCTTCTTTCAGTTCTCTCACGTTTGCTCCATATACTCAGGTGCTCTGGTGTTGGATGCATATTTATTTATAGTTATAGCTTCTAAGTAAATTAACCCTTTTGTCATTATATAATGCCCATTTTTGTCTCTTGTTACAATTTTGACTTAAAGTCTATTTTATCTGATATACATACACATGGCCACCCCTGTTTTCTTTTGGTTATCATTTGCATACAATGTCTTTCTCTGTCCTTTCATTTTTAGCTTATATGTGGCCTTAAATATAAAGTGAGTTTCTTATAGACAGCTTATAGTTGGATCTTATTTTTTTAGTTATTCAGCCACTCTGTGTCTTTGATTAGGGAGTTTAACATACTTACATGTAATTATTGATAAGGATTTACTATCATCATTTATTATTTGTTTTCTGTCTTATAGCTCTTTTGTCCCCTTTTTTCCTCTCTTGATGTCTTCTTTTTCATTTCGTTGATTTTTTGTGCTAATGTGTTTTTCCCTTTTTTTCTTTTATCTTCTATAGGTATTTTCTTTAGTGTTATAGTGGGGCTTCCTTAAAACATAACAATCTATTTTAAGCCAATAAGGACTTAAATTTAATTGCATTCGAGGGCTCTTTTTTGTTTTCTTGAATTTTTTTATTTATAGCATCCCATTCCTAATAGAATATTGTCTCATTTCTCTGAGGGGATTAGTGATAGTTTTTTGAAGTTTTCTTCTCCTTGCATTGTCTATTTTCTTTTTCATTTGCTTTCATTTCTGTTTGTTCTGTTCTTTCACATTAGAGGCTTTCCTCAGATACGGTAGGTACCAGATCCTGGTAATCTGTTCCCATGTTTATTAGAAGCTCTGAGCACATGAATGGCCCTTGCTGACTTTTAGCTTCACTTTAAAGTCACCTGGCTGGTCCATTTGTTGGAGAAATTCCCCATCCCAAATCNATATTTATTGTACATTATTTCTCTTAATCTTCTTGTGTTCAGATATAGTATTTACATCCTCATCTGAGCCTGACATTCCCCATATTTAGAAAATGAGCTACCAGTATTCACCAGGATTGGGATTGGCCTTTCTCTAGTAGCTAATTTTAGGGGNCTCAGTGTGGTTTTGATTTGTATTTCCCTGATGAGGAGGGATGCTGAACATCGTTTCATGTGTCTGTTGGCCATCTGGATGTCCTCTTTGGAGAAGTGTCTGTTCATATCTACTCCCCTTATCTTAACCTCATCCCTTTACCTTCATTTTCAGAGGTACTTGAAGCTATCAGTTCCTAAACTGTTTGAGGATTCTTAGGTGTAGTTTGGGGTAGTTCCTGGCTTTCCCCACTGCTGGTGTAAGATTCAGCTTTATTTTCCAGCTTCTAGAGCACTGCTGCTATTGCCTCCTTTCCTTGTTCTTTCTGATCTTATGGGTTTGTGTTTTAAAAAAAAAGTCCCTATAGTTTTAGAGAGTTTTCTGGAGGGAGTAAAATTAGATCCAAGTATTAATCTGTCATCTGTATCTGAAACTAATTCTTACTACAGTGAAATAGTTGCCTTACCTCCCTCATGTGCTATCTCTGTTAATCCTCGGTTTACATTAGGTGTTATACCTGAAGAACCTTAGCCCTCGGGTGACCGAAAGAGACCTTGTCTCACTGTTCGCTCGGTTCCAGGAGAAAAAAGGACCACCAATTCAATTCCGAATGATGACTGGACGAATGAAGGGGCAGGCTTTTATCACCTTTCCCAGTAAGTAGCTTTATCTGGATAATTAATTGTAGCATCAGTTCATTAGAGACTATTTATACCCTCTCTAATTTAGATATAGTCCTTTGATTTCTTTATATCACATGAGAGACATGTGCTTGAACAGCACATGGGAAGAAGAAAAGAGAAGTAAGGAAAATATGTTTTTAGTGTTCCTCCACCCTCTCTTCTATGCTTCTCCTCTGTTGACAGTGTATGACTGCCTGATCCCATTGTCCTCAGTTTTCTCCAGTCATGGCACGTCCTTCTCACTCTGTCAAAATTGACCTTCCTTTTGCTGATGACAGTATTTCTAGTTCAGATTATATTACTTATTAATATATTGGCATTCTGATAGAATACTTGTTACTTGCCTTATGCTATTCTTTTGGGACTAAGAGATTATATGTCAACATGTTAATTCACTAGTAATTCATAATTAACTAGGGGATGATTATAAATTCTTTTAACCATTGTTTCTATCTTAATATATGATTTCAGTATCCTAATTAAAAGAGAATAGTAATACAGGAATTTCATTTTCTGTAACAGACCAGACTGTCTCTTCTGGTGGAAGCTGGGTAGGCTCTACCTTCCATTATCCCTAAACTACCATTACTTAAAAACAGCCTAGTAATCTATGTGTAGGCAAGTGCTTTTACACATAAGCTGTACCAGACTTCCCTCTGCTTTTTTCATACATTCTTATACCATTTTTCCTATCTTGGTAAGGTTTGTGGGTCCTCTACACTTTCAGTCCTTTCGTGTGAGGACCCTTTTTAACTTAAAATATTTTTCATTGATCCATTAATTGAATGTATCCATTAATTGAAAAAATATATATAATGAAAAGGTTTTATAAACTCAGTACTTTAAAGTGTATAGCTATTTTACTAGTAACAGCAATTTGTAGTATATACATATGTGAGGTATAAATTGGTTTAGTCAGAAGACATTGCTTGTCTACTTATGATTTCACAGATTCTGGGCAGTAATTCTACTTCTTCTAAATTTTTTACATACAGGCTCTGAGACTGTTGAAAACAGTTGAAAGTTGAAAACTCCTGCTATACACTGTATACTCACACCACAAGCATCCATATGTCTATAAGAATTCTTAAACTTATTTATTCCAATGAGGGCTTCTATTCTCCCATCAAAAGAAAAAAAGCAGCAAAATGTCCTCAGTACCATGATAACACCTTTTATTCATGTCATCCATTTAGAAAATGGTTTCATTATCACAATACCTATAATCTGTTACCTAAGATAGAGGTTTGTATATTATTGGTTATAGCTTAACCTTCTTTGGCAGACTGTCTATATTCTTGTTTCTCTACCATTATCTTTGAATTAGGAGACACACAAACATCATTTTAAGTTTTTATTGTCATTATTTTTAGCCATTAGTTTAATCTTGCTGAGTTATACAAATTTGAGATTATGGAAAAGATAATCAAATTAAAGAACTATATGTAGACTTATAGCCTATATTAAAGAACTAAATATAGCTTTATAGCCTATATTTAACTCAAAGGCAAAACAACATAAACTAGACTTGGAATAGGATTGAATTATTAAGCCCTATGTAAATTGATGCTTTTTTTTTTTCTCTTTTAGATAAGGAGATAGCACAGCAAGCATTGCATCTAGTAAATGGATATAAACTGCATGGGAAAATATTGGTGATAGAATTTGGAAAGAACAAAAAGCAACAGTCAGATCTCCAGGCTGCTTGTCTCATATCATCTGCTACAGATAACACTACAGAAATCAGTGGTAGCTAAAAGATATATAGATGGTGAGTCCCAGGAGGTCTTTCTTGCATCAGAATCTTGGATCTGGGATTTGTGTATAGATAGCAATTTATCTGATTTGAAGAAGAGAAACTAACTGAGGGAGAGAAAAATCTAAGATAATCCCTCTCTGTTTCAGAATGAATTGGTAGGAAACATTTTTTTATAATCAAAGACTATATAGGACAGACATGGCAAGTATGAAGTGTAGGGTACAAAGGGTATCATTTTCTCAGGATAAATTACAAAGGATTATTTCCAAGGATTTTAAAAATCTTTATAATTTATTGGGGGTCTTAAATATTTGTCCCTAAAGATAACATTCTTTCCAAGGTTTCTTCCTATATGCAGAACTAAAAAACTAACTAAATGTTGAAATATTTATTTACAGGAGCTCATTTATCCCTATTTATATTCACCTAGTAAATAAATGACCAAGACACCAGGCCTAAACATCAACAAATGCTGTTGAATAAGAACTATCAGCAGTGACAGTAGGTAATTTCATTAAATCAGTCCACATATTTAATGAATGCTTCCCCATGAAGTTACCAGTATCTTCAAAAAGCTATATATTTTTCTAATGAAAGCATTTAGATCAAAATATTGATGTTCTCCTAGTCATTAAGCTAGCTACCATTGAGCAATCATTGAATTCAAAGCAATAAACATTGAATCAATATCTAATATATGTTATATATTAGGTATATGAATTTTAGAAGAGGAACATACTAGTAAACAATACTAAAAGAGGGCGGGAAGAAAGTATTCTCCAGAAGAGAGTCAGTCATTCCTAAATCCCTCAGTTGTTTATAGTTGCTGGAGAATAGGAAAAAAGTATGATATAGAGGAAGTAGTACAAACTTTGGAATTGGACTTGTGTTTGAACTTCACAGCCACACTTACCACTTCGTGACCTTGGCAAGTCACTTAATCTGAGCCTCAGTTTTCTCATCTATAAAATGAGGATAATAATACTACTTACCTCATTGGGTTGTAAGGATTAAAAGAGATGATAATTATTTTGGCTGAAGAATAGGAAGAAAAAAAATGGAAGAAAACTGAACAGAGAGTAGGACCATTAAGCACCCCAACATACCTTTAATGAGAGGACAAGAAAAAGAGAAGAGAAAGAAAAAAAGCAGAAAACATATTCCAATAAATAATGGCTGTAAATGTCCCAAATTTGATGAGAAACATCACCTATACATCCAAGAATTTCAACAAACCCAAAATAGGATAAAGAAGAAATCGACAGACACATCATAACAAAAATGCTAAAACTAAAAGACAAAGAGAAACTCTTGAAAGTAGCATGAGAGAAATGAAGCATCACTTAGAAGAGAACCCCAATCAGACTAACAGCTAACTACTCATCAGAAACAACGGAGGTGGCAGTGGGATAACATATTCAAAGTGCTCAAAGAAAACACCTGTCAGTATAGAATCCTATATCCAATAAAGCTGTTTTTGAAAATGTAGATTAAAATATAAGCCTTCCCACATCATTAAAAACTGTTGTTGCTGGCAGACCTGACTTCTAGGAAATAGCAAAGGAAGTTCTTCAGGCGGAAAGCAGTAACTTTGGATAATAATTTAAATCTATACATATAGAAAAATACCACGGTTAAAAGTAATTACATAATTAGGAAAGACAGTCTAAATGCATTTTTTCTTCTCTTAATTGGTTTGAAAAACAATTGTATAAAGCAATATACATATATATAGTTGCATTGTTGGGTTTATAACATATAAAAATGAAATATATTTGCTAATGACAAAACACAGGAGGTGGGTGGAAGCAAAGCTGTATTGGACTATAGAAATGACTCCAGATGGTAATGCCAATCTATAGGAACAAGTGAAGAAAACAAGAAATAGGAAATAAGAAAGTTAATATAAAAAAAGTGACAAATATATATTTGTTCTTCTTCCTTCTCTGAGCTTCTTTAAATGAAATAAAATTTCATCAAATAATAATTATAACAGTTTGTTGTTGGATTTATAATGTGTAGAAATAATGTGTATAATAATAATACCACAAAAAAGTGGGTAAACAAATAGATTCATGTAGGAATAAGGTGTTTATATCTCATTGGAATTTAGTTTCTATATATCTGAAGCCAACTGAGTTAATATTTGTATGGTAAGCCCTAGAGCAACCACTATGGAAATAACTGAAAATATTATTAAAGAAACTTAAATTAAAAACTATTCAATGCCAAAGGATGAATAGAGAAAGGCAAACGCCAGAGGCATAAAAAAAAAAAACAGTAAAATGGCAGTCTTATGTCCACGTACATTAATAATAGCAATACATATGAATGGATTAAACAATCCAGTGAAAGGCAGAGATTGTCAGACTGGGAAAAATACACAAGATTCAACTCTGTGCTATTTGTTGGGGCTACA
>NW_027532936.1:96538-97733 GCF_008692635.1 Crocuta crocuta | reverse complement strand
GTAAGTGCTACACTTTAGATTTAGAGATACAAATAGATTGAAGATTAAACATAAAGAATTATCAGGCAAATGGCAACTATAAGAAAGCTGGAGTAGATATACTAATATTAGATAAAATAGACTTTAAAACAAAAAAAAAATGTCTTTAGACACAAAGAGTGACATCTTTGTGATAATGATAATGATAAAAGAGTAGACCCATCAGAAAGAGCAAAATTCTATATGCACCTAATAACAGAGCACCAAAATACATGAATCAAACACTGAACTAAATGAAGGGAGAAATATATGTGTACAATAGAGTTGGGGTATTCAGTGCCCCATTTTGAATAATAGAACAATTAGATAATAAACAAGGAAATAAAAGACTTAGTGCCACAATGAACTAGACCTTAAAGTGATCTATAAAACACTTTACCCAGCAAGAACAGAATGCGCATTCTTCTCAAGGGCATATAAATATCTTCAGGATAGATCATACTGTAGACCATAAAACAAACCTCAGTAAATTTAAGTGGACTGAAATCATGCAAAGTATGTTTTCTGACTACATGGGATTGAGTTAGAAACTAGTAACCGAAAGATGGGGAACTCAGACACATGAATTAGACACACTTTTAAATGGCCAGTGGGTCAAATAAAAAATCACAAAGGAAATTAAGAAATCCTTTGAGATGAATGAAAATGAAAACACAACATACCAATATGTGGGATGCACCAAGAGCAATGCTTGGAAAGAAATTTATAAACACATATGCCTATATTTAACAAGAAAAAATGATCACATATCAATAGCATATCATTTAATACCTTGAGACACTGGGAAAAGAGGAGCAAACTAAACTTAGAGCAAGGAAATAAAAAGAAAATAAAAAGATAAGGTAAATAAGTGACAGAGAATAGAAAGACATCAGAGAAAGTCAATGAAGCTAATGGTTGGTTCTAGTAAAAGATCAACAAAAGGGACAAAATTTTTGCTCGATTGACCAAGGAGAAAAGAAGACTCAAATTACTGGAATCAGAAGTGAAGGAGAGAACATTACTACCAACCTTCTAGAAATAAAAAGTGTTATGAAGGAACACTATGAACAATTACATACCAATAAATTAGATAAATGAAATGGGAAAATTCCTAGGAACACAAACTACTGAAACCAATGGGAAAGAAAATCTGAAAATGTCTAACAAGAGGTTA
>NW_027532936.1:92798-96505 GCF_008692635.1 Crocuta crocuta | reverse complement strand
GAGGTTAATTAATAATAATTAATAACATAAAAAAATGCCCACAAGGTAAAGCCCAGACTCAATGGCTTCTCAGATAAATTCTAGCAAACACTAAAGGAAGAATTAATACAAATTCTTTATATACTTCTAAAAAGTATGAGGAACACTTCTAATATATGCTATAAACAGGAATAACCCTGAAAACATGCTAAATGAAAGAAGCCAGTCACAAAAGACTGTATGATTATATGATTCCATTTATATGAAGTGTCCAGAATTTGTAAATATATAGAGACAGAAAGTAGATTAGTAGTTGCTCAAGGGTAGGGGTGATAGCTGAATTGTATATTTCTTTAGAGGTTGGTTAAAATGTTCTAAAATTGATTGTGATAATAATTGTACAACTCTATGAATATACTATAAATAATGGATTGTATGTATGTGAATTTTGTCTCAAAGTCACCAGAAAAAAAGAAATTGGATAAAACCCAACTGTCCATCAATAGGAAAATGAATAAATAAATTATGATACATTCATTTAGTGGAATACTATATATCCATTAAAATAATGGGGTATATCTGTGAATACATTCTGATCTGTTTGGTGTCTAGAATTTTGTACTAATTTGAAAAGCAAGAAATGGTATAATGTGGATGCACTTTTATAAACAAAAACATTTGTATATGTATGATATATGTGTATATAGGTATTTCTGAATAAATTTAGGAAAAAGCTGGGAAATATACATACCAAACTGTAAACCTTTTAGAAGTAGGATTAGATAGGCTGAAAGGGGATTTTTGCTTTACAAAATTTTTAAAGTGGTGTGATTTGGGGTGATTTTTACTTTTTTTCAGTTATTTTTTTAATTAAAAAATGTTTAATACTCTACAGATGTCTTGGGTTCCAGAATATTTGTCAGGCCTGTTCTGAGAATATCATCTAAGTGTACTCAGGACAAACTCCTATTCCTTTGATATACTGCTCACTTAGGATTAACTCTTCAATTTTAAATATAGTTTAAGGGGAGGAAGTAAGTTATCCTGGTATAACCTCTTGCACATGTTACCCAGGGACATACTTCTAAGCTGGACTTTTCAGAAGAAACTTATTCCTGTTGAGTGGAAAATCTCACCTCTGCCCTTTACTAGACCTGCAGATCACTAACAATAGAGGAAAATTAAAATGGAGGATATCCCTCAACTGGTGCATATACAAACTGTGGTATATCCATACAATGGAATCCTACTCAGCAATAAAAACTATGATGAACTGTCATATATGCAACAACTTGGATGAATCTTAAATGCATTTTGCTAGGTAAAAGAAGCCAAACTCAAAAAGCTACTTACTGTTTGATTGCATTTATATAATATTCTGGAAAAGGCAAAACTATAAGGACAGAACAAATCAGTGGATGTCAGTGGTTAAAACTGGCAGGTTGATTACAAAATGGTAACACAAGGAATTTGTTTTAGTAATGGAAGATTTCTGTATCTTGATTATAGTTACTTCATTGTATGCATTTGTTAAAACTCAAGTTACATAACAGAAAGGATAAATTTTACTATATGTAAATTTTTAAATAAATGTAATTTTTAATGGAGAGGAAAAAAAGTTTCTTAAAGTCATTTTCATAATGTATTGTTACAATTCTGTGGTCTTTTGATTACATGGAAGACTTAAAGCCACTTGGCTACTATTCCTTATTTTCTGCACACAGGTCAGCAGAAATCACCATTTAAAAACATCTATACATACACACACAAGCCTACCAGAAAAAAAAATCAAAAGGCAAAGTAGAAAANTTTCCTAATACAATGTATATAATTTTCTTAATGTACAAAAATCAATAATTCAATAAAAAAATGTAAGTGAACAAGAAAATTTATAGAAACAAATATAAATGAGTAATAAAGTAAAGTGTTCAGAGTAGTAATACAAATTAGGACAATGAGCTCCTTTTTTTAAAATAAAACTTTTTGATTTACAGAAAAGTCACAAAAATAGCGTGAGTTACCATATATCCTTCACCCAGCCTCCCCTAGTGTTCACACTTTATTATAATCATAGTACAATTATCAAAAGCCAAGAAAATAATATTGACACCATACTATTGACTAATTCACAGACTTTATTTTATCTTTTCCATTTGTCCCACTAATGTGTTTTTATGATCCAGGTTCAAATCCTGTATCCCATATTGCATTTATTATTTATTGTAAAATGTCCATAATTGGGGTTTGTCTGATGATTTCCTGTGATTAGACTGAGGTTATGTGTTTTTGGTAAGAATATGACAGAAGTGATGTGTTGTTTTTAGTGCATCATGTCAGAAGATATCTGATGCTATTATGTCTTAATACTGGTGATATTAACCTTGATCACTTGGTTAAGGTGGTGTTTGCTATGCTTCACTATACAGTTAATATTTTCCTCTTTATAATTAATAAATATCTTATAGGAAGATACACTGAGACCATTCAGATATCCTGTTTCTCATCATAACTTGTGCCCACTAATTTTAGCATTTATCAGTTGTTCTTGTTGGTGACAGTTACTACTGTGGTGTTTACCTAATGGTAATTTCTATTTCTTTCATTCCTTCTATATGTATTAAATGAAATTCTATAAGGAAGATAACCCATCTCCCCCATTTGTTTACTGATTCATTTATATCAATCAGCATGGGCTAATGGATGTTTATTTTTTTCTGACTTAATAATTTAATACCATTGTTATTTTGTTCAAACTGTTTCAACTTTGGCCATTGAGAGCTTCTTTGTCACTTTGACATGTCTCCATTTTTTGATGACTTCCTTCTTTTCTGGCACCACAAGTTGTTCCAAACTCATCTTGGGTTTTTTTTTTTCCCCCTATCCCAGTGCTGTAATCAACCATTTCTACATGGAGCCCTAGTTCATTTGACTGAAAAAATAGTATTTAGAAACCAAGACCTGGGTACTAGGTGTTCTGTGCCAAATATTATAAAGATTGATAACAGCAAATGTTTCCAAGGATATGGAAAATAGACACTTCCATACACTTTGGATGAGAGTATAAATAAGTGTAAGCTTTTGNTATTTGTGAGGGCCTCGTAAGTGGTTCACTCTGTTAAGTGCCGACTCTGTTTTGGCTAAGGTCATGATTTCATGGTTGGTGAGTTCAGTCCCTGTGTCAGGCTCTGTACTGATAGCGCTGACAGCATGGAGCCTGTTTGGGATTCTCTGTCTCCCTCTCTCTGTCCCTTCCCAGCTTGTGTGGGTGCATGCACTCGCTCTCTCAAAAATAAATATTAATTGTGAAGATCTAGAAAATCTACTTCTAGAAATCCATTATACAGATGTATTTTTATATATGCTCAAGGATCTATGCACAGGAATATTCATTACAGCATTGTAATAGCAAAAACCTGGAAACAAAGTTCATCAGGAGGGAACTGATTAGTTTAATAACCATATTGTGGTACAACTATATGATGAAGTATCATGTTGCCGTTAAAAGGAATGAGACAGAGCTATAGATATTGATATGGACCTTGCTCCATATTTCATTGAGAAAATAAAAGCAATTAGATGAGAACTTCTTCATCTTTTTATAACCAAATCTACCATCTACCTAATTTGTGTCTACACTCTTAATTTGTGTCTACATGACATTCTAGCTTTCTTTATGTACTGTATAGGACAGTGGTTAAGGGTGTGGGATCTAATGTCATACTCCCAGT
>NW_027532936.1:81007-92701 GCF_008692635.1 Crocuta crocuta | reverse complement strand
CCATTTACTAGCTGTGTGAACTTAAGTTATTTAAAATTTGCCATAGTTTTTTTTTTTTCATTTTTAGAATAAATGAGGGCAATAAAAGTATCTACCTCACAGCATTGTATTGAATTAATACGTGTAAGGTGTTTTGAATAGTACCTGGTACATAGAACTCAATAAATAATAGATTATCATGACAATGGATGAAGTATCCTAGCTCCTATCAAAGGCCATCCGCTTCGTTTGTGCTTTGGATTCCAGTCGCCTGATTTCTCAAGCACCTGACACATAATGATACTCTCTTTCTGCATCATCAATGTATCATTTCTATCAGGATACTGTAGTACATCCCACTTACTTTAAAAAGAAAAAACTTCCATGACTTCACATTCTCATCATGCCATTGCTCCATTCCTCTATTCTTTACAGCAGATTTTCTTGACATTCTCTATAGTCATTGTATCCACTGTTTCCATTTTCTCCTAAATCTCCTTCAATAAGGCACTGGTCTTGACAAGGTCTTTCGTAACATCCCCACCCCCACCCCCGTCTTGACAAATTAATGGTAATTTCTCTGTCCTCATATATCTCAACTTCTCAGTTGCCTTCAATGAAGTTTACCACTCTCTCTTCCTTGAAATAGTATTCCCTTAGTTTCTATAACACCACAGTCCTGGATTACTTCCTGCTTCACTGATAAATTCTGTCTCCTGATCACTCCTTCTCTGCTTGTCTAAATATTACAGTGCCCCAGGGCTTCTTCCCTAGCTTGCTCTCTTGTGACTTTACTCTCTTCTTAACAGTTATATATAGTTTCACGACTTTATATTACCACCTATAGGCTTATGACTACCAAATCTGTTTCCAACTCAGATCTTTCTATTAAGCTCCAGATCGTTGTACCCAAATGACTCCCTGACAAGGCCAGCTGAATGTCTAAAGCCATCTCAAATGTAACATGTCCAAAACAGAAGACTTGAATATTTACCTTCACAACACATCATTCTTCTAGACTTTCATCAGTAAATGACACTACTATCCAAATTCTGAGTATGTGCTTCATTCCTTTTTCCTTTTATTCCCTCTCATTTTCCACACATATCCATAATCAAGCCTGGAGATTACCTAGAGGCGGTGTCCAAATACATACCAAGAATCACCCATTTTTTAAAAAAAAACTTTACTACTAACCCAATCCATCCTAGACCAACCCATAATTGGATGGACTACTACATAAGCCTCCTAACTGGTGTCCTTTCTTCCACACTTGCCTCTTTACAATCCATTCTCCAAAGAGCACAGAGAGGAATCTTTTAAAAATATAGGGGCGCCTGGGTGGCTTGGTCGGTTGGGCGTCCGACTTTCGCTTAGGTCATGATCTCGCGGTTCGTGGGTTCGAGCCCCGCGTCAGGCTCTGTACTGACTGCCAGCTCGGAGCCTGGAGCCTGTTTCAGAGTCTGTGACTCCCTCTCTCTCTGACCCTCCCCTGCTCACGCTGTCTCTCTCTCTCTCTCTCTCTCCTAAAACTAAATTTAAAAAAAAACATTTAAAAAAATTAAAAATATAAATTGTAATTCTGTAACTAATTGGCTTAAAACTTTTAAGTTTTCATTTTTGATAACTTTCCATATTAGTAAGAGAGAAAAGCAAACTCCTGAGAGTGATGTAACTGAAAATGGAAGAGCAGGAAAAGTCAGGGATCAATCCTTCCACTAATGCAATGCTTACACTAGAAAAAAAAACTTTAGAAGCAACTTTTTTTGGAACTCTGAAATCTAATTTAAAAAGCTTACAACAGTCAGGGTCGTGCTTATGAAGAGGGTCCTGAGTTTCAGTAAAGGAGTGTTATGACATTTTTATTTGCCTGCCTACCATCCTCCAGTCAACAGCTCAGTGACAGCCAAAGCATGGCCAGCTTACAGTTGCCAAAGGAAGCAATGCAGACCTTCTCAAAGAGTTGTAGTTTTGTATTTTGACCTGCCTGGTAGCCCCCTAAGGGACCAGCTCAAGAATTAGTTTTGTTTTATCCACCTCACCCAAATGATCTCAGTCAGGACTGGAGTGGCCTCCTGGGCAGCATTTTCCCTCCAATTTTTTTTGGTAAAATACACATAAAATTTGCCATCTTAACCATTTTTAAGCATACAGTTCAATGGTATTAAGTACATTCATATTGTTGTGGGGCCATCACCATCCACCCATATCCAGAAGGCAGACCTTGCAAAACTGAAAGTCTGTAAACAATAATTCCCCATTCTTCCCTTCATCCAACCCCTGGCAACCACTGTTCTACTTTCTATTCCTGGATTTGACTATTCTGAGTACATCATATAAGTGCACTCATACAATATTGTTTTTTTTGTTAATTGTTAATTTTGTTAATGATTTCACTTAGTGAATGAGTCACTCAAACTTCATCCATGTTCTGGCATATGTCAGAATCCCATTCCATTTTAAAAGGCTGAATAATATTCCATTGTATGTATATACCATATTATGCTTATCCATTCATCGACAATGTAATCTTGCACTGCTTCCACTGACTAGACATTGTGAATAATGCTGTTGTGGACATGAGTGCAAATATCTCTAATAATACTTTAAATTTTGGGGGGTATATAACAAGAAGAGGAATTGCTGGATCATATAGTAATTCATTTTTAATTTTTTGAGGAACCAAAAAACTTCCACAGTGACTGTACCATTTTACGTCCCCACCAACAATATACTTAGAGCTTCAGTTTCTCTACTCTCTTGCCAAAATTTTTCATTACTTCTTTTTTTAAACACTGGTAGCTAACTTAATAGACGGGAGGTGGTATCTCATTTTTATTTTGGATGGCAATTTTTAAAAATATTAAAAAGCTGCTTTGCTTCAGGCAAGACATATCAGATACAGGGTTAGTATCCAGAATCTATAAAGAACTTTTCAAACTCAACACCCAAAAAAAGATGTTATACACATCTTCTTTATCCATTCATCAGTTGGTGGACATTTGGGCTGCTTCCATATTTTGGCTATTACAGATAATGCTGCTCTGAACAGAGGGGTGCATGTATCCCTTTGAATTAGTGTTTTTTGTTCGTTTGTTTGTTTGGTAAATATCCAGTAGTGCAATTCATGAATCATAGGTACTTCTATTTTATTTTTAATTTTTTAACTTTTTTTAATGGTTTTATTTATTTTTGAGACAGAGCATGAGGGGGGAAGGGTAGAGAGAGAGGAAGACACAGAATCTGAAGCAGGCTCCAGGCTCTGAGCTGTCAGCACAGAGCCCTACTCAGGGCTTGGACCCATGAACGTGAGATCATGACCTGAGCCAAAGTCGGAGGCTTAACTGACTGAGCCCCCCAGATGTCCCGGGTACTTCTATTTTAAACTTTCTGAGGAACTTCCATACTGTTTTCCAGAGTGGCAACACCAGTTTGCATTCCCACCAACAGTAGAAGAGGTCTCCCCTTTCTTCACGTCTTCATCAACACCTGTTGTTTCTCATGTTGTTGATTTTAGCCATTCTGACAGGGATGAGGCAATATCTCATTGTAGTTTTTATTTGCATTTCTCTGATGGTGATGATGAGCCTCTTTTCATGTATCTGTTGGCCATCTGTATGTCTTCTTTGGAGAAATGCCTGTTCATATCTTCTGCACATTTTTTTTAATGTTTTATTTATTTCTGAGAGAGAGAGAAAGAAAGAGAGAGCATGAGCAGGGGAGGGTCAGAGAGAGAGAGAGGGAGACACAGAATCTGAAGCAGGCTCCAGGCTCTGAGCTAGCTGTCAGCATAGAGCCAGATGCAGGGCTCGAACCCATGAACCATGAGATCATGACCGGGGCTCAAACCCACCAACCGTGAGAATCATGACCTGAGCTGAAGTTGGACACTTAAGCGACTGAGCCACCCAGTAGCCCCTCTTCTGCACATTTCTTAACTGGATTGTTTGTTTTTTGAGTGTTGAGTTTGATAAGATATTTATAGATTTTGGATACTAACCCTTTATCCGATATGTCATTTACAAATATCATCTCCCATTCCATCAGTTGCCTTTTGGTATTGTTGATTGTTTCCTTCACTGTGCAGAAACTCTTTATCTTGATGAAGTACCACTAGTTCATTTTAGCTTTCATTTCCCTTGCCTCTGGAGTCATGTCCAGTAGGAAGTTGCTGTGGCCCAGGCCAAAGAAGTTGCTGCCTGTTTTCCTCTAGGATTTTTGTGGTTTCCTGTCTCACATTTAGGTCTGTCATCCATTTTGAATTTATTTTTGTTTATGGTGTAAGAAAATGGTCCAGCTCCATTTTTCTGCATGTCGCTGCCCAGTTTTCCCAACATCATTTGTTGAAAAGACTGTTTTTTCGTTGGTATTCCTTCCTGCTTTGTCAAAGATGAATTCGCCATATAGTTACGGGTCCATTTATGGGTTCTCTATTCGGTTCCATTGTCCTATGTGTCTGTTTTTGTGCCAGTACCATAGTGTCTTGATGACTACAGCTTTGTAATATAGCTTGAAGTCCAGAATTGTGATGCCTCCAGTTTTGCTTTCTTTTTCAACACTGCTTTGGCTATTCAGGGTCTTTTCTGGCTCCTTACAAATTTTGGAATTATTTGTTCAAGCTCTGTGAAAAATGCTGGTGTTATTTTAATACTGATTGAACTGAATGTGTAGATTGTTATAAGTAGTATAGACATTTTAACCACAGTGGTGAGAGTGGACATCCCTGTCATGTTCTTATTTTTATGGGAAAAGCTCTCAGTTTTTCCCCATTGAGGATGATATTAGCTGTGAGTCTTTCATATATGGCCTTTGTGATGTTGAGGTATATTCCTTCTATCCCTAATTTCTTAAGGGTTTTTATCAAGAAAGGATGCTATATTTTGTCAAATGCTTTCTCTGCATCTATTGAGAGAATCATATGATTCTTATCCTTTCTTTTATTAATGTCATGTATCACATTGATTGTATCACCTCTGCAGACCAGGAATAAATCTCATGTGATCATGGTGAATAATTCTTTCAATGTACAGTAGGATCCAGATTGCTAGTATCTTGTTGAGAATTTTTGCATCCATGTTCATCAGGGATATTAGTGTGTAATTCTTCTTGGTGGTGTCTTTGGTTTTGGAATCAAGGTAATGCTGGCCTCATAGAAGGAGTTTGAAAGTTTTCCTTCCATTTATGTTTTTTGGAATAGTTTCAGAAGAATAAGTATTAATTCTTCTTTAAATGTTTGGCAGAGGGGTGCCTGGGTTAAGTATTCAACTTTTGATTTTAGCTCAGGTCATGATGCAAGGGTCCTGGAATGGAGNAAACATTAAATAAAATAAAAATAAAAAAATAAATGTTTGCTGGAATTCCCCTGGGAAGTTATCTGGCCCTGGACTCCTGTTTGTTGGGACATTTATTTTTAGGAGTAATACTTTTTCTTTATTTGCATCCAAGTTGGGTAGCATATAGTGCAATAATGATTTCAGGAGTATATTCCAGTGATTCATCCCCTATGTATAACACCCAGTGCTCATCCCAACAAGTGTCTTCCTTAATGCCACCTGCCCATTTAGCCCATTCCCCCACTCACAACTCCTCCAGCAACCCTCAGTTTGTTCTCTACATTTAAGAGTCCCTTATGTTGTGTTCCCCTTTCTGCTTTTATATTATTTTTTCTTCCCTTATGTTCATCTGTTTTGTACCTTAAATTCCACATATGAGTGAAGTCATATGATACTTGTCTTTGACTAATTTCGCTTAACATAATACCCTCTAGTTCCATTCACGTTGTTGCAAATGGCAAGATTTCCTTCTTTTTGATTGCCAAGTAATATTCCATTGCATATATATACCACATCTTCTTTATCCATTCATCTATTGATGGACATTTGGGTTCTTTCCATACTTTGGCTATTTTCGATAATGCTGCTATAAATATTGGGGTGCATGTGCCCTTTCGAAACGGCACACCTGTATCCCTTAGATAAGTAAAGACCTTGTAGTGCAATTGCTGAGTTGTAGTGTAGTTCTATTTTTAACTTTTTGAGGAACCTCCATACTGTTTTCTAGAGAGGCTGCACCAGTTTGCATTCCCAGCAGCAGTGCAAAAGAGATCCTCTTTCTCCATATCTTCACCAACGTCTCTTGTTGCCTGAGTTGTTAATTTTAGCCATTCTGACAAGTGTCAGAGGTGGTATCTCATTGAGGTTTTGATTTGTATTTCCCTGATGATGAGTGATATTGAACATCTTTTCATCTGTTAGCCATCTGGATGTCTCCTTTGGAGAAGTGTCTATTCATGTCTTTTGTCCATTTTTTCACTGGATAATTTTTTTGGGGGGTGTTGAGTTTGATAAGTTCTTCATAGATTTTGGATATTAACCCTTTATCTGATATGTCATTTGCAAATATCTTCTCCCATTCCGTTGGTTGTCTCTTAGTTTTGCTGATTGTTTCCTTTGCCGTGCAGAAGCCCCTTTATGTTGATGAGGTCCCAATAGTTCATTTTTGCTTTTATTTCCTTTGCCTCTGGAGATGTGTTGAGTAAGAAGTTGCAGCAGCTGAGGTTAAAGAGGTTTTTGCTTGCTTTTTCCTCTAGGGTTTTGATTGTTTCCTGTCTTATATTTAGGTCTTTCATCCATTTTGAGTTTATTTTTCTGTATGGTGTGAGAAAGTGGTCCAGGTTCATTTTTTTGCATGCCACTGTCCAGTTTTCCCAGCACCATCTGCTGAAGAGACTGTTTTTATTCCATTGGATGTTCTTTCTTGCTTTGTCAAAGATTAATTGGCCATATATTTGTTGGTCCATTTCTGGGTTCTCTGTTCTATTGATCTGAGTATCTGTTTTTGTGCCAGTACCAAACTGTCTTGATGATTACAGCTTTGTAATACATCTTAAAGCCTGGATTGTGATGCCTCCAGCTTTGGTTTTCTTTTTTGGGATTGCTTTGGCTATTCAGGGTCTTTTCTTGTTCCATACAAATTTTAGGATTGTTTGTTCTAGCTCTGTGAAGAATGATGGTGTTATTTTGATTGGGATTGCAATGAATATGTAGATTGCTTTGGGTAGTAGAAACATTTTAACATTATTTGTTCTTCCGATCTGTGAGCATGGAATATTTTTCCATTTGTGTGTGTGTGTGTGTGTGTGTGTATCTACTTCAATTGCTTTCATAAGCTTTCTATAGTTTTCAGTGTATAGATTTTTCACCTCTTTGCTAAAGTTTATTCCTAGGTATTTTATGGGTTTTGGTGCAATTGTAAATGGAATCAATTCCTTGATTTCTCTTTCTGTTGTTTCATTATTGGTCTATGAAAATGTAACCAATTTCTGTGCATTGATTTTATATCCTGTGTCTTTGCTGAATTCATGGATCAGTTCCAGCAGCAGTTTTTTGGTGGAATCTTTTGGGTTTTCCATATAGAGTATCATGTCATCTATGAAGAGTGAAAGTTTGACTTCCTCCTTGCCGAGTTGGATACCTTTTATTCCTTTGTGTTGTCTGATGATCGCTGAGGCTAGAATTTCCAATACTATGTTAAATAACAGTGGCAAGAATTGACATCCCTGACATGTTCCTGACCTCAAGGAGTAAGCTCTCAGTTTCCTCAGTGAGGATAATATCAACAGTGGGTCTTTCATATATGGCTTTTATGATATTGAGGTATGTTCCTTCTACCCCTACTTCCTTGAGGGTTTTTATCAAAGGATGCTGTATTTTGTCAAATGCTTTCTCTGCATCTATTGAGAGGATCATGTGTTTTTTGTCCTTTCTTTTATTGATGTGATGTATCACATTGATTGTTTTGTGGATATTGAAACCAGCCCTGCATCCCAGGTATAAATCCCACTTGGTCGTGGTGAATAATTCTTTTCATGTATTGTTCGATCCAGTTGGTTAGTATCTTGTTGAGGTTTTTGCATCCATGTTCATCAGGGAAGTTTGTCTGTAGTTCTCTTTTTCAGTGGGGTCTTTGTCTGGTTTTGGAATCAAGGTAATGCTGGCCTTTTAGAATGAGTTTGGAAGTTTTCTTTCCATTTCTACTTTTTGGAACAACTTCAAAAGTATAAGTGTTAGCTCTTCTTTAAATGTTTGGTAGAATTCCCCTGGAAAGCCATCTGGTCCTGGATTCTTGGTTTTTGGGAGATTTTTTATTACTAATTCGATTTCTTTACTGGTTATGGGACTGTTCAAATTTTCTATTTCTTCTTGTTTCAGTTTTGGTAGTATATGTGTTTCTAGTAATTTGTCCATTTCTTCCAGATTGCCCAATTTATTGGCAGATAATTGCTCATAACATTCTCTTATTATTTGTATTTCTGTAGTGTTGGTTGTGATCTTCCCTCTTTCATCCTTGATTTTATTCATTTGGGTCCTTTCCTCTTTCTTTTTTATCAAACTGACTTAGCATTTATCAATTTTGTTAACTATTTCAAGGAACCAGTTCCTTGTTTCATTGATCTCTTCTGTTTTTTTAATTATTATTTTGATAGCATTGATTTCTACTCTAATCTTTATAATTTCCCATCTTCTGCTGGTTTGGGGGTTTTGTTTTATTTGCTATTCCTTTCCCAACTCTTTAAGGTGTAAACTTAGGTTGTGTATCTGAGACCTTTCTTCCTTCTTTAGGAAGGCCTGAATTGCTATATACTTCCCTCTTATGACTGTCTTTGCTGCATCCCAGATGTTTGGGGCTGTGATGTTATCATTTTAGTTGGCTTCCATGTACTTTTTAATTTCCTCTTTAACTTCTTGGTTAGCCCATTCATTCTTTAGTAGGCTGTTCTTTAGTTTCCATGTATTTGTTATCTTTCCAAATTTTTTCTTGTGGTTGATTTCAAGTTTCACAATGTTGTGGTCTGAAAATATGCACAATTTGATCTAGATCTTTTGTACTTGCTGAGGGCTGATTTGTGTTCCACTATGTCATCCATTCTGGAGAATGTTCCATGTGCACTCAAGAAGAATGGGTATTCTGCTGCTTTAGGATTAAATGTTCTGAATATATCTGTTAAGTCCATCTGGTCCAGTGTGTCATTCAAAGCCATTATTTCCTTATTGATTTTCTGTTTAGATGATCTGCCCATTGCTGTAAGTGGGGTGTTGAAGTCCCTTACTATTATGATATTATTGTCAATAAGTTTCTTTATGTTTGTGATTGATTTATATATTTGGGTGCTATCACTTTGAGGGCATAAATGTTTATGTTATGTTAGGTCTTCTTGGTGGATAGACCCCTTAATTATGCTATAACGCCCTTCTTCATCTCTTCTTACAGTCTTTATTTTAAAATCTAGATTGCTGATATGAGTATGGCTACTCTGGCTTTCTTTTGGTGACCATTAGCATGATAGATGGCTCCATCCCCTTACTTTCAATCTGAAGGTGTCTTTAGGTCTAAAATGGGTCTCTTGTAAACAGCATATAGATGGATCTTGTTTTTCTATCCATTCTGTTGTCCTATGTCTTTTGATTGGATCATTTAGTCCATTGACATTTAGAGTGGGTACTGAAAGATGAATTTATTGCCATTGTGTTGTCTGTAGAGTTGGAGTTTCTGGTAGTGTTCTCTGGCCTTTCTAGTCTTTGTTGCTTTTGGTCTTTTTTGTTTTGTTTCGTCTTTTCTCCCCTCAGAGAGTCCCCCTTAAAATTTTTTGCAGGGCTAGTTTAGTGGTCACACATTCATTTAGTTTTTGTTTGCCTGGGAAACTCTTTATCTCACCTTGTAGTTTGAATGAAAGCTTTGCTGGATAAAAATTTCTTGGCTGCATATTTTTCCAATTCAGCACAATGAATGTATCCTGCCCCTCCTTTCTGGCCTGCCAAGTTTCCGTGGATAAATCTGCTCAGAACCTTATCTGTTTTTCCTTGTAGGTTAAGGACTTTTTTTTCCTTGATGCTTTCATGATTCTTGTCTGTGTACTTTGTGAATTTGACTATGATATGCCTTGTTGATGGTCGGTTTTTGTTGAATCTAATGAGAGTTCTCCATGCTTCCTGGATTTTGATGTCTGTATCTTTTCCCAGGTTAGGAAAGTTTTCCACTATGATTTGCTCACATAAATCTTCTATCCCTTTTGTTTTCTCTTCATCTTCTTGGACCCCTATGGTTTGGATGTTACTCCTTTTTAATGAGTCACTTAGTTCTCTAATTCTTGTATTGTGCTCTTTTGCCTTAGTTTCCCTCTTTTTTTTCTGCTTCATTATTCTCCATAAGTTTGTCCTCTATATAGCTGATTCACTTCTCTGCTTCATCCATCCTTGCTGTCGTGGCATCCATTGAGATTTCATCACAGTTACAGCATTTTTAATTTCATCCTCACTAGATTTTACTTCTTTTATGTCTGTAGAAAGGGATTCTATGCTTTTTTTAACCCCAGCTAGTATTCTTATTATTATGATTCTAACTTCTGGTTCAGAAATCTTGCTTGTATCTGTGTTAAGTCCTTGGCTGTCATTTCTTCCTGTTCTTTCTTTTGGGGTGAATTCCTTCATTTTGTCATTTTGGAGGAAGAAAAAATAAGTAAAGAAAAAGTAAAAATTTTAAAGTTTAAAACAACACAAAAAAACAAATAAAGGATGCTAGATCCTAAGTGTATTTGGTCTGGTTGTTTAATGAAGCTTGGTAGAATAGAGAAAAAAGGGAAAGAAAAGGGAAAAAAAAGGAAAAAATTAGAAAAACTTTTGAAATAAAGAAATGAATACAATAGAATAAAATGAATGATTAAAGTTAAATAGAATAAAAAGAATTTACAAAAAACAAAAAAACTAGTAGAAAAAAATTTTAAGAAAAATCTTTTTTTATAAAAACAGAAAATAAAAATAAAGTTTTTCTTTTTCTGTATTCAAAAATAAGAAAACAAAAAAATTGAATAGATGGACCAGCGAACAGAATGAAATATGATTGAAATTACATCCAGTTTCCCCTAGATGTCAAACTATGAAACACTTTATAGTCTGTAAACGAAACAGGCAGAGAGACATGTGGTGTTCCTCCAAAGCACAATTGGTGCAGTTGGACAGGGATTGGTGTAACGGCTCTGTTCTCCACTAGATGGTGCTGCTTAGCTTACTGGGGTGGATCTGTTGTGGCACGTGTATGCATATGTGGGGGAGAGGTGAAAAATGGCTACCCAGTCTCTAGTATCAGAACTCTCTGTGGTCTCACCAACCAGCAATCAAGCACCCCTCCTTTGTCTCTAGCTTCTGTCTACTCCCCACTTCTATGCTGCCCACAACCAAGTGGTCAGCCTGCCAGGTGGCACCTCCCTCCCAAATTTTATTTCAGATGAGGCTATGTTTCCAAACCCCTCATTTCTGAGGGCCCTGCAGCTTTGACCCACTCTGAACCTCTGTGTGGGGGGGGGTCTCACAGAGCAATAATCAGGTGCCAGCCTGCCCCCAGTAACTTTCACGCAACAATGCTGCTTCAGATGCCCAGAGACTATGGCAGGGTGCTAGCCCACCCAAGAAAAACTTTGCAGGATTGTGTAACAGCAGCATTTCAGGGATTATGGTAAATCACAACACACATCTGGTCCCAGGCTTCACCACCCCCTAATGTCCTTATTCCAACACCAGCAAATGTGGCTGTTCTCTGGGGTCTGCTGGGACCTTTGCCTGTGGGGAGGGCATATGGCCTCTAGCAAATGCTCTCTAGGCAGGGGAATTGCTTCTCTCCATGTGGCACAAGAACCCCTTAGACCCTGCTACCTGTTCCTGA
>NW_027532936.1:71834-80512 GCF_008692635.1 Crocuta crocuta | reverse complement strand
AAGCCTCTACCAAAATGTCCTCTCAGTAGGGGAACCACCTCTCCCCATGTGACCTGAGGACCCCTCTGATCTTGCTGTATGCTCCTGGAGATTTGCCCTTCCCACCAGGGCTCTGCCAGAGCTGTGGAGTTTCTCTGTGCTCCCCTGTTTATAGAGTCCTAATGGTATTTAAACCCTCTCCTTTCTCCTTTCCCCCTTTCTTGTTCAGTCCCTAATGGATGTTTCCACTCTTTCTCTTTCTCTCCCACTACTTTCAGGGAGTGCTTTTCCTATACTTTCCTCCCTGTCTCTGTCCTCTCTCCGCAAACAAAAACAGCTCCCTACCCTCCGTGGCTTCTCTCTCATCCAGTTCACCTCTCTGCGCCTCATACCTACCAAGCTCTGTGGCTCAAGTTGTGCAGATTGTTGTGTTAATCCTCAGATCAGTCTTCTAAGTGTGCAGATGGTTTGGTGTTGATCTAGCTGCATTTCAGGGACGAGATTTGGTTTGGGGCTTTCATTTCTGTTCTATTTTCAGCTCCATTAGGTGTAAGGTAAGGTTGTGTGTTTAAGACTTTTCTTTCTTCTTTTTTTTTTAATTTTTTTTTATGTTTTATTTATTTCTAGGAGAGAGAGAGAGAGAGAGAGACAGCGTGAGCAGGGGAGGGTCAGAGAGAGAGGGAGACACAGACTGAAACAGGCTCCAGGCTCTGAGCTGGCAGTCAGCACAGAGCCCAACGCGGGGCTCGAACCCACGAACCGCGAGATCATGACCTAAGCGAAAGTCGGACGCTTAACCGACTAAGCCACCCAGGCGCCCCAAGACTTTTCTTTCTTCTTAAGGAAAGTCTGTATTGCTCTATGCTTCCCTCTTATGACTGCCTTTGCTGCATCCCAAAGATTTTAGACTGTCATGTTTTCATTTTCATTTGTTTTCATCTATTTTTTAATTTCTTCTTTAATTTCCTGGTTAATTTTATATATTTGAGGCCTGTTTTCTTTTTGTTAAGTCTGGCTAGTGGTTTATCAATTATGTTAGTTCTTTCAAAGATCCAGCTCTTATTTTGTTGATCTGTTCTACTGTTTGTTTTTTGTTTGTTTTTATATCATTTCTTTCTGCACTAATCTTTATTATTCCCCTTCTTCCACTGGATTTAGGCTTTATTTACTGTTCCTTTTCTAACTCCTTTAGGTATAAGGTTAGGTTGTGTACTGGGACCTTTTTTGATTCTTGAGATAGGTCGAAATTTCAATATACTTCCTTCTTAGGACTGCCTTTCCTGCACCCCAAAGGTTTTAGACTGTCATGTTTTCATTTTCATTTGTTTCCATGTATTTTTTGAGTTTCTTCATTAATTTCCTCATTAACCCATTCATTCCTTAGTAGGATGTTTTTTAACCTCCATGTATTTATGGTCTTTCCAATTTTTGTCTTGTTCAAGTTTCATAGCATTGTGGTCTGAAAATATGCATGGTATGATCTCAATCTTTTTGTACGAGTTGAGGCCTCATTTGTGACCCTGTATGTGATATATTCTGGAGAATGTTTTATGTGCACTTGAAAAGAATGTGTATTCTGCTGCTTTAGGATGGAATGTTCTGAATATATCTGTTAAGTCCATCTGGTCCGGTGTGTCTTTCAAAGCCATTGTTTCCTTGTTGATTTTGTGCTTAGATGATCTGTCCTTTGCTATAAGTGGGGTGTTAAAATCCCCTACTATTACTGTATTATTATCAATGGGTTTCTTTAAGTTTGTTATTAAGTGGTTTATATATTTGGGTGTCTCAAGTTGGGGGCATAAATATTTACAGTTGTTAGGTCTTCTTGTTGGATAGACCCCTTAAGTATGATATAGTGCCCTTCTTTATCTCTTAGTGCAGACTTTGGTTTAAAACCTAGATTGTCTGATTGTAACTATGGCTACTCCAGCTTTCTTTTGGCATCCATTAGCATGGTAGTTGGTTCTCCACTCCCTCACTTTCAATCAAGAGGTGTCTTTGGGTTTGAAATGAGTCTCCTGTTGCTTAGCATATATAGATGGGTCTTGATTTTTATCCATTCTGATACTCTGTTCCTTTTGATTGGAGTTTTTAGTCCATTTATAATCAGTAACTATTGATAAATAAGAATTTAGTGCCATTGCATTATTTGTAAAGTGGCCATTTCTGGAGATTTTCTCTGTTCTTTTCTAGTTTTTTGTTTTGTTTTTTTTGTTTGTTTGTTTGTTTTTTGTTTTGGTTTGGTTTGGTTTGGTTTGATGTTTTTCTTTCCTATTCAAAGGATCCCCTTTAATATTTCTTGAAGGGCTGTTTTACTGGCCATGAATTTCTTTGGTTTTTGTTTGGGAAACTCTTTTTCTCTCCTTCTATTCTGAATGACAGCCTTGCTGGATAATATATTCTTGGCTGCATATTTCCCCATTTATTTTTTTAATGTTCATTTATGTTTGAGAGAAAGAGAGAGAAAGAGAGACAGAGTGTGAGTGGTGGAGAGGCAAAGACACAGAATATGAAGCAGGCTCCAGGATCTGAGCTGTCACCACAGAGCCCAATGTGGGGCTCAAACTCATGAGCTGTGAGATCTTGACCTGAGGTGAAGTCAGACGCTTAACCAACTGAGGCACTCAGGCACCCCATATCTTTCCCATTTAGCACATTGAATATATTATGCCACTCCCTTCTGACCTTCCAGGTAGGTTTCTGTGAAGAATCTTCTGCTAACCTGGTTTGCCTTCTCTTATAGTTTACGGATTTCTTTTCCCTTGCAGTTGTCAGGATTATTTTATTATCTCTATATTTTGCAAATTTTACTATACTATGTCTTGGTTTTGGCCAGCTTTTGTTGAATTTTATGGGAATTCTCTATGCCTCTTGGATTTGGATGTCTGTTTCCTCCCCCAGGGTAGGAAAAAATTTCAGTTATAATTTGCTCAAATAAACCTTCTACCCCCNATATGCCTCTTCCATCCTTGTGTTCATTACACACAGTCAGTTTTGCACCTCAGTTATAACATTTTCTATTTCAGCTTGTCTAGTTTTAAGGGTTTTTTAAAAATTTTCTGTGGTGAGGGACTGTCCTGTGTCTTCTATGCTTTTCTCAAGCCCAGCTCGTATCTTTATGATTTTTGTTTTAAGTTCTGGTTCAGGCATATTACTTATATTTGTTTTTTAAAAAATTATTTTGTAAGAGAAAACTAGAAAGTGCAAGCAAGGGATGGGCAAGATAGAGGGAAGAAAAGAGAGAATTCTTATGAACCATGAGATCATGACCTGNCTTCTTCTCCCCCATGGTCCTCCGATAAGTTCCTCCTAATCCCCCTATACATGCAAACATATGGTATTTGTCCTTCTCTGCCTGACATTTCATTCAGCATAACACCCTCAAGGTCCATCCATGTTGCTACACGTGGCCAGATTTCATTCTTTCTCATTGCCATGTAGTATTCCATCGTACTTATATCTGTTTTAATTAGAGTCCTGGCTGTGACCTCTTCTTTTTCTTTCTTTTGGGATGAGTTCCTCTATCTTTGCATTTTGTCTAGGTCACTGTTTTTCTCTGTGTTAGGAAAGCCTGTTATACTTCCTGCTCCTGAGAATAATGGCTACATTAAGAAGAAGTCATATATCATCCAGGCCCTGGAGCTTCAAGAAGTGTTTCAGAATGTGCACTCTGTTACTATGTTTTGGCTGCTCTTTCCCTCAGGTCATTCCTCTGTAGAGTTTCTCCTTGCCTGTAGTAAGTGTTTGGACCTTGTCCAGTGTGTTCCATTTTAACTAGATGTGCTTTGGTCTGCTTGTTACAGTAAGCTTGCTCCTACTGCACTAGACCTGAAATTTTGCACCGCCCTATGATCACTAGGCTTGGTACATGCAAGTGGTTTATGCTGGTCTTCTGGGGGAGGGGCCTAAGTGCTGGTTCTCAGGCCAACTTGCCCTAGTAAACATGCACCTGCAGGGCACAGGGCTGGGAAGGGGGCTTGGCGTAAGTGGCTTCAGCCTCCACTGGGAGCACTGTATTGCTCACTGAATTCAGTCAGTGCTCCTGGGTGGGGAAGAGTGGGAGGAAATTGCATTGCCCCATTCTCTCATTCCTGGAATGGGAAGTTTGCACTTGCTGCTATTCAGAAAGCCCTCACAGAAAATTGGAAAATCTCACCCCTTGGGTCTCTGGCTTCCATCAGATCCTTCCCTTCACCCTGTCTGTGTCCGAGTTATTTGCCTACTAGGCAGCAAACGCTTCTTGCATTTTCTCTCAGGCACATGGCTGGGTTTCAAAACTCCAAATTTTATGGACACAGCACAATGTGGACCTACACTCATCTTTTGGGGGAGGGTCTTACCATTCTGTGGCCAATGCCATTTTGTTCCAGAAGAGCAGTCACATGATTTTGAAGTGGCTTGGAGTTTATGGCAAAGTGCAGCAAAAAGCTGGCACCAAGGTTTGTTGCCCTCAGCAGTTATCTCTGTTTTGTATTTATGAATAGGGCACCATGTTTGCTCCCGCCAGCTCTTTTGTCCCTTGAGTGGCCATGTGATCTCTCCCAAATGCATTCCAATAAGAGGAACTGTCTACGTGCGACCCACAGCATCCTCAGACCACATTATCTACTCCTGGGCCTTTGCCTCCCTTCCCACAGGAGCACTTCTATGCCCATCAGCCTTCAGACTCCTAAATCTTCAGACTTTGAGCTCTGCTGCTTATAAAACTTGTGATAGATAATAAGTCACTCTAGTTTCCCCAGCCTATGGTTTTGGGGAAGTGTTTCTCTTGTGCAATCCACAGCATGCTGCCTTCTCTCTGTTTCTCTCTCCGCTTTCTGAAATCAAGGCTCCCTGCCCTCCACAGCACCCATGATTCTTTTCCTCCGGAGTCACATTCCATACTTCTATCTTTCACAATGTGGGTTTTTTTTTCTCTCTTTCATTCTGCAGTTTGTTCGCTCAGCATTCAGATCAATTTATTGTGTGTTTGGAATGATTTGATATTTATCCAGCTGGGTTTAAGGGGCAAGGCAAACATAGGGTCCTCTTACTGCTCCATCATCTTAACTCGGACCCTCACAAACACTCTGTTATTTGCTTTTTTTTTTTCTTTGGCTTTGGACATTTAAAGAAATCACTAAGGTAACAGAACAGAAACTCCAGTAATCACACATGACAAAGAACACAGTCATTATAAAAATAGTTTAGAAAAATCACTAAATAAAGAACACACAATAAATATCATCAGCAAACATGGTGGTGGTGAATCTCCTCTACAAGGTTGTCATGTTATACTTTAAAAATATCCAGTTTTTATTATAAGACATTCAAAGAAAGAAGTAAGTGTGGAAAAAAAATAATACAAACTGCCCCTGAGAAAATCCAGGCATTAAACTTATGACAAAAACTTAAGTGTCTTAAATATGCTCAAAGTGCTAAAGGAAACCAAGCCAAAAGAACCAAAGGAAACAAGTAGAACAAGGTCTCATCAAATAGAGAATATCAATAAATAGAAAGAAATTATAAAAGGGAACTAAATAAAAATTCAGGAACTGAAAGTCCAATCACTAAAAGGATTAAACTGCATATATGAACAGGCAGAAAAGTCAGTGAAGTTCAAGATGTAATGTTTGAAATTATACAGTCTGAGGGCAGAAAGAAAGAATGGAGAAAAATGCACAGAGAATAAATGACCTGTGGGATACCACAAAGTGGACAATATATGCATTATGGCAGTCCTACAAGGTAAAAAGAGAAAGGGGCAGGAAGANAGGATGAAATAAAAGAGATCCAGAATGAGACATATTATAATCAGACTGTTCAAAAACAGAGAATCTTGTAACCATCATGGGAAGCAACTCATCAAGTACATTTTTTAAAAATAAGATCGATAGTTGATTACTTATCAGAAACCATGTAGATCAAAAGTTATGGGTTGATGGGGTGCCTGGGTGGCTCAGTAGGTTAAGCATCTGACTTCGGCTCAGGTCATGATCTCATGGTTTGTGGGTTCGAGCCCCACATCGGGTTCTGTGCTGACAGCTAGCTCAGAGCCTGGAGCCTGCTTCAGATTCTGTGTCTCCCTCTCTCTCTGACCCTCCCCTGCTCATGCTGCCTCTCTCTATCTCTCAGAAATAAATAAGGCATTAACAGATTAAAAATAAATAATTTTTTTAAAAAAGTTAGGGTTGACTTATTCAAAGTGCTGAAAGGGAAACTGTCGATCAAGAATTCTAGATCTACCAAAACAATCCTTCAAAAATGATGGGGAAATGAAGACATTTCCATATAAACAAAAGCTGAGGGAATTTGTTGCTAATAGACTTGTTCTATGAAATGTGTAAAGGAAGTCTTGCAGACTGAAATTGAAAAGACAGTAGACAGCAACACAAAGTTACATGAAAAAATAAATCACACTGCTAAAAATAATTACAAAGGTAAATGTAAATTGAGTACTGTTATATTTTTGTTTTGTAACTCTTCCTTTGCCCCTATATTATTTAAAATACAAATGCTTAAACAGTACTTATAAACTTGTTTTGTGAAGAAANGAGTGTTGAAAACAAATAAAGTATAACATATAGAAAACAAACACCAAAATGGCAGCAATAAGTCCTTACTTATCAGAAATTAAATGTAAATTGATTAAGTTCTCCAATTAAAAGGCAGAGATTTGAAGTATGGATAATAAAACATGATTCAACTATATGCTGTCTAAAAGAGATTCATTTTATTTATTTATTTATTTAATTTTTTTTACAAATAGTTTATTGTCAAATTAGTTTCCACATAACACTCAGTGCTCATCCCCACAAGTGTCCTCCTCCATGCCCATCCCCCCTCCCCCCCACATCCATCAGTCCTCAGTTTTTGTCAGCATTCAAGAGTCTCTCATGGTTTGCCTCTCTCCCTTTCCCCCACCATTTCCGCCCTTCTTCTCCCCCTTGTTCCTCCGTCACGTTCCTCCTAATCCTCCTATACGTGCAAACATATGGTATTTGTCCTTCTCTGCCTGACTTATTTCGCTCAGCATAATACCCTCAAGGTCCATCCATGTTGCTACACATGGCCAGATTTCATTGTTTCTCATTGCCATGTAGTATTCCATGGTATAGATAAACCACATCTTCTTGATCCATTCATCTGTTGATGGACACTTAGGCTAAAAGAGATTCATTTTAGACTCCAGGACTCTAATAGGTTAAGTGTAAAAGATAGAAAAAGAAATTACATGTTAATAATATACAAAAGGGAGCTAGAATGGCTATACTAATATCAGACAAGTTAGACGTTAAGTCAAACTATTGTTCCAAGATATGAAGGATATTTTATACTGATGAAAAAATAAATTAATCAAGATATAAAAATTATAACCATATATACATCTAACAACAGAGATCTAAAATATTTGAAGCAAAAATTGACAGAATTAAAAGGAAATATAGACAGTTCTACAATAATATTTGGGTATTTCAACATCCCACCTTCAATATGTATGTAACAACTAGACCAAGATCGTTAAGAAAAGATAGAAGACTTGAACAAACCTAACATATTTATAGAACACACCATCCAACAACAGCAGAATACACATTCTTCTCAACTGCACATGAAAAATTTCAAAGATAGACCATATGTTGGGCCACAAACAAGTCTCAATAAATTTAAAGTTATTAAAATAATATCAAGTATGTTTTCCATCTACAATGGAATGAAACTAGAAATCAATCACAGAAGTAAAACTGGAAAATCCACAAATATGTGAAAATTAACGACTCAAACAACCAATGGATCAAAAAAAATCTTAGAAATACATGCAGACAAATGAAGACAAACACACAACATATCTAAAATTTTCAGATGTATCAAAAGCAGTGCTCAGAAGAATATTTATAATCTGTGGACACTTACATTATTGATCTAAAATCAATAATCCAACTTTTCACATTAAGGAACTAGAAATAAAAGAGAAAACTAAACCCAAATCTAGCATAAGGAAGGCAATATAAAGATTAGAGTTAAGATAAAATAGGCAATAGAAAAACAATAGAATCAACAAAACTAAAAGATGGTTCTTTGAAAAGATCAACAACATTGACATGCCATTACCTAGACTAAGAAAAAAAAAGATTCAAATTGCTAAAATCAGAAAATTGTTTTAAAGTTTATTTTTTTTGAGAGAGAGAGACAGAGAGAAAGAGCTGGGGTGGGGCAGAGAGAGGAAGAGAGAGAAAATCTCAAGCAGGCTCTGCACTGTCAGTACAGAGCCCAATACAAGGCTTTAACCCACAAACCATGAGATCACGACCTGAACCGAAATCAAGAGTCAGATGCTAAACTGACCGAGCCACTTAGATGCCCCATAAAATCAGAAACTAAAGTGGAGTCATTAACACTGACCTTACAGAAATGGAAAGACTTAAAAGAGAATACTATGAATAATTGTAAACCATAAATCAGAAAACCTAGATGAAATGAACAAATTCCTAGGAACACACAAACTATCAAAACTGATTTTTTAAAATTTATTTCAGAGAGAGAGAGAGTAAGCAGGGGAGGGTCAGAGAGAGAGGGAGACACAGAATCTGAAACAGGCTCCAGGCTCTGAGCTAGCTGTCAACACAGAGACCTACGCAGGGCTCAAACCCACAAACCATGAGATCATGACCTGAGCCGAAGTCAGATGCTTAACCGACGGAGCCACCCAGCGCCCCTAT
>NW_027532936.1:68033-68356 GCF_008692635.1 Crocuta crocuta | reverse complement strand
TATACCAAAAGACTGAATCAGTAATTAAAAACCTCCCAACGATGAAAGCCCAGGACCAGAAGGTTTCACTGATATATTCCACCAAAGATTTAAGAAAAATTACACGAGGGGCACCTGGGTGGCTCAGTCGGTTAAGCGTCCGACTTTGGCTCAGGTCATGATCTCACGGTTTGTGACTTCGATCCCCACATCAGGCTCTGTGCTGACAGCTCAGAGTCTGGAGCCTGCTTTGGTTTCTGTGTCTCCCTCTCTCTCTCTGCCACTCCCCCACTTGTGGTCTGTCTCTGTCACTCAAAAATAAATAAATGTAAAATAAAATAAAA
>NW_027532936.1:61240-67674 GCF_008692635.1 Crocuta crocuta | reverse complement strand
CTCAATTGGCAAAAGAAACTAATTTGACAAAATCCAATACACTTTCATGATGAAAACATTCAGCAAGTAGGAATAGAAGGGAACTCCCTCAACATAATAGAAGGCATTATGAGAAACCCATAGCTACCATCATGCTCAATGATGAAAGACTGAAAGCTTTTTCTCTAAGATCAGGAACAAGACAGGGATGCTTGTTTCTGCTACTTCTATTTAACAATGCAATAGCGGTTCTAGCTAAAGCAATTGGAAAAGAAATAAAAAGTCTTCCCAAGTGAAACAGAAGTAAAACTATTTCTAGTCACAGATGGGGTATGATAATTATATGTAGAAAACCCTAAAGAATCCACACATAAAATAAGTCTTAGAACTATGAAATGAATTTAGCAAATTTGCTGAATATGATGTCAACGTACAGAAAAATCCATTGTATTTCTATATGTTAGGAATAAACAATTCAACAAGGAAATGAAGAAAACAATTCCATTTATTATAGCACAAAAAGAAAAAAATACTTAGAAATAAATTTACCCAAAAAGGTGTAAGACGTGTACAATTTAAAATATAAAACATTGCTGAAATAAATAAAAGACCTAAATAAATAGAAAGAGATCCTATNATATCATATGTTTTCACTTATAAGTGGAACAGAAGAAACTTAACAGAAGATGGGGGAGGAGAAGGGTAAAAACAGTTGGGGAGAGCAAGGGAGGCAAACCATGAGAGACTTTTGAATACTGAGAACAAACTGAGGGCTGATGGAGTGGGGAAGAGGGGAAGGGGGTGATGGGCATGGAGGAAGACACTTGTTGGGATGAGCAGTGGGTGTTAGATGGAAACCAACTTGACAATAAACTACGAAAGAAAAATATAAATAAAATAGTCAAAAAGAAAAAAGAAAGAGATCCTGTGTTTATGTAATGGAAGACATAATATTGTTAAGGTAGCAATGCTCTGCAAAGCAATCTACAGATTTAATGCAAACCATGTTAAAAAGCAAACAGCCCTTTCTGAAGTAATGTAAAAGCTGATGCTCAAATTTATATGGAATTGTAAGGCATCAAGAATAGTCAAAACAATCTTGAAAAAGAGCAGTACATTTGGAGGACTCATATTTTCCCATTTCAAAACTTCCAATAGCTACAGTAACCAAAGCTGGGTTGCACTAGCTTAAGGATAGAATATAGATAAATAGATTAGAATTGAGGCCTCAGAAATTAATGCATGCATCTATAGTCAACTGATTTTTTACAAGGGTGCCAAGACCATTCAATGTGGTATAATTTTCAACAAATTGTGCTGAGACAACTCAATATCTACATGCAAAGTAATAAATTTGAACTTTTATCTTGCATCATATACATATACATACTTACATATACACGTATATGATTCAAGATAAGATATCTATATCTTGATATATATGAACATATATGACACATATTTATATGGACAAAGATGTGGTTGGTATGTGTATACATATATATACTTATCGATGTATATAAGATGTTGAAAATTATATATAAGCAACTTGGGTTGCTTCCATATCATGACTATTGTAAACAATGCTGCAATAAATACAGGGGTGCATATATCTTTTTAAATTAGTGTTTTTGTTTTCTTTGGGTAAATATCCAGTAGTGTAATTACTGAATCATATGGCATTTTTATTTTTAATTTGTGGAGGAACTTCCATAGTGTTTTCCATAGCAGTTGCACCAATTCACAACCTCACCAACAGTGCATGCAGCTTGCAACAACATGGATGGATCTAGAAGGTATTGTGCTAAGGGAAATAAGTCAGACAAAGACAAATACCATATAATTTTACTTATATGTGTAATCTAAAAAACACAACAAATGAACAAACAAACAAAAAAAAAAACAGACTCTTAAATACAGAGAACAAACTGGTGATTGTCAGAGGGGAGGTGGGTTGGGAGATGGATGAGATGGAGAAGAGATTAAGAGGTACAAATATCCAATTATAGATAAGTCAGAGATGAAAAGTACAGCATAAGGAATATAGTCAATAATATGTATAAATCCTGATACATGCTATAAAATGGATGAACCTTGAAAACATTATGCTAAGTGAAATGAATTAAACACAAAAAGCCACAAATTGTGTGATTCCATTTATATGAAATATCCAGAATAGACAAATCTATAGCGACAGAAATATTAATGGCTTCCAGGAGTTGGGAGGAAGATGGAATAGAGAGTTCCTGCTTAATGGTTACAGAGTTTCTTTTTAGCATATTGAAAACATTTTGGAACTAGATAGACGTCATTATTACACAGCATTGTGAATGTACTAAATGCTGCTGTATTGTGCACTTTAAAATTCTTAAAATGGTAAGTTTTATGTGATGTGTATTTTCCACAATTTTTGAAAAAGTAAACTCCTTACCATTATATACAAAGCCCTGTACAATATCTGGTTATTGACCACCTCGCTGAACTCTTTTCATACCATTCTGCTCTTCTCTTACTCATTATACAGCAGACACACCAGCCTTCTTCCTGTTCTACAAGCAATTAAAGCTTCTCCTTACCTTTAAGGTAAGGAAAATTTTGTTCCTTTGCCTAGAAAATTGCTCCCTCCCCATATTTACACGAGTTTTTCCTTTACCAGACCAAATGTCACATCCAGAGAGTAGGTTTCTTTGGTTACCTTATTTAAATAGAATTTCACTCACTTTACTTCTAGTCACTTCCTATCTCTTTACCTTGTGTATATTCATCATATCACAAGTTATATGAAATTATCTGCATACTTGTTTACCTATTCCCCCCATTAGAATATAACTTTCAAAAGAGTAGAAATTTTATGTGTTTTCTTTTTAAATTGCAGTGTTCGAAGCATCTAGAATAGTGTCTGGCACATAATTATTTGGTAAATAATTATTGAATGAAAGGGTATACTTGATACATTAGCTAATTCTCAGAGTTTTTCTCTTCACTATAGTGATTCTAGTGAGAAACTTACACACCAAAAACTATATCTCATATAATACCTGGGCAACTATGGTGAACGGGTTTACTAGCACGCTGAACACAGCATAAGAGAGGAATGGTGAACTCAAAGACAGTTCAATAGAAACTATCCAACTGAAACACAGAACAAATTATTGAAAGCAGAGAAAAAAAAAACAACCATGAGAAATAGTTGGGAAATTGTTGGTCAGTCTCATATATGTGAAATCAGAATCCCAGAATGAGAGCAAAAGAATAATCCAGAAAAAAATATTACAAGAGACTGATAATTTCCCCAAAATGGTAAAGATGACTATAGATCCAAGAATCACAGTAAAGCCCGTGCAGGATAAACAATAAAATCATACTTCTGAACCAAGGATATAAGGCAAAACCTAAAAGCAGCCAATGAAGGAAAAGACAAATTGCCTTCAAAGAAGTTAAAATAAGACTAACAACATACCTTCAACACAACACAATCCATGGATGCCAAGATATAGTATAGTCACATATTTAAACTACTATAGGAGAAAAATGCTACTCTGCTCAATGAAATATACTTCAAAAATGAAGGTGAAATAAAGATGTTTTTGGACAAATAAAAGTTGTGAGAATTCACTGCCGTCGGAAATGAACTCTATGAAATACTAATTCCTTCAGGCTGAAGAAAATGATACTACTTTGAAGAACAAAACTGCAGGAAGAAATGAAGAACACCAAAAGGGTTATATGTGTGATAAATATAAAAGATTGTTTATTATTTAAAGTAATGATAATATCAGAGCCTTGCGAAGTTATGTTGTAAGTAGAAGTGAAACATGATAATAGCTAAAAGTATGGGAGCAGATAAATGGAGCTTTAATGATATATAAATTTTACATTTATCATGAAGTGGTAAAGTACTAATTTAAGGTAGACTAATACATTAAGGATGCATGATGTAATCTCTAGCTATCTGAAGTGGGCTTTCTCAACCCTATCACTACTGAATTTTTAGACTTGATAATTCTTTGTTGTGGGGGATTCTCTCGTATATTGCAAGATGTTTAACAGTATCCCTGGACTCACTCACCCCCTAGGTGCCACTAGCACTCTCCCCCCATATGTGACAACCAAAAATATCTCCAGACATTGCCAAATGTCCCGAGTAGCAAAATCACTCCTAGTTGAGAAATACTGCTGTAGAGTAATGACTAAAAACAATAGAAAATGATGTAACGAAATGCTAATAGGGACTCAAATGGAATAATAATGAGAAACTTGATTAATCCAAAGTAAGGCAGAATAAGAGGAACAAAGAAGTAACAGACAAATAAGACAAACAGAAAACAATAGCAAGGTAGTCAGCTTAAATATTTCACTAATTACATTAATATAAATGAACTGAATGGTATTTACAAGAGACATTTTACATCTAAATACAGATATAGATATATTGAGAGTAAAAGAATGGAAAAATATATCATGCAAACACTAACAACAACAACAAAGCGGTCATGGTTATATTTGCATCAGATTAAGTAGTCTGTTTTTTATTTTAGAAAGAGAGAGAGAGAGATCACACACAAGTGAGGAAAAGGGAGAGAGGGGCATAGGGAGAGAGAGAAAGAACCATAAGCAAGGTCCACACTCAGCGCAGAGCCCAATGTGGAGCACAATCCCACAACACTGGGATCATGACCTGAGCTGAAATCAAGAGTTGGAGGTTCGACTGACTGAGCCACCCGGGTATCCCCAGATTAAGTAGTCTTTAAGGCAAGAAGTATTACTGGAGGTAAAGCACATTTCATAATGATAAAAAGGTCAATTCAAAAGGAAGGCAATTGTCCTTATACTATGAAGTAGATACTATCCTTTAATTCCAATTTTTACAGATGAGGAATCTAAGTCACAGTAACATTATGGGACCTACACAGGTAGTAAATAATGGATCCAGAATAAATTTATGCTTCTAAATACTATACAGTGTTCTTTGGGTAAAAAGGCCATTTCTCTTCATGATTGAAATTAAAGGATTGTAGTACACAAGGAACAATGACCCTTTTCTATGTTTCTTTAGAGAAGCAGGGCAATTTCTTCACAAAGGCATTAATTATTTAAGTGTAAACTTCAACTAGAATGAGCCCTTTTCATGTCCTTTCAGTTGTGAAGGTAATAGAAAAACATTCTATGATACCATATCCTAAGTGTAAAGTTTCATTCAGCACAGCTGTGGTCTAGGATCCTCATAGAATACTTCAAGCTGCTTCCAAGAATCAAGTCAAATCGCCTCTTTTTAGATTGCTATAAAACAAAGTGGAAACTTTCATTTTCCATTACTGCTTAAACTGTTTCAACAAAGCAAGTCTTATATTCCTGGGGGAAGCATAGAAAGGAAATGAGTAAATTTTAATTTTGTCAGTAAAGTAAATAAAACAGAAAATTTCCAGTAAGTCATATTCCTCTATTCTCTGGGAAATAACATTTTCAGTGTCTGACTCTCTTGAAAAAGGCTTCGGACAGGTTGGTAACCCACTAATCTGCAAGGAGTCATTTGATCTTTGACATAATTTTTCTACTTTAAAAAACATGCTATTAGTTATTTTATTTTATTATAAAACTAATACATACTGGAAATGGAAAACGGTAAATTTTAATGTGGAGAACCTTGGGAAATACATTCTTAAACCAAGTGATCAAGGTTATGATCAGCAATGGTAAATCATATTGATTTATGTACTCCTGATATGATGCAAAAAGAACACATCACTTCTCTGGTATTTTTCCCAAAAACTCATAATGCTAAATGTAATCATAAGTAAAATATCAGATAAATACAAGCTGAGAGACATTCTATAAAATACCTGACCAATTCTCCTCAAAACTGTCAAGATCATGAAAAACGAGGAAAGAAACTGTCACAGACCATTAAGAAGACATGACAACTAAATGCAGTGTGGTGTACTGGATTGGGTCCTGGAAATGAAAAATACAATGAATGGGGGGCAATGGCAAAATAATATTAAAGTCTGCAGCTTAGTTAATAGTTTGCCAATGTTGGTTTCTAAGTTTTAACAAATATGCCACGGTAATGTAAGATGATACCATTAAGAAAAACTGAAGTTATATACTATGTTTGCAACGTTTCTCTAAATCTAAAACTATTCCAAAATAAAAAGACTTATTTTTTAAATGTCACACATAATTGTGGTGGAAAGAGAAAAAAAGAAATGAAAGAATAAAGACAGGAAATAAAGAAATGGAAGCAAGGAGGGAGGAGGGAAACAATAAATAATAAATGTAAAAGGTAAATAATTTTTTAAAATTCTCCAGAGGTAAATTAATGGTGTTGAGCACCTTTTCATGTACTTGTTTGTCCTCCATATACATTCTCTTTGGTGAAGTGTTTGTTCAAGTTTTTTTGCTTATTTATAAAATTGGATTGTTGGTTTTCTTCCAGTTGGTTTTTTTTTTTTTTT
>NW_027532936.1:59781-61041 GCF_008692635.1 Crocuta crocuta | reverse complement strand
ACCCCCCACCTAATTTTCCCTATTATTAACATCTTACATTGGTTTGGTACATTTGCTACAATTGAAACAATGTTGATATATTAAATTCACACTTCATTCAGATGTCTTTAGTTTTTACCTAATGTCCTTTTGCTGTTCCAGGATCCCATTCAGGATACACTTTACATTTAGTCATCATGTCTCCTTAGGTTCCTCTTGGCTGTAACAATTTCTTAGACATTCCTTGTTTTCAATGACACCTTAGTTTTGAGGTGTACTGGTCAGGTATTTTGTAGATTAACTCTCAACGTATCTTTTAAATATTCTTCTTACGATTGGAATGGAATCTGGGGACGAAGACCAGAGAGGTAAAGTACCATTTCACCACATCACATCAAGGCTACATACTATCAGCAGGACTTATCAATGTTGATGCTAATCTTGATCACTTTCTATTGAGTTTTAACAACTCTGTATGAGTCCTTTGCCACATTTGTGATTTGCAAATATTTTATTCCAAATTTTAGCTTGTCTTTTTATTTTCTTTACATTGTCTTTTATCAGAAAAAGTTTCAATTGTGATGAACTTTAATATATCAATATTTTCTCACATGGATCTTACTTTTTTTTATCATGTCTAAGAACTCTTTGCCCAACCCCAGGTTATGAAATCCTACCATACTTTCTTCTAAAATTATCATAGTTTTACAGTTTACATTAAGATCTATGACACATTTTGAGATATATTTTGATAAGGTGAATAATGGTGTTGTAGAAAAACAGAGAAAATATGTACAGGAGATATAGGCTATTGTTTTTCTGATTTCAATTTTATTTCTCTCTGCTCTAATATTTATTATTTCCTTCTTTCTGCTAGTTTTGGGTTTAGTTTACTCTTCTTTTTCNACTTAAGGTGTACAATTAGGTTATTATTTTGATGTCAGTCTTCAATTTTTGATGTAAGTGTTTATAGTTATAAATTTTCTTCTAAATACTACTTTCACTGCACCCCACAAGTTTATTGTATTGTGTTTTCATGTTTATTCACCTCAAGCTGTTTCCTAATTTCCCTTGTGATTATTCTTTGGCTCATTGTTTCTAAGAGTGTGTTATTAAATTTCTGCATATTTATGAGTTTTCCAATTTTCTAGCTTTATTCCATTATCATTAGAAAATATACTTTCTGTGATCTCAATTTTTAAAATTTGTTGAGACATTTTCTGTGGCCTGATATATGGTCTATTATGGAGAATGTTTCATGTGCAGTTGAAAAGAATGCAT
>NW_027532936.1:58761-59105 GCF_008692635.1 Crocuta crocuta | reverse complement strand
TTTAGATATATATATATATATGTTTATAATTATTATATTTTCTTTAAATATAGAAACTTCTATCAATATATAATGTCCTTCTTTTTGTCTTACCACCATCTATTACTTAAATGCTATTTTGTCTGATGATGATATAGGTACCCTGGCTCTCTTCTGGTTACTATCTGTATGGGTATCTTTTTCCATCATTTTTGTGTCTCTATATCTCAAGTGAATCTCTTTCAAACAGCATTTAGATGGATCATGTATTTCTTCCCAATCTCAAAATATTTTCTTTCTAAATGAATAATTTATTTACATTTAATGTAACTACTGATAAGGAAAAATTTCCTTTATCTTACTAT
>NW_027532936.1:56609-58595 GCF_008692635.1 Crocuta crocuta | reverse complement strand
ATTTGCTCTTTGTTCCCTAATTCTTATTTCACTTTGCTTTTTTTCATATTTAGTCAATGTTTTCTACTGTACCCTTTTTGGTCCCTTGTTTGCTTTGCTGTTATTGTCTTAACAGGGGCGCTTGGGTGGCTCAGTCTGTTGGGCGGCCAACTTTGGCTTAGGTCATGATCTCACGGTTCGTGGGTTCGAGCCCCGCATCAGGCTCTGTGCTGACAACTAGCGCAGAGCCTGGAGGCTGTTTCAGATTCTGTATCTCCCTATCTCTCTGACCCTCCCCGGCTCACACTGTCTCTCTTTCTTTCAGAAATAAATAAAACAGTTTTAAAAATTAAAAAAAAATAAAATGTCAATCTTATTAACTAAGAACTATTTATCAATTAGGGTGCTTTAGAGGGCAATGTATTAGTTTCCTAGGGCTGCCATATCAAAAGACCACAAAGTAGGTGGCTTACACAATGAAAATGTGTTTTCTCACAGTCTAGAAGACTAGAAGTCCAAGACCAAGGTGTTGGTGAGGTTGGTTTCCTCTGAGACCTCTTTCCTTGGCTTATAGATAGCCAGCTTCACCCTGTGTCTTCACATCCTCTTCCCTCTGTGTATGTGTATGTCAAAATTTCCTCTTCTTATAAAGACAATAATCATATTCGATTAGGGCTCACCTAATTACCTCTTTAATTACCTCTTTAAAGACCCTATCTCCAAATTCAGTCACAGTCTGAGGCACTGGGGGTTAAGACTTCAATATATGAATTTAAGGGGGGAGGGAAACACAATTCAACCCATAATAGGAGATAACATAATAACCCATCTAAAATGTCTTAAACAATAAGTGCATTTATTATCTCACATAACAGAAAATACAGATGGTCCCTGGGTTGGTGCAGTGTTTCAATGGATTCATCAGGGATTCAGTTGCTTTCCATCTTTAAGCTTTGCCATCCTCAAGTTTATCAGTGATACCTTCCTTCATGATTGCCAAGAATGTACAGCAGTTCTACCCATCACATGCAGACATAACCACTTTCAAAAAAGAAGAAAGGTATTTTCTCTAAAGCATCAATTTTTATAAGAGTGAATATTTACTAAAAACCTCATCAAAATTGAATCACATGTTCATTACCTATCTTCAAAGAAAGATAGAAAAATGGTATCTGGTGTTCTGACTTACATATAATTGATGATACTTCTGCCACCAATGGATGGAAGTAGTAGTTGTTGAGTAGGAAGCTGACATAGTCTGCCACAAACTCCCAGAAAACAAATGATCCACAAAACATGTCTTTCCATCTGAAGCTTTTGCAACGTACTGTTATCACTAATAAGTCTTATACTGAAACTTCCATGGCTATGCTAAATCACACAGTTTGAGGTATTTCCTTCTTTAAAATATAGTATAAAACTTCAAGCAGTGTGTTTCCACCAGAATGTTATCCTTATATATGAATTTCCATCCTTTTGATGAAGTCATGTTAGAGCTTGACTCCAACACATTTCCCCCATTTTAACCAGAAACTAGAACAAATGCTACAGTGTCTAAGTTGTATCCAGTTTTTGAAAAGTAGAGACTAGATCCTTTGACAAATTCTTCAATATTTCTTGGTTGTAGAGTGACTTAGTAAGATCCATTTTATTAAAACTAACAACCAGTTGTTTCATACTGGGCAGTTCCATNNNNTGTGTGTGTGTGTGTGTGTGTGTGTGTGTGCGTGTGTTTAAAAAAACATTTCTGTTCTGAAACATCAATGAAAATCACTTAGGGTTTGATGGTTTCAAATTTCCACAGAAGGATATTAGTGGTGCCACTGCTTTCATGCTTAACCTTCAGGTTATCCAATACCTAGACATATTTTTCCCATTTCAGCTACTGCCTTCACAAACTTATCAATGGCTTTTTTTTATCAATTACACCAAATTTGTAAACCAGATGATCAGTAGTGGTAAGCTTGACAAAGCCTATATGCCAATATTTATTATATTGATGTGAGG